>NC_143027.1:54072500-54425000 GCF_057628025.1 Oncorhynchus mykiss | reverse complement strand
TCTCCAATGAATACAACTTAATTACCACATCCCCCTTCTCATTTCCCCTCTGCTCCCAGAGGAGGACGAGAGAAGAGGAAGATGAAACAGAGAGGGGAGAGGGATGGAGAGAAGGGGCAGAGAGGAGAAAAAGAGTGAAGAGCAGAGCAGAGCAGAGAGAGAGAGAGAGAGAGAGAGAGAGGAGAGTAGAAAGAGAGACAAAAAAGATAGAGGAGAACATAAAGACAGAGAGAGAGAGAGGCTGAGAGAGAAAGACAGAGAGGGGAGGAGGGAAGACAACAAGACCTAGAGGATTGTACATCGTCCACCTTTAATTCAGGGTCTTTGTAAATAGAAAGTGGCCGAACAGTCAGAGTGATGTTTCAAATTCACCAACTCGAGCACGGATAGCTGCCATATTAACCGACTCAGGCTGAAGAAGAGAGAAGAGGAGAGAGAAGAGAGGAGAAAGGGATTTGAGTAAAAAATGGGGAGAGAAGAGGGTGTAGAAGAGAGAAAAGAGGAGAGGGTATAAGAGAAATGTGAGGAGAGAAGGTTGGAGTTGAAATGTGGGGGGGGACTAAACAGTGCTGTTCTCTCCTCATTATCAAGGCTAGGGAGGATTTGGGGTTTCTATTGCTGAGGGGAACCGGGCCTTGAGAGCATCATGGGACTCCACCACTCACTTAGAAAGGGGGACAAAGTGCTTTTTGCTCAAAGTTTCTATATTCTCACCCATAGACATACACACATCCCCGCACACCACACGCATGGCGCTCTCTTGAAACCTGGCTGTGCTCATTATGAGTGACACCTGCGTGTCATTCACGGTCGGCCAATTAGAGTAAGACAGCAGCAGATCTACCCCCCACCCCCCCCCCACCCCCCCGGGGAAACAATAGAGGAATGTCTGGAACCATGACATCATTCTAGACTACGGCAGAGCGCGGGCAGAACAGGAAAAGGAAAGGTAATTATGTAGGGAACGCCTCAAGAGACCCCCTTTAGCGGCGTGTGCACGTGTGCACGTGCGCGCGTGTGTTCTGTTCATGCATGTGCGCATGAGTTGGCTTCAATATCCTCCAGTCCATTGACAAGTACAATGTAATTAACATATGCGGGTGACATCCTCCCGGCGTGCATCCTTTAGGCATCGGTACGAAAATGGAACAGGGGACGATACAGACTAATGTCTTGTTGGAGTGGGTCGGAGGTAATCATTTGCCTTTGGCCTTGAAATTCTAGTGAATGCAATTCTGGGGGAAAGGCGAATGTAATTCTAATTGAGACTCAGACGTGCAATTTGCTGTACGTATAGTGAATGTATGAAACCAGCTAGTGATGTGACTAATGCTACATCGCTTCTGCTTTCCCCCGAGGCACCAATCAGTATATCACAGGAGGAGGGAGAGACAGAGAGAGAGAGACAGAGAGAGAGGGGGGATGGGGGGGGGGGGGGTGCAACGATGATGTCATATTTCATATATGAAATAGTATTTGCAGGAAGGGTATTAAGATAGCAATCTCTCCATTACGGGCTCGGTGCGCATTGTGTGTGTGTGTTGTTGTTTTGTGTGTGTGTGTGTGTGTGCACGCGTGCTTGCTTGCGCGCCTGTGCGTCAGCGAATGTGTGTGTACTCGCGTGTCCACGAACGTGCACGCGATTTTGGGTGACTGTGTACTGAAAAACTCTTCTCGAAGGGGGATACATTTCCAAAAAGGTCAGTGACTTATTTTTCTCTGCTCCCTTAAATGCCTCAATCAAATGTAATCTCGCCACCGAGTCTGTGACCGCCCTGCGTTCTCTCTGCTGTGAGCCTGACATTTAACGACCATGTAGAACAAATCTATTTCTGCAGCTGAGCGTGCCGCCATGCATTCATGTGCCTCACAGTTTCGATACTACAGCAAACTAATGAAGACAAGTATCTGTAATGGAATCGGGGAAGATTAGAATAAGCCGCGGTATTTCTGGTTATTGCCTTCACACTGATGTGGAATCGAATTCCTGCGGGCAAAAGGAGACAAAAAGAGTTGTTTTGTTTACGCATCCAAGCTTTCGCACACGCACAGTAACACCTCACATGAAGCATTTAGGAATCAAGTTCTGTCATTTATACATCAAGGATAAAAATAAATAAATGAATGTACTATTTAACATCTTCCTACATGCATTACCAAATATAGCCCTTTCTCCATCCTACCTCTGTAATTAGCTAGATGTTGCCTTGCATCATTTTGATTGGCTGAACATGGTTCTGTATGAATGGGATTGATTGAGTGCTGCCTCAGCCCTGACCTGTCCTCCACCTGTGCCCAAGTGAACGATGAAGGGTATTCTGGGGGATGCAGTTCCACAGGGTGATTCACAGAAGATTAACTAGAGCTTCTCTCCCCCTCTCTCTAGTGCAATGACACCTTAGCATGCCTCTGCTCACATCCCAGTCCCGCTTAGCAACAGAGAGGAGAAGGGGGAACGCCACAGTCTAACACACTTCCCAGTACCCCCCCTCCCTTCTCTCTTCCATTGGCCCTCAAAGCCTCTCACCCAGTCTCCCTTCTCCTTCCCCCATTCCTGCATCGCTCCTTCCTTCCCTCCATCCCTCAGAGCCTCTCCACCAGTCTCCCTTCTCCTTCCCCCATTCCTGCATCCGTCCTTCCTTCCCTCCATCCCTCAGAGCCTCTCCACCAGTCTCCCTTCTCTTCCCTTTATCCTTTCTTCATTCCCTCCCTCCCTTAAGGCCTTTCCACCAGCCTCCTATATCCACCCCATCCGCCACCTCCCCTGACCAACCCTCCTTCACTCCATTCATCCTTCCATTCCTCCATCCATCCATCGCTCTCCATCCCACTGGCTCTGGCTTTGAAGCAACCTTCATTACAATCAGGGGGAGCTAATGGTGCTTGTATTGGACTCAGTTCGACGGCATTCATCTTAACCTACTTTCCAGCAATAATCTACATAAACTCCCCAATCTCCAAGGAGTGGCATGGCAGAAGACAAATTGCAGCCCCAGGGTAAAGAGTGGATAAGAGTAAGTGAGTGTGTGTGTGTGTGTGTGTGTGTGTGTGTGTGTGTGTGTGTGTGTGTGTGTGTGTGTGTGTGTGTGTGTGTGTGTGTGTGTGTGTGTGTGTGTGTGTGTGTGTGTCTGCTGTGTGTCTGCATGTTTATGTGCGATTGGATTGGTTGTGTACAAGTGTGTGTGTGTGCGTGTGCGAGGCCTACACTTCCAAGCCCAGCAGAGCCTGTGGGATTTAGGGGACACAACAAGAGCCTCGGCACCATGAGAGATCAGCACATTCTGACAGCCCAGCTAGCATCAGTGGCACATCACACAGACATACACACACCTCAGAGTCTTTGTTCAGTCAAATTGGAATGAATTTCCACTTTGCCTTTGCTCTTAACTTTGAATTGAACGCGCTCTCTACTCAGTCTCCTGGGGACTAGTCTGTGTCAGTTAAACTGGCTAAAAGTAAGTGTCAACCATAGCTTATATGACTCAAATGATTTGAGGTGCTGCAGAACGCCTCTGAAGGGAGGACTAAAGGATTTTACTCCGACATGCAATCACTTTACATCGAGAACAACAAGACCGCAAAGGCATGAAATTGTGTTACTATAGTGAAAATTGTAGCAAATTCAACCTTTGTCTTTTCAGCAATGGCTGCATGTAGGCATTGTCTGCAGGGCGAAGGAGTTGTTAAATTTCACACCAACGTGTACAAGGACGGACAGAGAAATTGTACACAGCCACGCTGTTTCAGTCACTTTGATCTGTTCCTTAGCTCATATACTCTCGTGAAAGACATGCTTTAATGTCAACGCGGCGTTCTTTGTAATGTAATGGTTAGATAAGTAGCAAGTGGATAAAAGGGCACACACACAGACACACACACACAGACGCACACACACTTAGTACGCTCTGCTGTCCGTATTCTGCTGGTTCAGCACCAAGGACAGCTCCTCCTCTCCTTCACTCTGACTGTCCTGCTCGTCCTATTCAACTCACAGGTATAACTTCATACAGCGCTAGCCTGCCTTTGCTTTAGCCAGCTCCCTTTGGCATTTCCATACCGTCCAGGGCCTGAGTGTAGCAGTACACTGTCATAGACGTGCACAAACGCACCCACACTGTTTCCCCTATGTTAATGAAGCGGTGGCCCACCACTGCTAAAATGTTGCCACCACTGCAAAAAAATAGAATGTTTTTTTTATATAAATATATAAATATATATATATATATATATTTCTATCGAGAGACACTTTTAAATGGATAGTTGTTGGCTACCAGGCTATCATGTCATTGGGCTAACGCTAGTAGCAATGCACCCCCCCCCCCCCCCCCCCCCACCACCATCATGTTCAGGAGAGTCTACCTGTATGCTCTCCCCATGGGCTACATCCCTCATCTCAAACCCTGCTGCTCGCAACACTGAGCACTCACAGCCAAGCATACAACGTCACTATGCATGTATCAAATCACTCAAGCGGAACAGATCCCATTTCAGGCAATCACACTTTATCTCATACATGAGTCACACACGCTAGCACGCTAACAAACACACACACACACAACAAGCAACACTCACATCACAGAAATAAGCAAACACACACACAGTACACAGAAACACACACACACCTCTTCCTCCCTATCCCCCTACGCGAATTCAATATAATTGCCACAAGTGCAAGTGACAAACTGCAATCTGAAACCCCTGGCTTGTTCATATTGAGAGCGTCAGTATTTGTTTTCCTGTTGACACTAAATCTATTGTGACCGAATGGAATAACACACACACACATTCATCCACACATCCCCACTGGTGTTCTCTTTATGCGCGACAGTGGGACAGTAACATATGAAGTGTTAGTGAGGGTTCCTGTCTCTCTACAAGGTTAGATTGACGCGCTGGCTGAGTTGTTGGTGTCTCTGCTCTCTCTCTCTCTCTCTCTCTCTCTCTCCCTAGCCCGAGTGTGTCTCCCTGTGGGGCAGGCCCGTCTCTCTGCATGGCTCCATGCTGGAATCAAAGGGAACACTAATGACTGTACAGGCCTGCCACGCTACAGACCAGACTACTGAATGTTAATGACTGGACTGGATCAGCCTCAGCTAGGCTACACGCCAGACAACCACATGTCAACAAGCCCTCAGCTCTAAACATTGACGTTAATGATATGGAATTGGAGCTGGAGATAGACAAGTCGCGGGAGAAAATGTCACTCTGTTGTAATTGTATTCTATTGTGCTCTTCAGTCACCACAAAAAAATATGGATTTCACGATTAACCATTATTCATTTGATAACATGCAATGGTGTAAAGTTTACAGTTACAACCTTTACCCCGTAATTCTAAAATGAGATCATACCACCGAAACATATTTCCATTTGGGTCTATGGGCTAGTATTCATATATTATTCAACCCTTTTCCCCAGACCATACTTTACAGTGTAAGGCTACCGGGTCACAGCAGACACAAAGGGATTTCCCAAAGTGGAGTGCTGATCAAAAAAATAAATAGAACAGAATAGGAATGAATCCACAGACAGAAAGGTTAGAGGGGTAGGGTGTGGGGGGTTCTTGTGGAAGAAGGGGGTTAAACCCTCATTGCTCTATATACCACAGCTACTGCACTGTAACGGGAGTGGGGGGTGAGATAAGGTGAAAGAGGATGGAGGGGGGGCTTGTCTTGGCTTTATCCAACTCCAATCCGTTCTGCACACATGGATACCATACAGCAAATCCCCCCCCACTTCACTCTTTCCCCTTCCCGACGTTCCCGTTTTCCCTACCCCCCAATCCCACTTCCCATCCACACTGCTGTGCACTTCCCAAATGTGTCCCCCGAGGTGGGCGGTTCAGTGCTGGTGAGTAATCCCAGGAAAGCCGGCTCGGCCGCTGCCGACCGCGGGGAGAAATGACTTTGGATTTGATCTGTTTGTCTGTCTGACGACAGTCGGTCTGAGGGGACGGGATAGGCTTATTCACTCGAGCTAGTCTTTTGTTTACTGGATGCTCACATTGGCGACAAAGACCACAATGGAAAAAAACAACAACAAGACTGAAAACAAAAAGGGTCAAATATGTGTAAAAAAGGGCACGGTGATTGTCTATTTGGATTCTTATTTTGATTATTGCCGATGTTGGCCCAAGTCAATACAGGTCTAGCAGTCAGACACAAGCAGCCTTGGGTCCACAAAAAAAAACAGCTCATACTATATTATTTCTACCGTGCGTGTTTGTACTGTTTCTGTCTGTATGTGTGGGCTTGCATCCATGTATGATAACTTAATTTAAAATTACGTATAATTATAGTGTGAAAAAGTAACAGACACAGAGACAATCTATGATATTTCCTCCGGGTAGACTAATCGCATTTCATGGGTATTTTATGGATATTGTTGTCTTGACTAGAGGTCGACCGATTAATTAGGGCCGATTTCAAGTTTTCATAACAATCGGTTACCGGAATATTTGGACACGATCATGGCCGATTACATTGCACTCCACGAGGAGACTGTGTGGCAGGCTGACTACCTGTTATGCGAGTGCAGCAAGGAGCCAAGGTAAGATGCTAGCTAGCATTAAACATATCTTATAAAAAACAATCAATCTTAACATAATCACTAGTTAACTACACATGGTTGATGATATTACTAGTTTATCTAGCTTGTGCTGCGTTACATTTAAAACCTCTTCGGGCTAGGGGATGGTATTTTCACATCCGGGTGAAAAGCGTGCCCAAAGTAAACTGCCTGCTACTCAGGCCCAGAAGCTAGGATATGCATATTGGTAGAATTGAAAAGAAAACACTCGAAAGTTTCTAAAACTGTTAAAAATATGTCTGTGAGTATAACAGAACTTATTTGACAGGCGAAAACCCGAGGACAAGCCATCCAGGAATTTTGTTGTTGTTGAGGTGACAGTGTTTTCAAAGTTTTTTTTATGTGGATCTAGATTTCTAAGGCACTTTCTTGCAGTTCCTATCGCTTCCACTGGATGTCAACCGTCTTTAGAAATTGGTTGATGTTTTTCCTTTGAGCAATGAAGAAGTGTGGCAGTTCAGAACGAGGGTCGAGTCTAGTGTACTGTTTGTTAGGGGCGCACGACCTGAAAGCTCCCTCCACTTTGTTTTTATCCGCTATTGAACGCAGTTTATCCCGTCTTAAATTGTATTGATTATTTACGTTAAAAAATGCCTAAAGTTGTATTAGGAAAGTTGTTTGAAATGTTTGGACAGGTAACTTATCAGATCATTTGTAGTCATGTTGCGCGAGTTGGAACCGGTGTAAATAAATGAACATTTTGGAGATAGAATGACGGAATTTATCGAACAAAAGGGCCATTTATGATGTTTATGGGACATATTGGAGTGCCAAAAGAAGAAGATCTTCAAAGGTAAGGCATGAATTATATCGTTATTCCTGAGTTTTATGTCGCGCCTGGCGGGTTGTATTATGATTGTCATGTGTATGTTTGATGGGGTGCTGTCCTCAGATGATAGCATGGTTTGCTTTCACCGTAAAAACGTTTTGAAATCTGACACGGTGGCTAGGTTAACAAGACGTTAAGCTTTAATTCGGTGTATTGCACTTGTGATTGTATGAAAGTTAAATATTTCTAATATTTTTTTTTTTCACGCTCTGCAATTTCACTGGATGTTGCCGAAATGTTCCGCTAGCGGAACTCCCAGCCGTAACAGGATAATCGATGCGGTGCCTGTTAATTTACCATTGAATCACAGCCTACTTCGCCAAACGGGCGATTTAACTAGCGCATTCGCGAAAAAAGCACTGTCGTTGCACCAATGTGTACCTAACCATAAACATAAATGACTTTCTTAAAATTAATACACATGTATATATTTCTAAATCTGCATATTTAGTTAATATATCCTGCTTAAATGAATTTATTTTAACTACGAAATTGTGTCACTTATCTTGCATTCTGTGCAACAGAGTCAGGGTATATGCAGCAGTTTGGGCTGCCTGACTTGTTGTGAACTGTGTGAAGACTATTTCTTCCTAACAAAAACAGCCAACTTCGCGAAACGGGGGATGATTTAACAAAATCGCATTTGCGAAAAAAGCACAATCGTTGCACGAATGTACCTAACCATAAACATCAATGCCTTTTTAAAAAATCAATACACAAAGGTATATTTCTTTAAACCTGCATATTCAGTTAAAAAAAATCATGTTAGCAGGCAAACTAGGGAAATGGTGTCACTTCTCCTGCGATCATTGCACGCAGAGTCAGGGTATATGCAACAGTTTGGGCACAGGTGGAAATTATAGGCAATTAGCAAGAAACCCCCCAATAAAGGAGTGGTTCTGCAGGTGATAACCACAGACCACTTCTCAGTTCCTATGCTTCCTGGCTGATGTTTTGGTCACTTTTGAATGCTGGTGGTGCTTTCACTCTAGTGGTAGCATGAGATGGAGTCTACAACCCACACAAGTGGCTCAGGTAGTGCAGCTCATCCAGGATGGCACATCAATGCGAGCTGTGGCAAGAAGGTTTGCTGTGTCTGTCAGCGTAGTGTCCAGAACATGGAGGCGCTACCAGGAGACAGGCCAGTACATCAGGAGACGTGGAGGAGGCCGTAGGAGGGCAACAACCCAGCAGCAGGACCTCCTACCTCCGCCTTTGTGCAAGGAGGAGCAGGAGGAGCACTGCCAGAGCCCTGCAAAATGACCTCCAGCAGACCACAAATGTGCATGTGTCTGCTCAAACAGTCAGAAACAGACTCCATGAGGGTGGTATGAGGGCCCGACGTCCACAGGTGGGGGTTGTGCTTACAGCTTGGCATTTGCCAGAGAACACCAAGATTGGCAAATTCGCCACTGGCACCCTGTGCTCTTCACAGATGAAAGCAGGTTCACACTGAGGGCGTGACAGATGTGACAGAGTCTGGAGATGCCGTGGAGAACGTTCTGCTGCCTGCAACATCATCCAGCATGACCGGTTTGGTGGTGGGTCAGTCATGGTGTGGGGTGGCATTTCTTTGGGGGGCCACACAGCCCTCCATGTGCTCCCCAGAGGTAGCCTGACTGCCATTAGGTACCGAGATGAGATCCTCAGACCCCTTGTGAGACCATATACTGCTGCGGTTGGCCCTGGGTTCCTCCTAATGCAAGACAATGCTAGACCTCATGTGGCTAGAGTGTGTCAGCAGTTCATGCAAGAGGAAGGCATTGATGCTATGGACTGGCCCGCCCGTTCCCCAGACCTGAATCCAATGGAGCACATCTGGGACATCATGTCTCGCTCCATCCACCAACGCCACATTGCACCACAGACTGTCCAGGAGTTGGAGGATGCTTTAGTCCAGGTCTGGGAGGAGATCCCTCAGGAGACCATGCACCACCTCATCAGGAGCATGCCCAGGTTTGTAGGGAGGTCATACAGGCACGTAGAGGCCACACACACTACTGAGCCTCATTTTGAGTTGATTTAAGGACGTTACATCAAAGTTGGATCAGCCTGTAGTGTGGTTTTCCACTTTAATTTTGAGTGTGACTCCAAATCCAGACCTCCATGGGTTGATAAATTTGATTTCCATTGATAATTTTTGTGTGATTTTGTTGTCAGCACATTCAACTATGTAAAGAAGGATTTTATCTAACAAAACGACACTACGTGTTATAGCTGGGACAAATCAGAGGAAGATTTTCAAAAAGTAAGTGGATATTTAATTGTTATATGTGAATGTATGAAACCTGTGCAGGTGGAAAAATATTTTGATGTGGGGCGCCGTCCTCAAACAATCGCATGGCATGTTTTCGCTGTAATAGCTAATGCAGTTAGATTAACAAGAATTTAAGCTTTCAGCCGATATAAGACACATATATTTACCTAAATGTTTCAAATCCATAATATTTATGATTATTTATTTGAATTGCGCGCCCTCCGGTTTAACTGGAAGTTGTCCCGCTAGCGGGACACTGATCCTTAGGTAGACTCAGTGAAATGACGTTGTCACGAGTACCACCGTGGATATTGAGATGAGTGAGATGCAGGACTTCACTCTCTCACAGTCGCACACAGTATCTGCACATGTGCACGGGTGCGCTTTGACCCACTATACTGTAAACTTTCTGCATCTACGTCATATTGTATATTTGAACATAATACTGAATTGACCCTCATTGGATTTGACAGACAGACATTTAAAGGGAGAGTTAACTTTAAAATCATACTTTGATATTTGTATCTACCATCTTTCATCTCACATTTTCATATTCCACACCATCTGCTGTAAAATCCTATTACGATAAACCTGATGACCTCAATCTAAGATGAATAGGAGAAAAGGTTACTGACCCATCTAAATCATTGATTTTGAGGTTTGGATTCTCCCTTTAACTAACTCAGTGTAAAGCAGTGTTAATCATCTCTTTTCCACAGTCAGTGACAGCACTGGGAGGGCCTTCTGGTGCTGTTGTCAGTGCTGAGACCACCCTGCTCTGGAGTGGATCAATCTGAGCTATTGACCACTATACACAGAGCCTGGCTAGCCCAGCCCCCTCCATTGGGCTGATGGGGAGGGGGGTGGCTAGATGGTAGGTTGATAAGGGGTCACTGTTCTATCGGTTCCACCCTTCAGATCAACTTTATAGTCCTCTTTGGGAGACGGGAGAGGGCATGTGTGAGTGAAAGTAGGTGTGTGTGTGTGCCTGTATTGATCGCAGGCCAAGAAAGGCTCCCTCCTCACAGAATAACCCTTTAACGGCCTGGGGGGGCCTAGGGGAGCTGGAGGGTAGAGCAGGCCAAAACATCTGCAACAAAAAAATCTCTTCTATTTCTGCCTTTGTCTATGACATCGCCCACGGGGGCATATTTCAACCGTGATGCACTGATTTATTCAAATACTTCGCTGAATACACTTAAAAAGAGCAGATGATCATTAATTCAGTAGAAAACTCGGAGAGAGGTTAGACTACAGAAGAGCACCCCTAACAGTGAATACTTTAACCAGAGAGAGAGGCGAGAAGTACCCCTCACAGTGTATGAGATGGGATAGGCACCAGGGGGGGGGTAAACTCATCTATCCCAAAGCCCTGCTGGAGGTTAACTGTCTGTTAAGTACTTCCTCTCGCCCCGTCAGCACTTTCCTGCTCGGCTGGCATTGGGCAACACTGACCTTGATTAAAGAGGATATTACAATCCTGCCATCCTGCCCAGAAAGGCATTATCTGATTGTCCGGATGAAAAGACATGGAAACAACCACCAGCACCTGAGTGAGAGTTTAGTTTCCTAAGATCTTCATAAGCATGACATAAGGCCCACTTCAAACACGACATTGGTGACTAATGTCAGAATGACAGCTATATTAACACAATCACAAAGAAAGATGCAGTTACATTGATTAGCATGGTAGAGCCTAACGATTATAAAAAACAGTACAAAGGTGTTACCAGTGGTACCCAGGCTGATGTTCGGGGGTCCCTCTGTGACAGTGTTCAGTGATCTATGGCTTAATGAAGCTTTTATCACTCCACTCTGTCAGGCAGATTAACGTCGCGTTTGCTTCTAATGCTAGCTCTTAAATCACTTCCCCATCACAGTCTGAAGGAACCACAGGGAGCACAGAGTATCTTACAACGCCTTACACCTAACAGGGTAGAAGCTTGCCAAAACAAATGGAAAAGACTTATCTAACGCAAGAGATTTATATGCTCAAGACTGAGAACATAAGCTGTTTAGTCAGAAAAGGCGGGTGAGTCATGTGGAAACGCTCCAGACAAAGCATTTAGCTGCTGTTAAGACTTTCAGCGCCAAAGATTTACTCGTAGAAATTAAAAGCTAGCTTTGACCAAAGCGACGTACTCAGTAGAAGACTTAGAGGCAACGTAGGGATTCCAGAGGACGATATGTCCTTGTCAGCCTCTGTCCCGGCCCTCTCTGTCTCACCTTTTGTTCGCCGTCTCCAACCCTGGTTCATTACCTGTTGCGGCTGGGACGTTGGTTGTCCTGTTAGCCTATTAGCGCAGGTGAGCTACGCTAGCTTTAGCTCATTAACACAGGTCTGCAAGTCGGACGGTAAGAGTGACTGCTTACTGGAACAAAAAAAAAGGAAAAGAAAGGGGAAAACATTTGACTTAAATATTCCTTGAGAAGGTCTAGGCTACACAACACTGTCATGGATGACGGTATAACCAGTCATGACAGCCAACATCACTGTATGACCACCGACTTACCACTCTTAAAATATATACAGTCAGAAGTGAAATTAGGTTTTTTGCCACTGCGAGGCTTCCCAACCCATAGACACGCATTCTTTATCCCACTGCATACTATGTCAGTACTCACAGTAACACAGCTAACCCAGCTGAATGGGGGGGGGGGGGGACAGAAATCCTATTATGTGTCTGCGTGAGCTGCTATGCTCTCTGTCGGGTGAGTCTTCTTTGTGCCAACCACAATGGCAACAGATGCCTATTGTTGCAGCGAGAACAGTAAACATCACTCGTGTACAAACAGACACTGATGTATGGCCACCGGAAGACGTGTGAAAGGCGTCATGCAGGTTTTGTGTTTTTCTCCCAAACTGTTTTGCACACTGCTGCTACTCGCTGTTTACTATCTATGCATAGTCACCTCACCCCTACCTCCATGTACAAATGACCTCGACTAACCTGTACCCCCGCATATTGACTCGGTACCGGTACCCCCTGTATATAGCCTCGTTATTGTTATTTTATTGTGCTACTTTTTATTAATTTTTACTTTAGTTTATTTGCCAAATATTTTCTTAACTCTTTCTTGAACTGCACTGTTGGTTAAGGGCTTGTAAGTAAGCATTTCACGGTAAGGTTGTATTATACTCATATTATACTCGTTGTATTCGGTGCATGTGACAACGTTTGATTTGATTTGATTCACCATCAAGAGCTGCCAACAGCGTGACTTTGTGTTGATGTTGGACATGGCTTATACTTACGGGCTTTGAGGGACGGAAAACTTCTGGTTTTCATTCTCTCCATGAAACCAGGGACTGATTAAGACCTGAGTACACCAGGTGATTGGCCAATCAATGATAAATTCACTTTCAGGAAGAAAAGAAAACCAACAGGACTTCGGCCCTCAAGGGCCAGTAATTGAATGGGATCCTACTATAGGATTTCTCAAACCAAGCCAGAAAAGATGGACAGACCAGAGTCAAAACAAAACATTGGATGCTGTGTGATGCATCATCAGGATACACATTCAAGCTCCATTTCCAGCCCCCACCACCTCAGGGCAGTCGTGACTGAGTAACTGCATTTCCCAATGTTTAGTCACTTCACAATGCTTTTCTGTGCTTAACGTTTCCCACCCTGTGTGGAAATCAATGGATTCTGACAGTCTCTCTATATTTCTGGAAGAGCCACACATACTGAGGATGAATTGAGTTCATCTTTCAACAAGAGCAATACCGATGTCGGAGAGAAAGAGGGATGTCAGTGACACGCTCTCATTTCTCAACCACAGCCGTCGGCCAAACCACCCATCCATCCTTCCTTCCTTTCATTCCCTTCTGTCCTTTCCTCACTTCAGAAAAAAATGGTTCTGTCATCCGGTGTCTCAGGTCTGCAACTGCAGCTGACAGGTCCAGTGGGTTAAGCTTCCCGTCTTTTTACCATTTCGTACCCGGGGCAATTCCACAGTAACAGATCTGCGCTGAGACGGGTAGATTTTCACTTAGAATGTCTGCCAAACAAAAGCCACTGATTTCCAAGTTTGATGAACAAACCATACAATTCTATGCACAAGGACAACTTAACAACTGAACAATTTACACGGAACATTTTAAGAAGAACTGTGCATATGGAAGGTTTGGGAACAATTTTCCAACTTTTCTGTTTAACTGCTCCGTATTAGATGTCAACGATGTTCAGACAGAACGGGGTGTCAGCTATGACATGACACATCGACTTTGAAAAAAAATCTATTTCGGCTACTGAACCGCAGTACGTGAAATGGATTTATATCCGGTAACAGAATTGTGGTAACGGAATTTCATCATGGAAATACATAATTATGGGTAGGAATGTCTCTTCATGGTGATGTATCCTAAATAGGTACCCAAAGGTATAAATATGCAATATCCTCCTTTGCATATTTGGGTATTATTCTACACTCTGGTTATTAATTGAATGAGCTCTGCCACAAAAACAATTCCACATTTTGTCGATCAAATCTTAACCAATCATAGACATCTACAGAATGTTTCACAAGTTTGGGCATCAAAGTACAGCACGGTAGCGCTCAGTAGATTACAGTAGAGTTCAGTACAGTACAGTGAAGTAGAGTATACTGTAGTTCAGTACAGTACATTAACGTGTACTCAACTCTAGTGTGCTCTACAGTGTACTGTAATGAACTCTACAGAACAGTACTGAACTATAATCTACTTTTCTTCACTGAACTCTAATCTACAGTACAGGGACTACTATGACTTCCCATTGTAGCCAATTCTATTTAAATAATACTACTACTAATAAGAAGAAGAAGAAGAAGAAGGGGAAGGAGAAGAAGGAGAAGGAGAAGGAGAAGAGGAGAAGAAGAAGGAGAAGGAGAAGAGAAGAAGAAGGAGAAGGAGAAGGAGAAGGAGAAGAAGAAGAAGGAGAAGGAGAAGAAGAAGAAGAAGAAGGAGAAGGAGAAGGAGAAGAAGAAGGAGAAGGAGAAGGAGAAGAAGAAGAACAAGGAGAAGGAGAAGGAGAAGAAGGAGAAGGAGAAGGAGAAGGAGAAGGAGAAGGAGAAGGAGCTGAGGAGGAGGGCTGGGGAAGACTGAATGAAAGAACAAAAAAAGAAGAAGAATGAAACCGGTTTAAAAACAAGCCTGCTCAAGGACATTGAGAATTTCTCAAACACCCACTCTCTTTATTCTCTCCGTTTGTTTCTCTATGGAAATCAATGCAAACAGCAACAACTTAAGCACCTCTCAGCTTTCATGCTGAGGAGCCCAAATCTGTGTAGAGAGAAAGGCTGGGATAATTAGACCTGGCCTCCCATTGAGGAATAGAGCAACATCAATCGGCCTAACTGGAGAGAGCTAGAGCGCTTACTAATTGTGGCTAGTTTGAATGAAGGAAGTAGAGGGCAAGCAGGGAGGCAGGGAGACAAAGAGCTCAGTGGCGCTGTTGAGAGGACAGATGGACAGCCTCCCACACTCACTGACTGACTCTAGTAGCACATCCAGTCGAAGCTAGCTACTGTATGACCCCCCAACCGGGCTGAAATTAGCATTGTGAGAGCAGAATGTATACTGAGCAGTGCTCACTGAGAAGTGTACCAAAACAGTTCAACTTGTCTGTGCGCAGTTCTGCTCATCGTGCCAAGGTAAGGCTTCGCACGGCACTATGGTGTGTCAAAATTAAAGAGAGGAGATTTACAGACTTTTCGGCACTGACTGACTAGAGGAGACACACAAGATACTGGGAGACATTACACGGCTCCATCAGCTATCAAGACGAGACAGAGACCGACCGAGGCACCAGAGACACACATATATCCAGATAGACTGAAGCACAGAGACCACCCACTACCAACTACCTGTCCACTACCAGACCCACTGACTCCCAGACTCCTTCAAGTCCTCCACAGACCACCACAGACCTACCACAGACCACAACAGCCTTTAGCAGGCTGTGGCTGTGAAATCTCCAGTGACAGGGAAGATGTCAGCACCGAACTACCAGGTGCTTATGAGTGAGCCTCGGTTCTATCAGGCCTACCCAGGAGGTGCACTCTGCACTAGGGGACACACACACAATGTGGTGGGAGAGAGGAACGTGCCACAACACCATCCCATCTGTGCTAGTCCTTAATCTGGTATAATCCAGCTATCCAGCTCTCCAGTATGGTGGGTATGGAGACTGTACACAGTCAAGAATCATCCCAGATTAGACAAAACAACAGAGAGAAAGAGAGAGGGGGGGGGGGGCTGTTCCCCAGGCAGTGGGTACGTACAGATCACTCTGTTACACTGAGTTAATACCAGGGTAACATCAGTTAAAAGGCTTGTAGATCAACTAAAACTTCAAATCAAGGTTCAGTGGATTCGGAGAATAAGGGATTATTGTAAAAATGCTATTTAATTTTCAGTATGTTCAAATACACATGGAGCATGTGCAAATAAATATATTATTACAGGTTGATGTATTTGGTGTTTTTGTTAGATAACACGTACTGTGCCATCCGTATCCCAGATGTCAGTCGATTCCCCCTCCAAACACACACACACACACACACACACACACTGACTAATGAGTTGTCCTCAAACACACATTTCCACCAGCACTCCTCTCCCAACAACCCACACATCCTCCCTTCCCTCTCTCCTCTCTCTCCTTCCTCCTCTCCCCGTTGGTTCTCTATCCTCAGGCACAGTCAGTCATGCACTGGCGGCCACTCCATACATCATACTAGGGCTTGGGTCAAGTTGTTCCCGCAGTCAAGTTCCCTTGAATGACCCCCTTGATATGGTACTGGTCCTCAGGGCACACACACAGACATGAACACACACACACACACACGTCATTATGTCACTCCCCCCACAGCTACCAGTGTGCAGGTTACCTACATGTATGTAGAAAATGGTGGTGGTGAATTAGACGAGGTCCACAGAGAGAAAGGGAGAGAGAGAGAGGTGGGTGGGTTGGTTGGTTGGGGGGGGGCAGCCCAAGCTAAAAATACAGAGTCATAGGCCTGCTTCACTCCGCTCCGGCTCTGGCTGCCTGCCAACAACACACACACACATACACAGGTTGGGCAGACAAAGACAGAGCTGCAAGCAAAACTGGAGCCTGGAGAGAGAGCGATAGAGGGAGGAAGGTGGGTCTTAGGGAAAAGTGGAGGGGGTGGGGGTGGGGGGGGGGGGGGTTGAGAGAGGGGCTCAGTGAACAAGAGCTGGAATATGGGGGAGGGGTATAGCAGAAAGAGGAAAGGATGGAGAGATGGGGACAATAAAAGGGAAAGTAGAAAGAGGAACAGTTGTTGAAGGGAAAGGGAGCCAAAGAGAGGAACAGAGGGTAGAGAGACGGATGAAGGAAGACGGCAAAAGAGAGAGAAAGTCATAGAAATGAACAGAGAGAAGGAGGAAGGCGAGAGACAACACGTGAGAGAGGCATAGAGAAAGAGAAAGAAAAAGACAGGAAAATTTGAGAAAAGAAAGGACCGAGAGAAAAATGAAGCAAAAGAAAGTGAGGGTTTTACGGAGGCCCTGATGGAGCCTGGGCATAGTAATGACGTCTTTTTGTAGGCACTAACTCTGCCATGGTTTGTTGAACAAAGTCTATGGGAAAATGAATGGACTTTTTGTACGGGTTTTGCATAAACGCTGAAAATAAGGTCTGTGTGTAAACACAGGCTTAGGCGATCTTATACATTTTGATCAATGAGAATTGATGAGAATTGAATTTCGAACCATTAAAGTCATTTAAAAAAAGCACAAGAAAACGTTAATAATTCATAAAGGCCATGTTAACTGGCTGTTATTATCTCATCGAACAAAAGGTATAAGATCTCCTAAGCCTGTGTTAACCTCAGATCTTATTTTCTGCGTTCATCCCAAAATCCTACGGCCTACAGGGAGGAGGTGAGGGCCCTCGGTGTGTGGTGTCAGGAAAATAACCTCTCAGTCAACGTCAACAAAGGGAGAGGGAGCACCTTCCCATCCACATCGACGGGACAGTAGCGGAGAGTGTGGAAAGAGAATGTGTGTGGTCCACCCACACAGACAGCGTGGCGAAGAAGGTGCAACAGCACCTCTTCAACCTCAGGAGGCTGAAGAAATTTGTCTTGTCACCTAAAACACTCCCGAGCTTTTACAGATGCACAATGGAGAGCATCCTGTCTGGCTGTATCACCGCCTGGTATGGAAACTGCACCGCCCTCAAGGCTCTCCAGAGGGTAGTGCGGTTTGCACAACGCATCACCGGGGGCAAACTACCTGCCCTCCAGGACACCTACAGCACCTGATGTCACAGGAAGGCCAAAAAGATCATCAAGGAGAACAACCACCCGAGCCACTGCCTGTTCACCCCGCTATCATCCAGAAGGCGAGGCCAGTACAGGTACAGGACCGGGAGACTGAAAAACAGCTTATATCTCAAGGCCATTGAGTGGCTGCTGTCAACATTCAGACTCAAATCTCTGGCCATTTTAATAAATGGACTTAATAAAAGGTTTGACTAGTCACCTTAAATAACGCCCACTTTAATAATGTTTACATATCCTACTCATTACTCATCTCATATGTATATGCTGTATTCTATACCATCTACTGCATCTTGTCTATGCCGCACGGCCATAGCTCAACCACATATTTGTATCTACATATTCTTATTCGTCACTTACATTTGTGTGTATAAGGTAGTTGTTGTGAATTTGCCATATTATTAGAAGGACAAGCATTTCGCTACACTCGCATTGACATCTGCTAACCGTGTGTGTATGTGACCAATAAAATGTGACTTGATTTGATTTGAATCCTATTCTTTCCCCCTTTGGGTAACACATTTCTGGGAGTTAGGACCAGAAGCTGTCGACCTGTATTGGTCCAACCCTGGGGGAGATTCCCAGCGATGATGCAATCACCTGTAATTGGTCCCAGCTTATTCATTCGAGCTTGATTGGCAATCTGACCAGGCCAATTATGTCCCATGTGTGACAATGACACCCATGGTCCTTAAAAAGCCAGTAATGACGCTCCCCCAGCACTACCAGGCTTGCACTAGTCTGACTGGGGGCTCTAATATCCCCACCATTATCTCTCTCTCTCCAAGCTGATACCGTAGATGTAATGGTAATGCTGTACCTCTATGGTACCCAAAGAGAAGAGACTGGTAACTGGTGAAGTCCACATTGCTGGATTCAAAGTCTACCACACACACAAAAAAGCAATGACCGTAGGTGACATGACAAAAAAGTGTCAAACCAGCTCACACAGCCAGACACAGACATAGGCCTAGACAGACAGACAGACACAGCACAGTGTGTGGTACAAGTGGCACCTGCCCATGCCGCTGACATTGGCATACCGCTGTTGGGTGACCTTGGCGTCGCCCCTCGCTGCGTTGTGCGCCCAGCGTGGCACGATGCCAGGTGCAGGGTGGCACACCGTATCAGACTCCCAGCGTCTGCTGTCTGTCTGTTACCTGCCATACCAGAATGTGTGTGTGTGTGTGTATGTGCATGCGTGCGTGCGTGCGTGCGTGCGTGCGTGCGTGCGTGCGTGTGTACCTCCATGTGTATACGAGCATGCACGACAGTGAATGATGGCTACATGCATTTAGTCAATAAATATTTCACAGGATTTCTCTAGTTAAGGTATGGAGCTGTACATTAGTGATGAAAGGGCAACCTATTCACAGCTCACTTACTGACCAATTCATATTCAAGCAATAATCCACACTGCCTCGAAGATCGAAATCCGCATTTGGGGAAACAGCGCCACCCCAGCGCCTTTGCCGTTAGGGGTTCACTGCGAAAGCTATTGTTATTCTTAGATCTTTTTTTCTTTCTTGACATGGTCAAATAACCCAAGCATAGATTGGTAACTTATTTTCAAATGTGGCACACGGAAACTAGAGGCCATGAGTAACTTGGTCAAACAGAATGGCACTGTTGACCTTTATAAACATGTTGGCTGGAGTTTTACTCTTATTGCATGGACCCCCCCCCCCCCCCCCCCAAGTAAGCATTCGGTGCATGTGACAAATACAATTTGATTTGATTTGATTTCTACTGCCAAGGATGGAGATTGGTGACATTGGTACAGAGGGACTCTGGCAAATAGTATATATCCTATAGGTGCTGTTATAAGCAGTCTCACTTAAACCCTCATATCTGCCACCCCGTTTGGCCTAGAGACTTGAAACGTTGTGTGTAGGTGTATTTTCCTCATGCCTCAAGGACCCATCACGTTTATCAGGATAGATTTTCCTCAATCTTGGACATTTTTTGAAAACCTTTGAAAAACGTATCACGAACCATACATCCAATTAACACCACATTTGGTAAGAAGGACGTCTCTTAACTTAGTTTGGAAAGAGCTAGACGATTGGTTAAGAGATGGCTGAGTCATTGATAAATCAGGAAATCCAGTTTTACGTGTCCATTTCAATCCTTTGCAAATCCTCTTCACAATGGTCCATCTATCAACGTGAAACTTGCTGGGGTCATCAAAGACATGATGAAGCATGTTAAGTTGCCATTGAGATCTTAACATAAGGAAACTATTATCGATTCACTTTTTGTTGACAATTTAACGCTAATGATTCAAATAACATTCAAATAACCAAATCTTCTTCTCAAAGACTAAAGGTCAGATTCACTCCAGATGTGTTTTTTGGACAATAGTCCTTAAAGAGTTTCTGGGGAAAAAAACCTGGGGGTTTTTGCATTCGAAGGTGGTCACAGTATACAAGAACTGTAGATGCTGAACATACACTAATATCCCAAAATACGAACAAAAACACCCAATTAGAATGTATGCCCATGGTACATGTCTAAATTTAGTTTGAGAATAGCTAAGGGATTGGTCAAAAGATGGCTGGGTTATTGACAAATCAAAAATCAGATTTTGCTTATCTATTTAAACCACTGTAAATCCATTCCACAGTTAGCCTGATGACTCACACTAAATTCTTCCGCTGCTCTGTTGTTCTGTTAGTCTGAGACTGTCATCATTGAAGTCGTTTGTGGTGATGAGGGGCGCAGAGGGGCGTAGTACAAAACAAAGCCATCAGCGATTATTACATCATCTCTTAACTTATCAGAGTATCAAAGCTAATGACTCATTTTCAAACAGCTGCTTCACCGACAGTATGTGTGTCCTGGCTCTGACCCAACCCCTTCAGTTTCTGGACCAATCAGACATCCCCAAATGTGTTCACATTCGGTGAACAGTTGGGGAGGTACTCAGACTCAGACTCATTGCGGAGAGGAATGTAGTGTTTGGCCAGAGCAAGGATTCTGGGTAGCCAGGTAACTCCACAGTGGCCTGTCAACTTGAAACTCGTCAATGCTATCATGGACATCTCTAAGATGAACCACACTGAATTCGGTATTGGTATCTCAAAAAAGAAAGGAAACTATTAGCAACTAATTCATTGCATATGCAACGCTAATGCTCAAAATCATCTGCGAATCATCTTCTCCTCATGAACCATAATCTGGAGATTGACTCCAGATTTTGTATTTTGACTCATGATGCACAGAAAGGAGGGAAAGTGCTTGCTTTGTTATCAAAGTATTTGTGTTATCCAACTCATCTTGTGTCCTTTCTGCCATCCTGTGAACCAGGATAACTGCTCACAGTTATATATATATTTTTGTTTGTTGTTGAAACGGATGAGAAACGTAGGAGAAGAGCCTCCGACAGAGCGGTAAAAGAAATTGCAGTACACAATATGCTGTTCTATTAGTTGTGCAAGGATTTCCAAAGGGGGAAAAAAAGTGTTATTTGTAGGGATGTGACAAATGAAAAAAAAAAAGTAATGTTTAAATGGACATTTTCTGTTCAAATTCATAAAAATCCATGTGAATTCACAATACAACTGTTGGAATTCCCAATGTGGCGTCAAGGTTTGGGTCTCGCAGTGCGTCCCTTTCAGATGTTTAAGCATTGCGCCTGTACTACCATTACTGTACCTCAATTCCACCTCGCAAAGTTTGCATTTCCTTCTCATTTAAGTATTGCCATAGAGGACTTCACTGCTGTCGCTCGTCTTTCTCTGCCATTTTTCCCAACTCTTAAAGACGATGACGTAGTGGAGGAGAGTCGACTACAAAATAATTGATTCCTCGACTCCTTACACATTGATTCCCGGTGTCGACTCCATGTCAAGATTCGACTCCTAAGAGTTAGTATTTTTGGAACGGAGGAAACTGATTAAACACTTAGCTCTCACACAGTCACACACACTTGTTGATAATGCCCATATCTGCGCATATGCATGGTTTCGCTTCACGCTGTTCACAGGGTGGTAGCCAGAGCACCAAAAAAAGCTGAGAAGTTGAGCTTTGCGCTTCAGTGCTCTTAGTTGTTGCGGAAATTGACCACTATGCTGTTTACTTTTTGCGTCTTGCTGAGTCTACCGTTAAAGAGATATCGACTTTTTCTATTTCCCCAGAGTCAGATGAACTAATGGATACCCTTTTTATGTCTGTGCGTGCAGTTTGAAGGAAGTTGCTAACTAGCATTAGCTCAATTGCTAACTAGCATGCTAGTAGACACAATAGAGTCCAGACATTGCGCTAACTCTAGAGGTACTTTTGGACACCAATTCCAGCTATCTTCCTTCATACTGGCTGCAGAGACATACAAATGGTATCCATTAGTTATTAATCTGACTCTGTGGAAGTAGATAAAGGGCTTACTTGGCAAAATCACAAAGTTCATTGTTTGCAGTAACTTCTTTGTTGCTGTAATATCCCAAACAGACGTGGCAGTTTCACCAATTGTAACCTGTTTCACGAAGCTAGGCGTATGTCGCACGCCACAACTTCACAGGAGAGGCATTTGAGTGCTTTAATAATTTTATTGTGGTGCATCTGAAAATTGTTAAATTACGAGCTTAGTTGGTTTAACCATGGAAAAAGACAGGAACCTTCCTGCTAGCCATGATTGGCTGAGATCATGGACATGCCGGGGGATGAGTTTGAATTTCCCTGCCATGTAACATGTTTCTGTCTATAACGTGAGCTGCTCAGAATATGTTGATAATCCTTTCTACCGCAGATTTTTCGAAATATATAATGTTAGCCATTGAGAACTACAACCGTTTTTGTACTTTTCTCAATAACATTGATGCCCTGAATTTAGCCGGCAATGTGGACTGATCAGTTTGAAAAAGTTGTGATGGGCTACTTTATGCACACGCCACGGTCAGTGTGAACTGGAGTGACTTGACACAACGCTGGCCAAACAAAATGTAGCTACAAACAAAACAGAGTTAAATGGTTGCAGTCTGCAGTGAAGCGTTCACCCATGTACATGGGTCTAGCTACATTTTCAGATATTATACATTTCTAATTTTGTCAGAAAGTCGTTTTCATTGCAAGTTAAAGTGTACTGTTTGCTAGTTATTGAACGTTAGCTTGCTGGCTCACTGGCTAACATTACGTGTGTGTGTAGTAAAATTATTTGAATCAGAAATCCATTTGCATTGCTAGTTAATGTTAATGTTAACTAGCTATCTAACATTGAACATAGTTGGATAGCTCTATCTGCCTGCAGATTCATACTAAAGCTATGACAATCAATTTGTATTGGTGGTAGTAGTATGTGTTGGGATTATACCGGTTCATTGTTTAGCTACATGTCTAAACAAAAGACTCCACTTCGCCAGACTATTACATGACCCATCGAGTTGCCAGGTCTGTCTGGGGGGGTGGTTAAAGTATTTATTTCACATGACCCATAAATTTAGACAAGTGTGTCTGGGTAAGCATCATCTAATAATCATAAAATATTTATAAAATATTTTTATCTTTCTGTTTTTGATATTGCTACTATGCAAATACGCAAGTAACCATTTCAATGTACGGTTTACACATTCTGTATCCTGTGCATGTGACAAATAAACATAGATTTTTTTTGGACCAGAGACGGAAATCTGAAGAACAACACGACATGCACCAAACTCAGATTAGCATATAGGCCAAGGATCAGATAAAGTGTATTTGTACCTGTTTTTTTCCCTATTTGTAGACTCGTATTCTTACCACTTTTAGACCTGAAATCTTTGGTTGTTTACTACACTACTCACTCTGTTTAGCACATGGCCTCACATGTAAATCCTTAAAGAGATGAGTACGGCTAAGGTTTAAGAGGGTACGAACAATGCGGAATAGATGAAGACAAAGAAGAGCTCTCCAGTAGGTTTACCAAAAAATATGGGCCATTTTCTCGAAAGAAGGGTTACAAGTTTATTAACTTTGAAAGCAGAATAACTTTCCTATTGTCCCTCAAGTGCAGTGTATGATATACGATTTTCTAGCTCTGAGTCTCTACTTTTATCCAATGTAAAAAACACTGTTTCAAATGTTGCTACATAGGACTGAATCCAGGAGGTGGGTCACAATTACGCATTCCAGCTTTAACCTGGATAAAGTTTAATACACAGTACTAGTCCAAAGTTTGGACATACCTACTCATTGCAGGGGTTCTTTCTTTTTACTATTTTCTACATTGTAGAATAACAGTGAAGACATCAAAACAATGACATAACAAATATAGAATCATGTAATAACCAAAAGAAGTGTTAAAGAAATAAAAATATATTTATATTCTTCAAAGTAGCCACCCTTTGCCTTGATGACACTCTCGGCACTCTCTCAACCAGCTTCATATGGTAGTCATCTGGAATGCATTTCAATTAACAGGTGTGACTTGTAAAAAGTTCATTTGTGGAATTTCATTCCATCTTAATGCATTTGAGCCAATAATTTGTGTTGCGACAAGGTGGGGGTAGTCCTATTTGGTAAAAGACCAAGTCCATATCATGGCAAGAACATCTCAAATAAGCACAGAGAAATGGCAGTCCATCATTGCTTTAAGACATGACGGTCAGTCAATTTCAAGAGCTTTGAAAGTTTCTTCAAGTGCAGTCACAAAAACCATCAAGCTCTATGATGAAACTGGCTCTCATTGCACGATATCTAAGGAAGTCTCGAGGTTTTGCTCGCCTGAGGTAGAGTATCTCTGTAGACCACACTATCTACTAAGATAGTTTTCATCTGTATTTTTCGTAGCTGTCTACCAACCACCACAGTCCGATGCTGGCACTAAGACCGCACTCAATGAGGTCCATAAACAAACAGGAAAACGCTCATATAGAGGCGGAGCGCTTAGTGGCCAGGGACTTTAATGCAGTTAAACTTAAATCCGTATTACCTAACTTCTATCAGCATGTTAAATGTGCAACCAGGGGGTAAACAACTCCAGACCACCTTTAATACACACACAGAGATGCATACAAAGTTCCCTCTCGCCCTCCATTTCGCAAATCTGACCATAATTCTATCCCCCTGATTCCTGCTTACAAGCAAAAAGTAAAGAAGGAAGCACCATTGACTCGGTCAATAAAAAAGTGGTCATATGAAGCAGATACTAAGCTACAGGACTGTTTTGCTAGCACAGACTGGAATATAGACTGGAATATGTAAACCACATCAGTCACTGGCTTCATCAATAAGTGCATCGATGATGTCGTCCCCAAAGTGACTGTACGTACGTACCCCATCCAGAAGCCATGGATTACAGGCAACATCCGCACTGAGCTAAAGGCTAGAGCTGCCGCTTTCAAGAAGCGGGACTCTAACCCGGAAGCTTATTAAAAATCCTGCTATGCCCTCCGAAGAACCATCAAACAGGCAAAGCCTCAATACAGGACTAAGATCGAATCGTACTACACCGGCTCCGACGCATGCCGGATGTGGCAGGGCTTGCATACTATAACCGACTACAAGGGGAAACACAGCCGAGAGCTGCCCAGTGACACAAGCCTACCAGATAAGCTAAATTACTTATATCCTCGCTTCGAGGCAATTAACACTGAAACATGCATGAGAGCATCAGCTGTTAAATACGACTGTGTGATTACGCTCTCCTAAGCCGATGTAAGTAAGACCTTTAGACAGGTCAACATTCACAAGGCCGTAGGGCCAGACGGATTACCAGGACGTGTACTCCGAGCATGCGCTGACCAACTAGCAAGTGCCTTCACTGACATTTTCAACCGCACCCTGTCCGAGACTTTAATACCAACATGTTTAAAGGAGACCACCATAGTCCCTGTGTCCAAGAACACTAAGGTAACCTGCCTAAATGACTACCAACCCGTAGCAATCATGTCTGTAGCCATGAAGTGCTTTTAAATGTTGGTCATGGCTCACATCAACATCATTATCCCAGACACCCTAGACCCACTCCAATTTGCATACCGCCCCGACAGATCCACAGATGATGCCATATCTACTTCACTCCACACTGCCCTTTTCACACCTGGACAAAAGGAACACCTATGTGAAAATGCTATTCATAGACTACAGCTCAGTGTTCAATACTATTGTGCCCTCAAAGCTCATCACTAAGCTAAAGACCCTGAGACTAAACACCTCTCTCAGCAACTAGATCCTGGACATCCTGACGGGCCGCCCCCAAGTGGTAAGGGTAGGAAACAACACATCCACCACGCTGATCCTGCTCAGTCCCCTACTGTACTCCCTGTTCACTCATGACTGCACGGCCAGGCACGAATCCAAAACCATCATTAAGTTTGCAGATGACACAACAGTGCTAGGCCTGATCCCCAACAACGACGAGACAGCCTATAGGGAGGAGGTCAGAGACCTGACCGTGTGGTGCAAGGACAACAACCTCTCCCTCAACGTGATCAAGACAAAGGAGAGGATTGTGGACTACAGGAAAGGAGGACCGAGCACGCCTCCATTCTCATCGACGGGGCTGTAGTGGAGCAGGTTGAGAGCTTCAAGTTCCTTGGCATCCACATCACCAACAAACTAACATGGTCCAAGCTCACCATGACAGTCGTGAAGAGGGCACGACAAAACCTATACCCCCTCAGGAGACTGAAAATATTTGACATGGGTCCTCAGATCTTCAAAAGGTTCTACAGCTGCACCATCGAGAGCATCCTGACTGGTTGCATCACTACCTTGTATGGCAACTGCTCAGCCTCCGACTGCAAGGCACAGCAGAGGGTAGTGCGTACAGCCCAGTACATCACCGGGGCCAAGAGTCCTGTCATCCAGGACCTCTATACCAGGCGGTGTCAGAGGAAGGCCCTGAAAATTGTCAAAGACTCCAGCCACCCTAGTCATAGACTGTTCTCTCTGCTACCGCACGGCAAGCGGTACCGGAGCGCCAAGTCTAGGTCCAAGAGGCTCCTAAACAGCTTCTAACCCCAAGCCATAAGACTCCTGAACATCTAATCAAATGGCTACCCAGACTATTTGCATTGACCCCCTCCCATTTTACGCTGCTGATATTCTCTGTTATTATCTATGCATAGTCACTTCAATAACTCATGCACATTGACTCTGTGCCACTACCCCTGTATATAGCCTCGCTTTTTATTTTACTGCTGCTCTTTAATTATGTAACCTTTATTTCTTACTTTTTTCCCTTGTATCTTTCTTAAAACTGCATTGTTGGTCAAGGGCATTTCACTGTAAGGTCAACATGTGACAAATAACGGCGCATGTGACAAATAACATTTGATTTGATTTGATGAGGTTTGCCACAGGAAACGAAGTCCCAGAATTACCTCTGCAGAGGATTTCAGAAATTGCAGCCCAAATAAATGCTTCACAGAGTTGAAGTAACAGACACATCGCAACGTCAACTGTTCAGAGGAGACTGCGTTAATCAGAACTTCACGGTCGAAGAAACCAATATTAAAGGACACCAATAAGAAGATTTGGGCCAAGAATCAGACATTTTTATTTAACCAGGCAAGTCAGTTAAGAACAAATACTAATTTTCAATGAGAGGCTAGGAACAGTGGGTTCACTGCCTTGTTCAGGGGCAGAATGACAGATTTTTACCTTGTCAGCTCTGGGATTCAATCTTGCAACCTTCCAGTTACTAGTCCAATGCTCTAACCACTAGGCTACCTGCCACCACATTAAACCAGTGGAAATCGGTCCTTTGGTCTGATGAGTCAAAATGTGAGATTTTTGGTTCCAACCACTGTGTCTTTGTGAGATGCAGAGTAGGTGAACGGATGATCTCCGCATGGAGGATGTATGATGGTGTGGGGGTGCTTAGCTAGTGACACTGTCTATGATTTATTTAGAATTCAAGGCACACTTAACCAGCACGGCTACCACAGCATTCTGCAGCGATATGCCACCATATCTGGTTTGCACTTAGTGGGACTATCATTTGTTTTTCAACAGGACAATGACCCAACACACCTCCAGGCTGTGTAAGGGCTATTTGATCAAGAAGGAGAGTGATGGAGTGCTGCATCAGATGACCTGGCCTCCACAATCACCCAACCTCAACCCAATTGAGATGGTTTGGGATGAGTTGGACCGCCAAGTGAAGGAAAAGCAGCCAACAAGTGCTCAGCATATGTGGGAACTCCTTCAAGACTGTTGGAAAAGCATTCCAGGTGAAGCTGGTTGAGAGAATGCCAAGAGTGTGCAAAGCTGTTATCAAGGCACAGGGTGGCTACCTTGAAGAACCTAATTTAACACTTTTGTGGTTACTACATGATTCCATATGTGTTATTTCATAGCGTTGATGTCTTCACTATTATTCTACAATGTAGAAAAGAGGAGTAAAAATAAAGACAAACCCTTGAATGAGTAGGTGTGCCCAAACTTTTAACTTGTACTGTATGTAGTAGTATGCAGAATGCATCCACAGTATACTGTAGACAAAGTGCTTACGTGGTGGGTGTTTTGTGCTGGTGGTTCACTTAGCCTATAATATGCAGAGGGAATCCCAATGTGGATATATTCCTATGTAGTTTGTAAAGAGGAGTCTTCTTTAATGTCCTCTGTCACTGGTCAGTGTTGATAAGCTGCCATTGTCTCTTCATTTTTCACACACACACACATATACACACACACACACACACACACACACACACGCGACACAAACACACGTATGCACACAAACACACAGACACACTTGCATTTAGTGTAGTAATCATGGTTACTGGGGGCAACGCAGAAAGAATAGGCCCACAAATGATGCATTGCAATCAAGTCCCGTTTTCCTAATGCCCTAGCTGTGTTACTGCGCCAGCCAGGAATGCGACATATATTACCATGCATCCAGATCACAGGAAATCTGCGCGAGGATACAGTGAGGACAAATGTATCATACACACACATAGTTGGACTGCTATGAAGAGATGCTGTTGCTATGCAGTGGGTGGTTTGGCTGGTGTGTGTGTGTGTGTGTGTGTGTGCGTGTGTGTGTGTGTGTGTGTGTGTGTGTGTGTGTGTGTGTGTGTGTGTGTGTGTGTGTGTGTGTGTGTGCCCGCAGTGACTCTGCAGACACTGCTGTAATGCAGCATGCAGCATTGCAGCCCATTGCTCCACTCACACCATAGACTGCAGGTTACTGCTCCCCTACTGCTGCACTCCCTGTGAACACTGCATTACAGGACACACTCTCTGTGTGTGGTCATGGATCGTGCGGTTATGGAGATACACACACACACACACATATGGCCAGAGAATGTGCCTCGTAGCAGTGGTACCTGTCATCATTACCAGTAAAGTGGGCATAATGGTGATTCTCACGCCTCGCCACCCGCCCCCTAATCTGATTATGCCACATGATTGGATGTTTGTGCTGGGGCCACGGGTCTCCGGGTTCCGCACATGCTGCCACTCACGGGCCATCTGGGAGGATGCCTCTGGCGGGGCAGGCAGGGGTCCTGACAGAACACAGGCCATCTGTGTGGACGACTCAGCTTTAGTGTGTGAGTCCTGGAAAAGAAAAGTGTGCTCACAGTTCTGACTGTCTCTGGGTAGTACTTGCCCTCAGGCACAGATCAGCTTACCCACCCAGAAATGCCAAGTGTAACCATTGGGGGTTAATGCTAAACTGACCTCAGATCAGTGTCTATGGGCAACCTCATCTTACTGCTTCGGGCTTAGCAAGGCTTAGGCCCACTGTGGTGGCTAGCTTGGCTATCCATTCAGTAGTTCATGTTTAAAAGTGACGTTTTTTCTATACATTTCAATGGCATAGATAACTTTCCTTAATGATGTGTACACAAATCATTGTTTCCATCTCTATGGAGGTCTATGGAAATGCTCTGCTTTTGTGTCAGCTAAATGCTATGGGGATGTGACATGATGCCCAAGCTGCTCTGGAGTACAACTGATCATGCCCTTTTCAAAAGAGGAGGCAAGAATCTGGTTGTGTAGCTAGAAGCCTTCATATGAGATGGCGACGAAAAAAGAAAAAAAAAAATCCAAAGCGCTAAGAAATGAACTTTCTGTGTGGTGTGGATCAGAGAGAGAGCGAGAGAGGTAAAGCATCTCTTCAAATGATAATTCCTCCGCCCGCTTGACTCTGCTCATGGACAGCACAAGTGCTGACTCAGGGGAAAAGTACAGATTGCTTTTGGAATGGGATGAGTACCCAAACGAAGAGATAAAGGCAGGAGGGAGCGGAGAGAGAGCTGACAGAGAGAGAGGATGGAGCGAAGGAGGAGAGAGAGGGAGCAGAGAGAGAGAGAGAGAGAGAGCAGAGGGAGAGAGCAGAGGGAGGGCCTAGGAGGATTTGTGCTCAATTTCATTACGTTTTTGGCTGAGGGAAGGGGTCTGCAGAGCCATAAGGGGTTTATCTGAAGCCATAACCCATTTTATTAACAGCTATTGATTGAGCCTTTCAATTGGTCGAAGTTAAACGTGGCTGTATTAGCCATAGATGGGGTTTCTGTATTAGCGGTGGAGGTACTGTTAGCTATCTGTGTTAGCCGTGGATGGGCTATTGGCTGTTAGCTATCTGTGTTAGCAGTGGATGGGCTATTGGCTGTTAGCTATCTGTGTTAGCAGTGGATGGCCTGAACTATCAGGCCTGCCAGGGTGGGATGGATTAGAGTGAATAACTGCTGAGTCAGGGAGGCGTTTGCCAAATCGGGAGACTACAAAGCTAGCATCAGCTAGGGTTGCTACGGGTGACGCATGAACGTTTAGTGTACCGCTAACAGGGTATGAGTAGCATAGTAACTAGCTAAAAAACTAGCTAAAAACAAAACTTCCTTTACAGTACAGTAGATTCACACCAACAACCACCAAGTGACCTTAATTGCTAGCAGGGTAAATGCCTCTCCATTTGACTAATTGGCAGAGAAGAGTATTTTTCACGTACAGCAGCAGTGTCAGTGATTCACATGGACAGAGCCTTGTGCTGCAGTTACCCACATCTGATCCTCTTAAGTTCCTCTGTCTCCTACGGAAACCTGTGGAGGTGACTGACAACACAGCCCACTGTGAATACTAAGTAATTCATGAAAGCGGGTAGGCGAATGCACACGGACCTATGCAGGCGCACACACAAAGAAACAAACACACACACACGCACGCACACACACACAATAGAATGCACGTACACACGTAGGGCTGCACACTCATATTTCACACGCTGACAAATGCACACAGACACAGAAACTCGAGCGCAAACGTAGGCACACGTACGTGTCATGAATAGAACGTGCACGCGGCTCTGCGGTGTTGCGGAGTCGATTAAACCTCTGACTAGCAGATAATAAAGACAATTGACCCAGGATAAATACAGCACACGTGCCCATACATAAATGACAGGAGAGGTAATGAACTTCACAGGAGAGAGGAGGAGAAGAGAGGAGTGGAATCTCCAGGTAGCTGACAGAAATCCCCCCCCCACTCTGTCTGTCAGGTTCTATAGGGAGAAGCACACACACGCACACATCTCAAATGATAGCTTATTTCCTATATAGTGCAGGTATATAAGGGTCAAAGCTAAGTACCTGGTAAAGATAGAGTAGTTTGATGGGCAGTTTCTGGGGATGTTCTGCTCACCCCTTTTGTCCCAGCACTAACACACGCACTTAACACTTTTAATAAACACATCATCAAGCCCATGATTAGATAAAGCAGGTGAGTTGGTGCTGGATTATGAAAGCCTGCACACAATGCAGCCATCAAGGACCAGGAGGGAAGAACACTACCATAGAGGGTTAAGAGGCAACCCACACACACACCTCTTCACACACCCCGAAGCTGCAGTGTGAATATTTCAGGGAGTGTGTGCTAAGTAGCACCTAGGGCAACTTGTTAATGAGGGAATGCCATGGGCAAGAGAGTGAAAACCCAGACCTGACTGCAATGATTGTGCTAGCTGAGGGCAGCCGTGGAACCGTGTGTGTGTGTGTGTGTGTGCGTGCGTGCGTGCGTGCGTGCGCGTGTGTGTGTGTGTGCGTGTGTGTGTGTGCGTGTGTGTGTGTGCGTGTGAGGGGGAGAAATAATTTAATCAAACTAATAACATCTCTCCGTCTTGCTGGAGATGATAAACACCCTTTGTTCTTTTCCGTTCCCAAGATATCAAAGATTTCTCATGTGTTGAGAGAAGTTTTTTTCTTGCCTCATACATTTTTGCACTTCTAACAACAACCTCTATAATAATCCTCTTTCATCCTGCTGACAAGGACTGATAATGACACACACACACACACACAAATGCACACACACACACACACATTATTGCACACAGACACGCGTGCCCGCGCGCACACAAACACACCACAAATAGTGAATGTGTACTTATTTTAAAATATTTTTCATAAACCTAGACATATCTGGTTCATTACCATTACATAACCATACACTTACCAGAGCATTGCAGCTTTCACAAGCCATTCAAAATCATTCATTGTACAGTACATTGCAAGGTAAATCTTTTTCCCTGTAATTCTCACGAAGGCTCTTAAACCACATAAAGCCTCACCACAGAGGCCTCACCGCTACCGGAGACTGACATTTCCTGATGAGACTGACATGTCCTGAAGAGAATGACAGGTCCTGATGAGACTGACATGTCCTGATGAGACTGACATGTCCTGATGAGACTGACATGTCCTGAAGAGAATGACAGGTCCTGATGAGACTGACATGTCCTGATGAGACTGACATGTCCTGATGAGACTGACATGTCCTGAAGAGAATGACAGGTCCTGATGAGACTGACATGTCCTGATGAGACTGACATGTCCTGATGAGAATGACACAAGTCCTGCTGAGACTAAAGGATGTCCTAATATGAACACTGTATTTCACAACATATAGAGGAAATGCATGAGATTAAAAGAGAGAGTTTGATGTTGTCCTGTTCCACGTTCCAACTCCTGGTCACACTAACAGAGGTTGCTGTGTGAACTCCAGTCTACACACACTCATGTTCTCTCTCCACCCTCGTGCCCTCAAGAGTCAATGCTCATGATCAGTCCGTTCAGGGTAGGGAAGAGCACATGATTTTCCAGGATTTTCACAAGATCATCGTTCTCTCTCTCTCTCTCCTTCACTCCCTCTTATCTTTCCCCTCTCTCTCAGCCTCCCTCCTCTTGACGCCAAAGGTTAAAGATAGGAGAGGATGGTGGGGTCTTATGTCTGAATCTGTTTTATAGAGAAGGACAGTAAGGAAGAAGATAATATGGCTGAGAAAGGGGAATTATCTCATTGGGTTATTGAGATCTAATTATCAGCCAGCACCAAATTGAATGATCCATTGAAAAAGACTGGAATTCGGGAAATAGGACTTACCTTGCCTGCCAATCTGAGAGGTGTGTGTGTGTGTGTGTGTGGGGGGGGGGGGGGGGGGGGGGGGGGATCTGTTGAACCTTTTACTGCAGTGGGCCAAATTAGGGTCACATAGCTCAGGCAAGCCCCTCAGGCAGAGTCGAGAAAAAGGCAGGGGCCGCGGGGAGAGAGAGAGAGGGAGAGAGAGAGAGAGAGAGAGGGAGAGAGAGAGAGAGAGAGAGAGAGAGAGAGAGAGAGAACGAAAGAGAGAGTGAGTGAGAAACCTATGGCACATATACAGCATATTCAACCATCCAGCCAACCAACAAGGAGAGGGAGAGCATTCCTCAGGTTACCGTGGAAACCAGCCCACTTGACTGAAAGAGGAGTACAAAACCAATCATTTATATTATTAACCCTGTCTTTGCCAAAAGGCAGTCCCTCCAGGATTCTGCGATTGCAGATTTTTTTTGCCAAATCAACAATTCCCTGCATATTATGCGAGGGGTTTGCATATTTGACCAATCACTGCACCATTTCCACATAAAACAGTCAAATCATCGCAATATTATCGCATAAAACTGACCCATCCCCACAGTACAAAAAGAGGGCTCACAATTTCAACCAATTAAATTGTGTAAAAGTTTTTGGTATAATTTTTTCCGCACAGTACACTGGTAGAAATAAATACGATTCAGAGATGCAGTCCCTTTCGTAATGCGCACACACACACACACACACACACACACACACACACACACACACACACACACACACACACACACACACCGAGAGCAGGGGACGGCACACACCTCTGCAGCCAGCTGATAATGAAGCTGTATCTCAGGCAACCTAAACACCTCCATCTGGGCAGAGGATCCCCTCTCTCCCCCTCCCTCTCCTCCTCTGGGACCCTTCAATCTTTAGGCGCATCCATGGGTAAATTATGAGCACAGAGTGATCCATAGAAAGGGATAAATATATGCTCAGTCGCAAACCAACACTTCATGATGCCCTTATATACAGGAGAAGCCAATGCTTCGTTGTTACTTTCCACAACACAACTGGAGATGGTCAATACATCCACCAGAGATCACGTAGCTTCTGAGGAAAACACTGTAGAGGCTACAGAGGAAAGAGGGGAGGGGAGGGGAGTATGGAAGTAGACCATGGCGAGAAGAGAGAGAGAGGTGGTAGTGTTAGAGTGTGGAAGAGACGAGGAAGGAAAGAGAGGCTACAGGAGAGTGAGAGAAGAGATGAAGAGAGAGACGGGGGAGTGATAGAGTGTGGGAGAGGGGAGCAATGGCAAGCAAAGGAAAGAGAGAGGGGGTAAGGGCGGGTGGGAGAGAAAGAGAGGGGAGGAGAGAAGGATATAAAAAGCTTGGCGGCTGCAGTCTTGCTGTGATCTCCAGGATGGAAAGCATGGCCATTGTCAGAGGAGAGATGAAACCATGACAACCATCCCCACTGCTGCTGCCCGACACACACACACACACACACACACACACACACACACACACACACACACACACACACACACACACACACACACACACACACTGCTGGACACTTAGCAGATGAGGACCAAATATGAGGCTGGAAAGCCTGCGTTAAAACTCTTACAGATGAAAACACACAGACTAATTGTTCTGAGCCTGCCCAGCAAGACAGCTCTTCTTGGCAAAACGCCTCCAGTTTGGCCCCAGTAGAAAAATCACCCAGCAATCCCATTCCAAAACCTGCCATTCATTTAAACCATTCAATGTTGCCGAACACTAATTTAGGAGCACCACAGTAAACAAAGAATGTATCGTTTGCCATTGATTTATATTTGAAACCATCACAACCGTGGCTTGAGTCCTTACTTTAAAGAAACCATTGTGTGCATGTTGAACAATGATATAGGCCCCTAGATGATCTCAATATCAATCATTGTAATCTTATAGGAGGGTAGGAGAGGTGCTGGGTTTCTCATTTGAGGTAGAAAATTGAATTAGGCTCGAAGGCTTCCTGTTTAAATCCTGTCCCCTTGGGGTTCCACATAATAAACTCTGTGTGTGATACGCACGCACGCACACAAACACACACACAACCGCGCACAAACACACGTCTCTCCCCCTGCCTGAACTCCTGGTGTGGGAGTGGGACGATATATGGGCTTCTCTGTTCTCTCTCTGCAGACGCAGCACAGGGGAAGTCTATTCATAATAACAGCCAGCAACAACCTCGGTCAGCCTCACAGTCGCGCTAGAGCCAGCACAACACACACACACACACACAAAATAAGAAATAAGAAACAGGACTCCGAGTACAAAAGATGCATACGAAGGACAGCCAGAAAGAATAACATACATTGACAATGGTCTAAATATACACACGCCGGCTCTCTCTTTCTGTCACGTCTCGTGTGAAGACGTGCGCACAGTCACGCACGCACGCACACACACACACACACACACACACACACACACACACACACACACACACACACACACACACACACACACACACACACACACACACACACACAGAGAGAGAGAGTCATTCAGCAGCGTTCCTGCTTGAGGCCCAGCTCCACTTTAGATTCACTACAGGACGCGGAGTCATGGTTGGAGTGGACACGGGAGCCCTGGAGGGGACAGGGTCGAACAGACGACACAAGCTCCACACACGTGGCATGCCTTTTACCCAAAGAACAAGGTGGTGGGAAGAACAGAATGGCTGAGAGGGGTAGGGTTGCTAGCGGGAGATTGTAGATGTTGGACTGCTAAGGGAAGCTGGGACGTCGCTTACCCAGGCTAGAGAGCATTGTGGTGGGGAAAGAGGACTAGATGAGAGGGGGTGGAGGTGGTTGCAGCGGATAACAAAAAAGCTATACGTTTTATTGTCACATACACTGGATAGGTGAAGTCTGCGTTATTGGACTGGGTCGGGCCATAGCAGTACGGTGCCCCTGGAGCAAATTAGAGTTAAGTGCCTTTGCTCAAGGGAAATTCGACAGATTTTTCACCTCGCTCAGGTATTCAAACCAGCAACCTTTTGGTTACTGGCCCAACGCTCTAAACGATAGGCTACGTGGCACCCTGAGGTACCTTTGAGAACCTATGGTATACAAGGACACAGGTACAGAAGGTGACTCGAATGGATGCGTTCGTATGGGAGTGGCATGATGTAATGTCACTAGCAGCTCTCCATGACCAATCAAATGCAATGCAGTGCAAGAGCCAATGCTACTACAAGCCAATGATTCCAGGGAATATGAACATAGTTCCCGGAGTTGTTTTGTCCCCTCCAGTAATGTGAAAAATGACTAGTAGGGTTACACAGTAAGTCATTAGCATAGTTCTCTACTTACTATGTAACCCATTGCATATAAACGTAAAGCCTTCACATAAGTATGGTAATGAGACCAGAGTACGGGTTCCAACTGCTGTGTGACCTCGCTAACTTGCATGGTCATATAGGACTGTGCCCCTCTCTCTCGTCCATAGTGCTGTAAAGGGACTTTGGAGTGAGTATTACAGCGTGTGTGTGTGTGTGTGTGTGTGTGTGTGTGTGTTTGTGTGTGTGTGTTACAGTAGGCTACTGTATGAATGTACACCCTAATGTGTGAGTTCTATATTGATGAACGCAGTTCAACACAGACAGGCCATGTCACTGAAAGTGGTTGATGTAGATTTGAACTAGTTACTGAATTAACAGAATGTGACAGGGCTCCTATTGCAAAGGATGCATATGACGGACAACCAGAAGTCCGTGTAAAAACCTTTTGCCTTTATTAAGCAGCCAAGACAAAATTGGGAATAATTACGGAGGGAATGTTATTAACAAGGATTAAATGGAGAAAATCGGACTTCTCAGCAAAATACACAGAACCGTTCAAAAGTCAAATCAAATAAAACAATTTGGTCACATGCACCGAATACAACAGGGGGTAGACCTTACAGTAAAATGCTTACTTACAAGCCCCTAACCGACAGTACAATTCCAAAAAAAGGATAAGAATGAGAGATAAAAGTAACAAGTAATTAAAGAGGAGCTGTAAAAAATAACAATATATACAAGGGGGTGCCGGTACAGAGTCAATGTGCGGGGTCACCGGTCAGTTGAGGGAGTATGTACATGTAGGTAGATTTAATTAAAGTGATTATGCAGATGACAACAGAGAGTGGCAGTGGTGTGGGGAGGGGGGGAGGCAATGTGAATAGTCTGGGTAGCCATTTGACTAGATGTTCAGGAGTCTTATGGCTTGAAGCTGTTTAGAAACCTCTTGGACCTAGACTTGGTGGTCCGGTACCACTTGCCGTGTGGTAGCAGAGAGAACAGTCTATGACTAGGGTGGCTGGAGTCTTTGACAATTTTCAGGGCCTTCCTCTGACACCGCCTGGTATAGAGGTCCCTGATGGCAGGAAGCTTGGCCCCAGTGATGTACTGGGCTGTTCGCACTACCCTCTGTAGTGCCTTGCGTTCGGAGAATGAGCAGTTGCCATACCAGGCAGTGATGCAACCATGCCCTCGATGGTGCAGCTGTAGAACCTTTTGAGGATCTGAGGACCCATGCCAAATCTTTTCAGACTCCTGAGGGGGAATAGGTTTTGTCGTTCCCGCTTCACGACTGTCATGGGGTGCTTGGACCATGTTAGTTTGTTGGTGATGTGGACACCAAGGAACTTGAAGCTCTCAAACTGCTCCACGCTTAGCCTCATCAATAAGAATTGGTGCATGCTCGGTCCTCCTTTCCTGTAGCTCACAATCATCTCCTTTGTCTTGATCATGTTGAGGTAGAGGTTGTTGTCCTGGCCAGGTCTCTGACCTCCTCCCTATAGGCTGTCTCGTCGTTGTCGGTGATCACTGTTGTGTCATCAGAAGATTTAATGATGGTGTTGGAGTCGTGCCTGGCTGTGCAGTCATGAGTGAACAGGGAGTACAGGAGGGGGCTGAGCACGCACCCCTGAGGGGGCCCTGTGTTGAGGATCAGCGTGGTGGATGTGTTGTTACCTACCCTTACCACCTGGGGGGCGGCCTGTCAGGAAGTCCAGGGTCCAGTTGCAGAAGGAGGTGTTTAGTCCCAGGGTCCTTAGCTTATTGATGAGCTTTGAGGGCACTATGGTGTTGAAAGCTGAGCTATAGTCAATGAATAGCATTCTCACATAGGTGTTCATTCTGTCCAGGTGGGACAGGGCAGTGTGGAGTGCAATAGACGGCATCATCTGTGGATCTGTTGGGGTGCAAATTGGAGTGGGTCTAGGCTTCCTGGGATAATGGTGTTGACGTGAGCCAAATACAAATCAACAGAAATCTCATAAATCACATTTCTCAAACATACAATTATTAGGCACCATTTTGAAGATAAAATTCTCGTTAATCCAGCCACATTGTCTGATTTCAAAAATGCTTTACAGCGAAAGCTCTACAAACGATTATGTTAGGTCACCACCAACTCACAGAAAAACCCAGCCATTTTTCCAGCCAAAGAGAGTAGTCACAAAAAGAACAAATAGAGATAAAATTAATCACTAACCTTTGATGATCTTCATCAGATGACACTCATAGGACTTCATGTTACACAATACATGTATGTTTTGTTTGATAAAAACCTAATTTTCCATTGGCGCGTTACGTTCAGTAGTTCTAAAACATGCGGTGATTGTGCAGAGAGCCACATGAATTCACAGAAATACTCATTATAAATGTTTATGAAAATTCAAGTGTTATGCATGGAACTTTAGATACACTTCTCCTTAATGCAACCGCTGTGTCAGATTTCAAAAACACTTTACGGAAAAAGCATAATCTGAGAACAGCGCTCAGAGCCCAATCCAGCCAGAGAAATATCCGCCATGTTGGGTAGTCAACATTAGTCATAAATAGCATTATAAATATTCACTTACCTTTGATGATCTTCATCAGAATTCACTCCCAGGAATCGCAGTTCCACAATAAATGCTTGTTTTGTTCGATAATGTCCATCATTTATGTCCATTTATGTCCAAATAACTTATTTTGTTAGGGTGTTTGTAAACAAATCCAAAAGCACGTTATGGTCCAGTCAGATGAAAAGTACAAAAAGTTATATTAAAGGTCGAAGAAACTTGTCAAACTAAGTATAGACTCAATCTTTAGGATGTTTTTATCATAAATGTTCAATAATGTCCCAACCGGAGAATTCAATTGTCTGTAGAAAAGCAATGGAACGAGAGATACCTCTCATAAGAAAGCTCATGACTGAGAACGAGGCTGCCAGCAGACCCCTTAGTCAAACAGCTCTCATCCAGCCTCCCTTCACAGGAGCAGCCTGAAACAAAGTTTCTTAAAGATGGTTGACATCTAGTGGAAGCCTTAGGAAGTACAAAATAACCCATATCCCACTGTGTATTCAATAGGGGTGAGTTCAAAAACTACAAACCTCAGATTTCCCACTTCCTGTTTGGATTTTTTCTCAGGTTTTTGCCTGCCATTGAGTTCTGTTATATTCACAGACATCATTCAAAAAGTCTTAGAAACTTCAGAGTGTTTTCTATCCAATACTAATAATAATATGCATATATTAGCATCTGGGACTGAGTAGGAGGCAGTTCACTCTGAGCATGTTATTCATCCAAAAGTGAAAATGCTGCCCCCTATCCCAAAGAAATTAATCAGAAGAACACTTTTCAGCTGTGCTAACATAATTGCGAAATGGTTTTCTAATAAATTGTCCTTTTAAAATGATAAACTTGGTTTAGCTAACACAACGTGCCTTTGGAACAAAGGAGTGATAGTTGCTGAAAATGGGCCTCTGTACGCCTATGTAGATATTCCATAAATATCTGCTGTTTCCAGCTACAATGGTCATTTACAACATTAACAATGTGTACATTGTGTTTCTGATCAATGTTATGTTATTTTAATAGGACAAAAACATTTGCTTTTCTTTCCAAAACAAGGACATTTGTAGGTGACCCTAAACTTTTGAACGGTAGTGTATATTTTACCTAAACCCTCTCTGAATGCTTGAAAAAAAAGTGACCTTCCTCTATATCCAAAATAATAATTGAAAGTGGATAGCAGAAAACATCCTCACCGTTTACCCTCACTACTTGAACAGACCAGAGCCTTAGATATGCCATTTTATAAACTGTTCTTCGTCCTATAAGCAATACATGGCAACGCAGGGATTTTGATTGTGCACTGGGTGGCAGGCTAGAAGGTTTGGGTTCACAGACCACGGTGGACAAGAGTACGGGTGGAAAGATCTCCTTTACTGTAAAATCATTGCATGAATCTATCATCATTTTTGCAGGTCAGAATGTTTGGGGGGTCTTTTATAATAACTTCATGCGATTCTACATAATATTACATATTAGCAGAATCTTTTTTAATACCACACAAATTACCGAAATCGCAGGCTAAGAATGGACAGAGAGATAGGCTGTGTGTTCATCTTATCATATTTCTCCAATGCCAAATCAGTATGTCTTGTTTGCAATGAATCTGAGATATCATTAGGAATCGGAGCATGGCACTTTCAAAAGGTAGACCTACTTTTCCACCCCAGACAGTAGGCCCCAGACAGTAGGCCCCAGACAGTAGGCCTACTGATGCAGAAAAATGTAAGCTTTAAATACTGGCTACCCTTCTTCCATGGTTTAACCCAACGAGAGGAGGTCACAAGTCTTTCCTTAAAAGCTGTCTGGGTTTAAACATCTTCTATTGTACAGGAAGTGAAAGATGGTGACAGAATTACAACATTTTTTGTCTCCTCGGCTGTAGAAAGTTGTAGCTCAGCCTCTGAATGTCAAAGAAATGAAACAATGTGTTCACCATATGCATCAGGGTCATGTCTGTCCAGGGTATTTTACAGCTTGTTTCTAGCATAAAGCATTGTGGAACAAAGCACTGTTATAGATCACCTTATATAACCAAATTTGTTTTATTTTCTTCAAAATCTTAAGCTAACAATGGGTAGGCCTGTGCTTTTCATCATTTACTTTAATAAAATGTATGCCTAGAGATGAAACGGTACAAAAATGTCATATCACGATTATTTATAGTGACCAAAATTATCATGGTTATCAGTATTGTTGCGGTGTTGTTAAAATGTGCTGGAAATGTTTTCAAAAAGTACTGATACACACACTGAAATAATTTCACCACGTTTTATATTGAAATCCAACAGACAACAAATAAAATTAGCAGCACTATGCACTTTTTGTGTGCATAAACATTAAAATAATAACATTAACATTAAAGATGGCACCATGTGGCCATAAGAGGTAAACATTCCCCTTGTGCAGGTTTTAATGAACACAACCTTAAATAAGCAAATCAAATAAACAAACAACAAATACCATTAGCAGCACTCACTTTGTAGTGAGGCACGGCAACCCTCATCAGCCTCAGAAAGCCAGGCCTCTCAACAATTTGAAATGGCATCATGTCCTTTGCAATGTAATATGAAAGGGCTGCAGTGAGGTCTTGAGCATTTCTTTTTTGATGTGGGTGCATAAGCAGCCTGCCTTTTTAAATGCTTGATCGAGTGTCCGTGTCACAACTGAAGTTGAGGAGCGACCGGTAGCATCACTGGGTTTGCCTGCTGCACGCCCACTCTGTAAACAAGGGAATAGCATTACTAAAGTATTATTATTATTATTATTGGTGTTGTTAAATTATTATTATTATTATTCACTTACACACACACACACACACACACACACACACACACACACAAGTACGCACGCACGCACCCACCCACACACACACACACACACACACACACACACACACACACACACACACACACACAGTCTTCTGTGTTGCATTTTAGTATATGCAATGACCCCATTGCACAATTTACATAAATACAAATGAGTCTTAAGAAGATAGTAATAGTAATAGTAATTGCAATGAGCCCAACAATTGACATAAATACAGGAGTGTTGTATATAGGAGTCTATAGTGTTTCTCCTGTTGGAACACTTTTACAACAAAGTCGACGTCTGCCGGATTTTAAATGAACAAAATATGTTGGTTGGGTGACTAAACTACAGAACGTGTTATCGTGTGCAATGGGCGAATAGAGTCTGCAGACACACGAAGCATACAGCGGCGCAACCACGTGTAGTGTTTTTACAAGAGTAGGTAACACTGAAAGCTTCAGTTTACGTTATTGACGAGCTATTAGCAAGTTAGACAGACAAACCATGACATTTTCCCCCAGTCCGAAGTTTCCACATCAATCATTGGGCTAAAAGTTAACTTACCTTGCATTCGCTGTGAAGTGGTGGTCACGAAGATGACTCAAGAAATTTGAAGTGGTGCCCCCTTTCGCAGCAATTGTTTTGCATGTTCTGCAGACAGGGTGACCATCTTCGATTAAGTTTCCCTCAGCACTCTTGTAAAACCCAAAATACGACCACACTTCAGATTTGGTCCTCTTAGAAGGCTGAAAAATCTCCCGAGCGCTGTCACTGCCTTCCACCATGTTTTCACACAAAACAAAACCCTTGTTGCATGATGCGCCTGCGTCAGACTTTTACTAACTGTGGTTGATGCTGGACAGCATTTACCGGGAGTTTTTCAAACTGTGGTAATCAAACACGGTTTTAATGATGATTCAAATTTGAAACAGTAATACTAATTGCTGGTAATTTTACCGTGGTTTATCGTGAAACCGGTAACAGTTTCATCCCTAGGTAGGCCTATGGCGTACCCTCTCATACCCCCTCAATTCAAGTCCTGGTATTAACTTAACAGCCCTTCACTGACACTGATGGATGGATTTACCGACAAATCTATTTACAGTACCATTCAAAATTTGGACACACCTACTCATTCAAGGGTTTTTATTTATTTTGTACTATTTTCTACATTGTAGAATTATACTGACATCAAAACTATGAAATAAAACATGTGGAATCATGCAGTAACCAAAAAAGTGCAGATTTTAGATTCTTCAAAGTAGCCACCCTTTGCCTTGATGACAGCTTTGGACACTCCTGGCATTCTCTCAACCAGCTTCACCTGGACTGCTTTTCCAACAGTCTTGAAGGAGTTCCCACATATGCTGAGCACTGCTTTTCCTTCACTCTGCAGTCCAACTCATCCCAAACCATCTCATTTGGGTTGAGGTCGGGTGATTGTGGAGGCCAGGTCATCTGATGCAACACAGCCTGGAGGGATTTTTGGTCATTGTCCTGTTGAAAAACAAATGATAGTTCCACTAAGTGCAAACCAGATGGGATGGCGTATCACTGCAGAACGCTGTGGTAGCAATGCTGGTTAAGTGTGCCTTGAATTCTAAATAAATCATAGACCATGTCACCAGCAAAGCACCCCCACACCATCACACCTCCTCCATGCTTCACGATGGGAACCAAACTTGCGGAGATCATCCGTTCACCTACTCCGCGTCTCACAAAGACACAGCGGTTGGAACCTAAAATCTCACATTTGGACTCATCAGACCAAAGGAGAGATTTCCATCAGTCTAATGTCCATTACTTGTGTTTCTTGGCCCAAGCAAGTCTCTTCTTCTTATTGGTGTCCATTAGTAGTGATTTATTTGCAGCAATTTGAACATGAAGGCCTGATTCCCGCAGTCTTCTCTGAACAGTTGATGTTGAGATGTGTCTGTTACTTGAACGCTTGCTGGTAACTCTAATGAACTTAACCTCTGCAGCAGAGGAGTGGTGGTGATCCTCATGAGAGCCAGTTTCATCATATCGCTTGATGGTTTTTGCGACTGCACTTGAAGAAACATTCAAAGTTATTGAAATTTTCCAGATTGACTGACCTTCATGTCTTAAAGTAATGATGGACTGTCGTTTCTCTTTGCTTGTTTGAGCTGTTCTTGCCATAATATGGACTTGGTCTTTTACCAAATAGGGCTATCTTCTGTATATCATCCATACCTTGTCACAGCACAACTGATTTGCTCAAATGCATTAAGAAGGAAAGAAATTCCACAAATTAACTTTTAACAAGGCACACGTGTTAATTAAAATGCATTCCAGTTCACTAATGCATGAAGCTGGTTGAGAGAATGCCAAGAGTGTGCAAAGCTGTAATCAATTCAGTAATCTGGCATACTTTGAAGAATCTTAAATATAAAATATATTTTGATTTGTTTAACACTTTTTTGGTTACTACATGATTCCATATCTGTTATTTCCTAGTTTTCTGTATTCACTATTATTTTACAATGTAGAAAATAGTCAAAATAAAGAAAAACCCTTGAATGAGTAGGTGTGTCCAAACTTTTGACTGGTACTGTATATTGCAGCCTACAGTGTGATTTCTTGAATAGGAAGAAAGAGCCTCAAACACAAAACTCTCTTGTTGTTAGTAGTCTAATTAAAATTAAGATGGTTTAAATGTCTTATGCCTACTCGAATTTGCCTACTTTCAGCACCCTGAGCTGTCCATTTCCAATAGATTTTGCCTTGACTGCTGCTTCAGGTTTCAGCACCACAATGTAAGTGACTCGAATCTGGCTTATTGTGAGTTCAATAACTCTAATAAATGCGACATGGTCAAACATATTGTTTTTATTCAAATCAATTAATGTAGTAGCAAGCTATCATAGTTCACCTCCTGTCCTCTTGCTCATCTTCCACCTCTCCTTCTCAAATTAAACAGTACATAGGCTATAAAGTAGTCCGCACGCAAGATAATGAATTTTTTGGGCTAGACCTAATCCCAAATTATTTTCGAAAATAATTATTTGACCCTCCTCCTGTACTGCCACTGTAGGCTTAAACAGCGCAGCCTTGGTTAGACAGCACAAACCAATTGTTTTGATCGGCAAGAGCTCAAGGTTGGAATATCCATTGCAGTGTGTAATGCAGCCTTGTTTTATTTACACCATCCCAGCAGCCATTTTAGAATTATAACTTTGCTTTGTGCTTCTCTGAGCATGCACTTTGTAGCCTATAGCCTATAGGCTATGGATCTTTTGATCAGTCAAAAAAGTAGCCTATAGCCTATGACAGTGGTACCCGCATGACAGTGGTACCCACATCATTGCCTAGTCGTTTTGGGGATGCTGTGCCTCCCACATAGTCTATTTATTGTGTTCAAAACTGCTTTAGCCGGATACAAATAGGGGATCAGGAAATTACTAGACTATGTCAATCTTTCGTTAATAAAAAAACAAAATTCACCACATGCGTGTAGTTTGGGATTAAAAATCGAAATTGCAGCAGCAATTGCACGGATAGGTGTTAGTGCTTGTCATTGCGGGGACTGACAGAGAAGCAGGCTTGTGTAGTGCAGTAGTTTGCCCTGTCTTATTTGGCAAAGATCAGCGCAGACTTCCCCAAAGAAGCATTGTAACCTGACAAATGTGTGCCTGTTGGAAGACAGCGACACGCTACAAGGTAACAGACCCACAACATGCAACATTGGGATACCATCTACCCGTTGTCTGGCAATGAGGATTAAAGGGACATTATTATAATATTTCAATAATCACACGTAAGCCGTGTGAACTACATGTAGCCCTACCGTAGCCAGCTGACTAGGCTATAGGGCGGACCAGTGTATTCCCTTTTATTAGAAAGTAGAATTTTAGGATAATCCACAACAGACATTCAAATGCACAGTCCCACTGACTGAAAGCTCTCAACCCCGATTGATGCAATGAGTCAAAAGCAATCAGTGGGAACTAGAAGCAACCAGCCCGCACGTCTGTGATGCAACCTAAAACAAATCCATCCAACCCACAATGACCTACAGAGTAGCCTATATGTTCTAGCCCATGTCAGCATAACACATAAAAGACAACCAGCGCTTTCACTGACAGCCAGCAACCGGGAACGATAGGCTACACATCATCCCCGGCTAGACAAGAGACAAGGACTAACCTGTCTGTCCTTTGCCGAGGGTCTTTTCCAAACGATAAGGTCCCACATAGTTCATATAGTGTGCGCTGTTGTCTTTGCCAGAAGATGACATTTTGTGGGAATTTAGTAAAACGTCTCGCAGAATAATAAATACAATTCAAAATTCTCCTTTCAAATCAACGGGAACCGTAGGTTATTCCAAAGCGCAGTCTGCTGCTGCTCTCCCTTCGGCCTCCTCCTCCTCTCTCTCGCCTCACGCAGATGGTCGGTGGGATTCTCTCTTCTCGGAGTCCCTTTCTAGCCTATGTTGTTAGTTCACTCTCCTCCGTCTCTCCCTCCACTTTTCACTGATGAAATGTAGCGTCTTTAAATCTGGATAACATGGTGTTCTTTTCTTCCGTGTTCGTTCTGTGGAGAGGAAGCAAGGCGCAGTGAGCACAGTTTTGGCACAACCCGTTGACGGGGAAATCTAACCGGATAGCATTTTAGTGCTGACTGACGCCAACGTCGGAGCTGTAGGACGACGCATGCGCACAGCGCGCACAACGCAGGGGCTGGTGTTTATTGAGGGAGTTTTATTACTCTGGCCAGGCTTTATCGGGGCGAAAGCGGGGAGCGAGGAGCGCTCTCCTCAACTCAAACAATAATCTGAGTTTGCGCTGCTCGCTGCATGTTATCGACAAGGGAGCATTGTGCATCGTCCAGACACATACAACAACATTTCCCCAAAACATTTCCCAAAAATAAATGTTTTCAATCTATTTTTCACTGGGACGGTAGATAAAGCGTTTTTGGGAAAACACAGAATCCTCACTTTTGTTTTGAGACGATTTCGCGGTCGGCCAGAGCGTGGCACCTGGCTCACGCCGGGAGGCAGCCCGCTTATAAAACGAATGCAATCACATTCAACCGGTTTAAACTCCTTCAACCGGTGTAACCCAGGCCAGATAAAGGAATCCCTTAATTTAATTCAGGTCGAAGTGACAGAATAGCATTATGGTGAATCGGCGCAGGTGCCTCCTAGTATTTTCCAAGCATGTTTGTAGATATTCACAAAATTGATTAACATTGACAAGCCAACTATATAATATAATAGTGACCAGCAAAGACAATTGGTGACGAACCTTATCCTAATCTTGTTTTGCCTTTAACCCAATAAAACAAGTGGCTTTCTGATTCGGTGTATTAACTACACTCTGTAGCTACTGTAGCCTACCTCTGGCTCCCTGTCAGTTGCTCCTCCTCAGAGACTACTTCAGAGCTGCTTCAGTACTTTGATGTCAGTCTGAACATCTGTACAGGTTGTGTCCCTATGTCCCACCCTCTCCCCCTCCTCCTCCCCACCAACAGTAACATCTTGCCTAGGTCAACCTTCTCATACCTTCACTGGCACTTCCTCTCTTCCCTCTCTCATCTCTCTCTACCTCTGCATCAGGACCTTCTCCATTCTTTCTTATGTCGCTGGTGAGTTGAAATGTTTGGTGAAAAACGTTTTTTGAGAGATCCTCTGGAAATAATGATGCCACCAATAAAATATAAAAATGAATAAATGAATAAAATAAAATTAAAATAAAAAGATATATGTAATACATATTTTCACTACCTGTTTGTGTGTGTGTGTGTGTGTGTGTGTGTGTGTGTGTGTGTGTGTGTGTGTGTGTGTGTGTGTGTGTGTGTGTGTGTGTGCGTGTGTGTCTGTGTGAGTGGGCTCTCGCGTGTATATGCATGCACATGTTTGTGGAGGAGGCCATGATGCATTTGTGTGTATCACACTGTGTCACTTGGCTTGATTAAACCAGTGGTTGGTCCCTAATTCATGATGTTGACTACCATCTATCTCCTCACGCATGCACACACACACACACACACACACACACACACACACACACACACACACACACACACACACACACACACACACACACACACACACACACACACACACACATCTATCTCATCAGTCCTGAACAACAAAAGTACTGACCCAACCAGCTCTGTGACAGATGGGGCTTCCCCCTCTCTTCTCCTCTCTTCCGCCTCCGTCCCCCCTTCTCCCAGTCCTCCCCCACCTCGGCTGCTAACAAAGGAAGGGCTCTCAGATGCACCCTGGGACAGTGTTGGTCCCTCACAAGAGAGCTTTCACTCAAAACCACTTCCTGTTAATTATTTGTGACCCCTCCCCCGACCCGTACCTATGAGAGGGATCCATCATGTGCTTTCTCTTAAATTGATGTTACGGCGCAGTGTCTTCACTGAGGACATTATCCCCCCGTGTTATGATCCCTTATGGATGGATACACGATTTGACAAAACACCAGTCCATGCCAACAGGATGGATAGAGGATATTCAGCCACACTTGGAGGACAATGGAAATTGAAGGCAAAAACCCACCCTTTTCCGACATTACATTCAGTGCCCATATTAGAACATACAGCCATCATCAGGGAGCATCAATCATAATGCACCTTGAATGGGCTGCAAGCTTGAGGTAGCTGGCGACATCATACTTCCACTGTGTTAGACAACACCGAGCAACACTATAGCCATGGGGGTTATTTTTAGTATGAATCCCTTAATCCTAACTGGAAGGGTGATTCCACGCCAAAGGGAGCAGAAAATATTTTCAGTATTGTTCTGGCAATTCTCCCATACTGGGAGGAAGAATGTTTAACATGCTATTTACATTTTTTGAAACTCTTTATGAAATTGGCAATTTTAGGGCCTTTTTTAGACCTGTACATGCCTCTTGTAACACCCTATGATCTGTGAACCACGCATGACACGGACAACATTTTGGTGTCATTACTCTCCTTTAGTTTTTTTTCTCAAATATAGAGTATGTCTAGATTCTGAAAGATACATTTTCACATTCATTAGTTCAACAGTAAACATATTAATATTAATATCTCAAACAACCTTCATTTATTTTGCCTTTTTGTAGAAATATTGTTCGGAACAATATAATCTTCAAACATGTACATTTTCAGAGTGGGCTCTGGTACTATTAATGATATGACCCATTTTATACATAGAAATGTACATTATATGACATTAACCGATCACAACCCTCCTTTAGGATTGCACATTCGGCAAGTCACGAGCAAAGGGAGATTCCGATTCACAATGTTGGTGGTGCTTATAAAATGTATCATACCTTCAGAACTAGCGGAGAGCCCACTCTGTAAATGTTATGTATTTATAGAGTATATTGTTACAAACAATATGTCTTAAAATGAACCAAATCAAAAAGAGTCGTTTTGAGCTTTTCATCTTTTTTTTAAATGTTGAAATAATGAATTTGAAGATGTTTATTTCAGTGTCAATACATACTCAATATTTTATTTGGAGCACACTATGTGGAGTATAATGCAACCAAGATGTTGTTTGTATCATGAACGGTTCACAGATCATAGGGTCTTACAGGAAGCATGTACATGTCTAAAAAGGGCTTAAAAATGTCCACTTTCATCATCTTATTCTTAAAAATGGTTTGTGAAATAGATGTAAAAAGCATTTAAAACATCACTCATGGTGATTTAAGTTCCTATGTGAGAATTGCCAGAACAATCTGAGATACCAAAAATATTTTCTGCTCCCACAGGTGTGGAATCGCCCTTTAAGGCTCTGCCACTAGACATCTCCAAGGGGATGTTTGTATCCATACTCAATGTGGGGTCCAGGTGTCTAATCTGTTAAGACGCTGGAGTTGTCACACCCTGATCTGTTTCACCTGTCATTGTGCTTGTCTCCACCCTACTCCAGGTGTCGCCAATCTTCCCCAATATCCCCAGTGTATTTATATATGTGTTCTCTGTTTTTTCATCAAGCCTACCAGCATTTTTCCTATGCTCCTGTCTTTCTTTAGTTCCTGTCTAGTTTTCCCGAGTTTGCCATTCTGCCTGCCATGACCCTGAGACTGCCTGCCGTTCCATGCATTGTCACACCACCCTGGATTACTGACCCCTGCCTGCCCTGAGCCTGCCGTTCTGTGCCTTTCGGGCTCTACGCTGGATTACTGACCTGTGCCTGCCATTGACCTGTCGTTTGCCTGCCCCCCTGTTTTTGTAATTAACTTTTGTTACTTCAAAACTGTCTGCATCTGGGTCTTCTTCTGAGCCCTGACAGTACGAACTGGCCATGACGGACCCAGCAGACTTGTACCAGCTCTGCAACCCCATCTCCTCCCAAGGAGCCACCCTTGGAAGGCACGAGGAGTTCCTTCATGGTCTTACGGAGGGGTACCAGACCTTGGCCGAACGCCATGACCACACGTTGAACACATTGCTGGAGCAATTCATTGGTTTGTCTGTCAGGCAGCCTACCACAACGGTAACCTTTCAGCCTTTTAGTAACCCGGCTGTTAGCAGCACAGCCATCCCAGTTTCCAGAGAACCCCGCTTACCTCCCCCGGAATGCTTCCCTGGAGAGTCGGGAACCTGTCAGGTGTTTCTCACGCAGTGTTCTCTATTCATCGAGCTGCAGCCCTCCTCCTTCCCCTTGGACCGCTCAAAGACAGCTTACCTCATCACGTTGATTTCCAGGAGGGAACAACGGCCATAGCCCAGGATTCAGTCTGGATGAGTTTGTGGCGTAGGAGAAAGTTTTTGAGTCTACGTTGTCCGGGAGAGAGGTTGCCCGGAAGTTACTCCAGCTTCGACAAGACTATACAGTGGTTTTAGGCACGTAGGTAGCGGAGAGTGCCTGGAACCCGGAATCGCTGTTCGACACGTTCCTGCACGGAATATAGAGTGCCGGAAGTGAAGGACAAGTTAGCAGCCCGGGAACTACCAAAAAATCTTGAAGCGCTCATTACCTTCACCATTTGGATCGATAGGCGGCTACAGGAATGTAGGAAGGAGAGAAGGTCCAATTCCACTTTGCCTCTGAGGCATACCGGAAGTCCCCGATGTATCCGTGGCCAAGAGGACCCGAGGCTACCCGAGTTCCTCCGAAGTCTGCCGAGCCGATGCAACTAGGCAGAGCTATGGTGTCCCCAGCCGAACGTCTACACAGGCTTCACACAAAGAGATGCTGTATTGCGGGACTACTGGTCATTTCGTGTCCTCCTGTCCACTGAAAGACCAGGCTCACTGGTAGGGGCGAGTACTCTGGTGGGCCATACGGAGAACTTTCCCTTACTCGCACCACTTTCCATGCCATCCTGCTGTGTGGGAACCAGTTGAAATATCTCCGGATACTCATCGACTCTGGGGCCGATGAGAGTTTTATGGACGCTACCCTGACATCCGATCTGTGCATCCCCACTCAGCCCCTCTCCATTCCCATGGACGTTATAGCTCTGGACAGGCGCTCTATAGGCAGGGTCACTCACAATACCACTCCCATCACCCTACAAGTATCAGGGAACCACAGCGAGGCAATCCAATTCATGCTAATTAAGTCACCTCCGGTTGCCGTGGTATCGGGATTGGCTCCAGCGACACTATCCCCTCAAAGACTGGACAACTGGTGCCATCATGGGCTGGTGCCATCATGGGACGCCCATTGCCTGAAGTCAGCAAAGCCTGCCCCGTGACGTCTTCCTGTGGGCTCGAAGGTTTCTCCGAACCTCTCCGCCATTTCAGCAGAGTACCAGGACCTCCGGGAGTTTTTCAGTAATGCCCGGGCCACTTGACCTCTTCCGCACCAACCCTATGACTGCAGGATGAATCTTCTCCCAGGCACCACACTGCCCCGGGATGACTGTACAATCTGTCGGGTCCAGAGACCAAGGCTATGGAGACCTACATCGAGGAATCCCTAAATGCAGGGTGTATCCGTCCTTCTGCCTCCCCCGCCTCCCATGCATCGACTACTGGGGCCTCAATAACATCAGAGTGCAGAACTGCTACCCACTACCACTCATCGCCTCGGCCTTCGACTTCTCCAGGGGGCCACCGTTTTCTCCAAGTTGGACCTGCATGGTCTACCACCTGGTGCGGATATGGAAAGGAGAGAGTGGAAGATTGCCTTCAACAAGGCCAGCGGTCACTAGGAATATCTGATCATGCCATTTGACATTACCAACGCCCCAGCTGTGCTCCAGGCCCTGGTTAGTGACGTTCTCTGTGACATGTTGAACTGGTTCATCTTTGTCTACCTCGACGACATCCTTGTTTTCTCCAACTCAGTCCTCCAGCGCCTCCTGGAGAACCAGCCTTTTGTGAAAGCAGAAAAATGTTAATTCCATCACTCCACCATCCCCTTCCTTGGTTACGTCATCACTGCAGGGACTGTACAGAGATGGATCCCGGGAAGGTGAGAGCGATGGTGGATTGGCCCCAGCCTACGTTCAGAGTGCAACTACAACATTTCCTGGGATTTGACAACTTTTATTGTCGCTTTATCCGGGGTTACAGCACCCTGGCTTCCCCTGTCTGCACTAACTTCTCCCAAGGTTCCGTTCACGTGGTCCCCAGCTGCTGACTGGGCATTCCGGGACCTCAAGCACTGCTTCACCAGAGCTCCCAAATTGGTTCATCCTGACCTGTCCCGTCAGTTCGTGGTGGAGGCTAACGCTTCTGATGTCGGAGTGGGGGCTGTCCTGTCCCAGCGTTCAGCCCTGGACCTCAAGTTACATCCCTGTGCCTTCTTCTCCCATCACCTCGATGCCACAGAGAGGAATCACAATGTGGGGATTCGTGAGCTTCTCGCGGTGAAGATGGCGTTGTAGGAGTGAAGACACTGGTTGGAGGGAGCGGAACAGCAGTTTATTGTGTGGATAGATCACAAGAACCTGGAATATCTCTGCACCGCCAAGCAAATCAATTCCAGGCAAGCTAGCTGGGCCCTGCTGACGGGATGTTTGTTCCTGATGTTGTCCACCCCTCGCCGCTTGCACAATCTGTGTGCCAGTTCGGTTTGTTTCGTCAAGCCTACCAGCGTTTTCCCCGTCCTCCTGTCTTTCTCTAGTTACTATTTTCTAGTTTTGACCATTCTGCCTGCTCTGACCCTGAGCTTGCCTGCCGTTCTGTATCTTTCGGACTCTGCTCTGGATTACTGACCTGTGCCTGCCCTTGACCTGTTGTTTGCCTGCCCCCCTGTTTTTGTAATAAACTTTTGTTACTTCGAAACTGTCTGCCTTTGGGTGTTCTCCCGAGCCTTGACAGGAGTTACATTTGTAGACAACCCCTCTGAAATACACTGCACCAATAACACATGCACATGCATTGCAAGTACACTCTTAACAAAAAAGGGTTATTTGTTTTTTCCCTATAGGAGAACCCTTTTTGGTTCCATGTAGAACCCTTGGGTGGTGAAAACGGTTCTCAGAGCATTTCGTATTATTCTGTACAGAAATTCGAGACACTCCTTTTCATATGATATGTTACAACTCGTATGGTAAGTATTTATTTGTGAATGTCCATCACCCATTTCATATGATATGTTATGAATTACAATTCCTACTATATGTGACGAATTTGCAAAACGTACAATATGTTACGAATTAGCAAATCATATGTTACGTAGTTGCAAAACATATGATATGTTATGAATTCTAGCTAGGTGGCTAACATTAGCTTGGCTAGGGGTTAGGATTAAGTTTAGGAGTTAGGTTATGGTTAGGGTTGTGGGAAGGGTTAGCTAAAATGGTTAAGGTTAGTGTTAGGGGAAGGGCTAACTAACATACTAAGTAGTTGTAAAGTAGCTAAAAAGTAGTAAGTACTTTAGTTGAAAAGTTGGTAATTAGCCAAAGTTGTCCTTGACGAGATTCAAACTCGTAACCTTTGGGTTGCTAGACTTCCGGCGTTATACGCCTATCCATCCAACCAGACCAACCACCCTACTTTTGTTTTTGCCTTAAGTAACCATATGTCTTATGTAACCATTCCAAATGTAACATATCATGCTAATTTGAGTGTCCCGGACTTACTTTGCCGTGTTACTAGTCTATGGCTGTACTGATAGAACATTTTAGTGGTGAAAGGGTTCCATGTGGTACTAAAACATTTTATTTTCAGAAGATTCCTTTAGGGGACAATTGAAGAACCCTTTATGGTTCTAGGTAGCACCTTCTTTTCTAAGAGTGTACATGTAGTATCTAATCTCTAGCTAATTTATTGTGGCTACTGAGTTACACAGTCCTGTTGGCTGTATGTAAATGTAGTCTACACAGAACCCAGACTTGCTCCTTTGAAGGCTTGTGCCCTGAGGTTTTTGTCAAACAGATTGTGACATATTATTTTGTACAAAGTGCTATAAAGTCCAAATAAAGGTGATGTATTGATTTGAGTAAAAACATTGTTTTATCAGAGCATGGTCGAACCAGTGAGAGATCACAGGCGATGAGGAATGTTGTTAGCTGAGACTATTTGCTGCAGACAGCAAAGGGCATGCTTGTTTTTTTCTCTAGCTCTCTCCCTCTCCCTCTCCCTCTACCTCTCTCCCTCTCCCCCTCTACCCCTCTACCTCTCTCCCTCTCTCTCTCTCTCTACCTCTCTCTCTCTACCTCTCCCCTCCCTCCAACATCTCTCCACCCATTCATTTCTCCTTCCCTCTCCCACCACCCGTTCTCTCGTCTCCCTCGCTTTCTCCCTACATCTTTCTTCCTCTGCTCCCCTCCACCCCTCCATCTCTCTACATCCCTCCATCTCTTGACCTCCCCCATCCAGCCCTTCGTCTCTCTTCCCCCATCCCTTCGTCTTTCCACATCCCTCCGTCCCATTACCTCTCCCCTCCATTTCTGCCTCTCCATCCCTTCATCTCTGACCCTCAACCCCTTCCTCCCACTCTCTCCCTCCCTCCTTCACTCTCTCTCCCTTAATATCTCTCCCTCAATCAAGTTCTCGTTCCCCTCCCCTCCATCTCTTCCTCCGCTCCATCTCTTTCCTCCCACCCCACGTCACCCACACTTAATGATTAGTGTATGAACAAGCCATTAGCACCAGAGACAATTAAGTGGCTGTTCCAGCCATCACGTCAGAGACAAACACACACAGGCCACAGCACTCGCAGACATCTTTTAGGACGGGACTTGCCCACCCCTGTTCTGTGGGGACAGCCGAGGAACCCAGTTAGGTTCTAGATAGCACCTTTTTTTCCTAAGAGTGTATACAAGCAACAACCTTAGACATTTTTTACTGAGCAAGAGCTAATGAATTATCAACTACCGTCAAAAATAGAATCATGTTTTAGAAACCACTGTGACTGCCTATGACAGAATGAGGTCTGATAAATTGCAGATTGTACACAACACTTTGAGTTTGGGTGATAGTTCTATGTTTACTCTAGAAAGTTCTGTGGCCATTCCCTCTGTAAATAAAAATGCGTGCAAAAATCTTGTGACTGATACAGAACAGAGACATAAACACATGCATGACAGTTTAGAGAAGCAGTATGCACATACAGTAATAGATACAGCAAAAACACAAGTTCCAGTCTCTGACATTTAGAGGCATCTAGTGCTAGTGGAGGCTTAGCCTGCAGTCTATTTCTGCATTAGTCAGCTCTATTGTGGCTGTCTGGCCAACATAAGCTCCAGTGACATATTTCAAGACTAATGGAGAAAATATCTCCCCACAATGTTACACAACAAATAATAAAACACAGTACAACCCAGTACACTACAACAACACAGCACATTACAAAGCAACACAACACAACACAGGACTACACAACACACCAAAGCACAACACAGCGCTGCCCTACACTGCTCCACACAAGAAAGCACATCAAAGCATAGAAAAAGCACAGCACAACACAGCACAGCAAAACGTAACACAACTCGACACGACACAGATAAAGACAGGGGTTAAGTGAAACCAGGCTCCCCAATGAGAGCATTTCCCCACTAAAACACCTGCTAACATTGCAGTTATTAGGACAAGGACAGAGCATGGTATCAGCAATAACCTCTCTGATAGGAATACCACACTACCACCTGTTTGGCTGATCTATTTATTCTTATCAGAACCCATATTCATAAAGCATCTCCGTGCTGATCCAGGATCAGGTCCCTCCTGTTTATGTAATCTCATTCATTATGATCTAAAAAGCAAAACTGTTCCTACATCAGCACTCCTACTCGGTGATGCTTTATGATTATGAATATGGGCCAGGGTCAGTTTGCACTGTTCGGTAAAACACGGACATACCGCGTCTTTACTCACTTTAACCAACATAGTCCACTCACAGTCGTCACCGTTTTCCTGGAAGTTCTGGGAAACATCAAAACATTTCAAACGAATACACACAAATAATCCAACCACATGATACAATATTATTGTCACAATGTTGTTATGCATCCCATGTGTCCATCCCTAAGAGGGACCTGTTAGGTACTCAAAACTCTAAACACAAAACACAAACCATCAAATTAATCTAATTTAGCAACAACTGAGATCAATCTAATGTGACATATTCAAACCACTACTATCAGAACATATTTCAGTGTAAAGACTAAGATGTTGTTATAATGTATATTGTTTGTGTGTACTCAAACAAGAAAGGAACACAAATGCAAAACAATTTTGTTTCACATTTCAACATGACTCAATAAATGTCAAACAGCATACTGTAAGCACACATTCAGTAAAAATGCATAAATACAGTAAATATATTTGTCTTTGTCTTGTCTTTGCCTTGTCTTGTAAATATATTTTTATATATTTTTCTTCGCATTTTCCTAAACCTCGTCTTCAAAATACTCTCCTGCAACCCGCCTCACCCAATGTGGTGTGGGTCGGTTTTTTTCTAAAGTATTTCTATTTACCTCTGAACTGGAATACCTCAACTGAAGCTAGCTAGCTAACTAGCTACCAGCTATCAGTCAGCTAACCTTTAGCTTGGAAAGCTCTCGCCAGCTCGTACAACGCGTTTCAAACCAGAGCAAACCGGACCTATTTTTCTCTCCACATCCCCGGATTCCTACCGCAAACTTTGAACCCTTTCATCTGGATCATGGCAGCTAGCTAACCGCAACCCGGGTTGACTACTCCTGTGGTTTTTGTCCCGAAGCAACTGTAGAGCCTATAGCCCTGCTCAATATGCCTTAACCAACCATGTTGTTCCACCTGCCGCATAGGCGATGGCATCACCTGGTTTAAACGTGTCTAGAGACTATATCTTTCTCTTCATTACTCAATGCCTAGGTTTACCTCCAATGTACTCTCTTCCTACCATACCTTTGTCTGTACATTATGCCTTGAATCTATGCTATCGTGCCCAGAAACCTGCTCCCTTTACTCTGTGTTCCGAACGTGCTAGACGGCCAGTTCTTATAGCCTTTAGGCGTACCCTTATCCTACTTCTCCTCTGTTCCTCTGGTGATGTAGAGGTTAATCCAGGACCTGCAGTGCCTAGCTCGCCTCCTACTCACCAGGTGCTCTCATTTGTTGACTTCTGTAACCGTAAAAGCCTTGGTTTCATGCATGTTAACATTAGAAGCCTACCCCCTAAGTTTGCTTTATTCACCACTTTAGCACATTCTGCCAACCCGGTTGCGACAGAGCCTGAGGCTGGGGGAGACACTCTAGACCCAAACTGGTACAGACCTATATCTATCCTATCCTGCCTTTCTAAGGTCTTCGAAAGCCAAGTTAACAAACACATTACCGACCATTTCGAATCTCACTGTACCTTCTCTGCTATGCAATCTGGTTTCAGAGCTGGTCATGTGTGCACCTCAGCCACGCTCAAGGTCCTAAAAGATATCATAACCGCCATTGATAAGAGACATTACTGTACAGCCGTATTCATCGACCTGGCTAAGGCTTTCGACTCTGTCAATCACAACATTCCTATTGGCTGACTCAACAGCCTTGGTTTCTCAAATGATTGCCTCGCATGGTTCACCAACTACTTCTCCGATAGAGTTCAGTATGTCAAATCGGAGGGCCTGTTATCCGGACCTCTGGCAGTCTCTATGGGGGTGCCACAGGGTTCAATTCTCGGGCCTACTCTCTTCTCTGTATACATCAATGATGTTGCTCTCGCTGCTGGTGATTCTTTGATTCACCTCTACGCCGACTACACCATTCTGCATTCCTCTGGCCCTTCATCGGACACTATGTTAACTAACCTCCAGATGAGCTTCAATGCCATACAACTCTCCTTCCGTGGCCTCCAACTGCTCTTAAATGAAAGTAAAGCTATATGCACGCTCTTCAACCGATTGCTGCCCGCACCTGCCCGACAATCCAGCATCACTACTCTGGACGGTTCTGACTTATAATATGTGGAAAACTACAAATACCTAGGTGTCTGGTTAGACTGTCAACTCTCCTTCCAGACTCACATTAAACATCTCCAATCCAAAATTAAATCTAGAATCGGCTTTCTATTTCGTAACAAAGCATCCTTCACTCATGCTGCCAAACATACCCTCGTAAAACTGACCATCCTATCAATCCTCGATTTCGGCGATGTCATTTACAAAATAGCCTCCAAAACTCTACTCAACAAATTGGATGCAGTCTATCACAGTGCCATCCGTTTTGTTACCAAAGCCCCATATACTACCCACCACTGTGACCTGTATGATCTTGTTGGCTGGCCCTCGCTTCATACTCGTCGCCTAACCCACTGGCTCCGGGTCATCTACAAGTCTCTGCTAGGTAAAGCCCTACCTTATCTCAGCTCACTGGTCACCATATCAGCACTAACCCGTAGCAAGCGCTCCAGCAAGTATATCTCACTGGTCACCCCCAAAGCCAATTCTTCCTTTGGCCGCCTCTTCTTCCAGTTCTCTGCTGCCAATGACTGGAACAAACTGCAAAAATCTCTGATGCTGGAGACTCTTACCTCCCTCACTAGCTTTAAGCACCAGCTGTCAGAGCAGCTCACAGATCACTGCACCTGTACATAGCTCATCTGTAAATAGCCCATCCAATCTACGTCATCCCCATACTGTATTTATTTATTTATCTTGCTCCTTTGCACCCCAGTATCTCAACTTGGACATTCATCTGTAACGGCCGTTGATGGAAGAAATAGGAGGCAGGATGCAGCCTGTCTTTTTTCTTACATTTTGCATGTGTTTTTGTCTTTTTGTGTTTTATAAAAATGAGCAACTTAAATGTTTTATTTTTGTACAGAAAAACTTTTATCTTACTGAATGTTTTTCCTGGTTTTCTCCTGTTGGGTATGGAACGTGTTACATACAAAGCACAAGTGTTCAAAAATACTGCATTTTGGAAATTCCACATATTTTTGTTACTGTATTGGATTTGTGTGTGTCACGGATCCCTCCGGAACTTTCATCACGCACACCTGTCCCCTATTCCCACTGATTAGTATTTGTATATACAGTACGTATGTGCCCTTTGGTTACCATGGTCTGGTTGATTATTGTTACTATGTCCGTTGGTTCATGTGAGTACCTGTGCCGTGTGTTTTGGGCTTTCGAGCCCTTGTGGATTGCGCAGATAACGGGTCTTGTCCCGTGTGTTAATCATTGTGCGCGTGTGTATTTATTCGAGGTACTCCTCGCTCTTTTGTTTGGGTTTCAACCCTGTGTTTGGTCTCTGTCCCCATGCCTTTACACGACAAGCTGTAATTTGGGCTGAATAAAAAAAACGATTATGCATTCTTGCACCTGTCTCCCGAATCTCTTCATGCCAATGTGACAGTGTGTGTTCATTTGAGTAGGTATACATTACTGTAACAATCTTTTACAACCGGCTACAGTGTAACACTGAACACGCAAAAGGCATAAACCTAATTGGATATTCATAGTAGTGTTTTGCGTTGAGCACATCAGTGTGTTGGTTGGTAGACAAATCTATTCATATGACGTGTGTGTCATTTTGAAATAACAGTTTTGAATGCAGTGTTTGCTTTTGATATTTGTAGAGTTTTACATTTTGTATTTGTGGTTTTGTGTTTAGAGTTTTGGGGAAAATGGCCCAAAGATTCAGCAAATGTGTGTAAACAATTGTGGAAAACTGTAGAAGCGTTCTACCACCATGTGGTGGTCGTCACTCAGTTCTACAAAAACCAAATAGCATACAGTACTTTACAGTAATACAGTATACAAGATAAACATGTTACAAAATAGTATAGTTCCCAATTTCAGATACAGTAATACATAAACTTTATTTCCCCTTACAGTATGTATTGGAATCTACAGTCTTTACTGTGCTTTATGTTGTACTACTTTCAGGTAGTAGATAGGTCCCATGTCTGCAGTACATACCTATTCTCATTTTGGAACGTCCGGATAATGGACGCTAAGATGAAGCGGATCAGATTGGGCTGCACTTTCTGCCCAGCCTCTCTCAAGGTCAAACCGTGGTGGACCACATGGTCCACCACAGTCACCCAAATTTCATCAGCGATTACTCTCCTTGTTCTTGGTCTTCATCCGTCTCCACCTCTACCTCTTTCTGCTAAGTTTGCTTTCATTGTTCTCCAAACACAGGAGTACTCACCTGTGGTCTTTTTATCCATACCAGAAGGCTGATCTCAAGGTGAACATTTACGCAATTAGTGTTTGCACATGTGAAGAGTGAAAGTGATCAATTGGTAATTGAGCTTTGCTTCTTGAACAGTGTTGCTATTCCTTTGCACACAAGAGATTTTAGTTGTGAAGGTTGTGCCAAAGGTAGAGAATTGTCTGTGTTTTGCCAAATGTTTGTTATAGAACTGCAATCTGAGTGTAAAGCAAAACATGTGTCAGTAGTATTGCAGATTTGTTGTATGGTTCTGCTAAATGATTTACAGGTTTGTGTCATTGTGCCTCATGGGCCAGTTTTAGTGTGTAAACAATTGGGAAAGCTGTAAGGTAATACAACAAAATGGAAAACCGTCTCTGCTCTTAAAGTTTCCCCCTGCGTCTTCTGTTAAACTGTACACAAGACTGCTGAGCTGTCTCTCTCTCCCTCTATCTCTCTCTCTCTATCTCTCTCGTCTGACTCTCTAACTGCCTCCCTCACCTCTCTCTCGTTGACGGACTGTCTTTCTCTCTTACTCTCTTCCGTTCACTCTATTTCTGTCTGTCTCCCTCCTTTCATCCCTTTCAACCTATTTCCCTGAGGCAGGTGGTTACATATCATCACTTACAAAACAAAAAAATGGACAAAGTGACATTCAGAGTTCGGTAAACTCAAAGCACTCATAGGCCCCTATTCAATCAAACACAATAACCGGACATTTTCAAGACAAGGTAGACCAATAATCTCCCTGCACTGCAAGGGACCGTGTTTGAATTGATATCCAGCCAGGTTTCTCTTTGTTCTCTGACAGAGTAAGTATTGCTTTATTGTTCTGTCTTAACCTAAAAAGGGCCAGCTCAATGTAATCTGCTTTTATTGACAGTGAACGGGGGAGACACATCTGTTACATAGTGATGAGAGAACAGACTTACCAAACCATTCATTTGAGTCACAGACAGACCCTCAAAGGGCGTCATGATAACAGCACGTGCTAAGCAGTGCAAATCAGGTATTCATTCATTCAGTGGTACTGCTGGTCCAGTAGTTGTTTAAATAGGCTTACTTATATGTACAGTCTACAGGGTTCAGTGGGTGTCTTTGTTTAGCTGGTGGTCTCTGGGGAATAGATTAGTATCCTAACAAGAGTGTGTGTGAATGTGTGTTTGTGTGTGTGTGTGTGTGTGTGTGTATGTGTGTCTGCGTGTGCATACAAGAGGAGGATAGGGGAGATATAAGAGCTACTTAAGCACAACAACAGAGGAGAAGTCATACACTCTTAGAAAACAGGGTTCCAAAAGTTGGTACATTGGTACATGGAACCAAAAAGGGTTTTCCTATGGGGACAGCAGAAGAACCCTTTTAGGTTCTAGATAGCATCTTTTTTTGTTAAGAGTGTAGGTAATCCTGTGTGTTTCATCAATATCACTCATCACTACAAAGCCCTGCTCCAACACGATAACAGCAGCCATGTTACACATCACACCTCCCCATGGACACATCACAGATCATATCTGTGTGTGTGTGTGTCTATGTGTGTGTGTGTGTGCGTGCGTGAGCATGAACGTGCACGTGAGTGTCTGTGTTTTCACACATACTGTATGTGGGTGTGGGTACATGTGCCTGTGCTCTCACATGTACATGTCTGCTAGTGTGTACCGTATGTGTGTGTGCACATATTTGTGTGTGTCTTCAGTACAGTAACATATGGCTGTGCTGCTGCCTAGGGGATACACTCAGTAGTATGCCGCTGCTGAGTCTTGTCTAGTTAACAGTCTAACACATATGTAGAGGTTCTGTCTGTTTGGGGAAAACTAACAATGCCCAGTCTGGTGTCTTAGGTCCGCCTGATTCTGATTTTCTGCTCTCCACAGCACTTCATTGATGAGTTGGAAGTTATCGATCCACCAGACGATGCACTACTCACCTGGCTAACCGAGTCTAATCATTTCCTGCTGAGAAGGTAGACTGTTCGAGAGAACTGTCAGAGACTACAATACCATCTACAAGGAGTGGACTGGAGTTTCCCACTTCTGCTTAGATCAAGTATACTTATACAGCACCCAGGTCAGTCTTACAAAAGAGAGATTATCTCAATGAGACTAACTAACCTGAATAAAGGAGTGCTGATCTAGGATCAGTTTTGCCATTTAGATTATAATGAATGAAATGGAATTGTAAATCAGCAGTCCTACTCACAGATCAGCAGTCCTACTCACAGACAAACAGCAATCAAGCAGAGAAAACAAACAAGCACAAACAGCAATCAAGCAGAGAATATAGTCATACGTCTTTCTGCAGTGCATTAGTAATTACACAATGCTAATGGAGAATGCTGCATTGCAAATCTATTCAGACCAGAGGAGTGAAATTACATGTACAACACACAATAATTACTAATCATGTATAACAACATTGGACTGAATTCTCCTCGCCTCTCTCTATTTTTTTTCCCTTCTTTGTCTGTGTCTGTCCCTTGGTTGTTTGCAACCTCCTCCCTTCCCCCTTCTGTCTACGTGCATTAGTGTTCAGATAATTCACATGATTGTTTTGAAAAGAGACTGATGGTTGGTTACCTGTGCCCTATGGGGTATGTTGGAGTCATTACTGTGTGTGTGTGTTCCACCGGGATTTTTGCCCATTCTTCAAGGCAAAACTGCTCCAGCTCCTTCAAGCTGGATGGGTTATGCTGGTGTACAGCAATCTTTTAGTAATACCACAGATTCTCAATTGGATTGGGCTGGGCTCTGGGCTTTGAATAGGCCATTCCAAGACATTTAAATGTTTCCTCTTAAACCACCCGAGTGTTGCTTTAGCAGTATGCTGAGAGCCATTGTCCTGCTGGTAGATGAACCTCCGTCCCAGTCTCAACTCTCTTGAAGACTGAAACAGGCTTCACTCAAGTATTTCCCTGTATTTAGCGCCATCCATCATTCCTTCAATTCTGACCAGATTCCCAGTCCCTGCCGATGAAAAACGGCAGGGATGGTGGGATGGTGTTCTCTGGGTGTTGAGATGTGTTGGGTTTGCGTCAGACATAGTGTTTTCCTTAATGGCCAAAAAGCTCAATTTTAGTCTCATCTGACCAGAGTACCTTCTTCCATTTGTTTGGAGAGTCTCCCACCTGCCTTTCGGGACACCAAATGTGTTTGCTTATTTTTTTCTTCAAGCAATGGCTTTTTTCTGGCCACTCTTCCATAAAGTCCAGCTCTGTGGAGTGTACGACTTAAAGTTGTCCTATGGACAGATACTCCAATCTCCGCTGTGGAGCTTTGCAGCTCCTTCAGGGTTATCTTTGATCACTTTGTTGCGTCTCTGATTAATGCCCTCCTTGCCTGGTCTGTGAGTTTTGGTGGGCGGCCCTCTCCTGGCAGGTTTCTTGTGGTGCCATATTCTTTCCATTTTTTTTATAATGGATTTAATGTTGCTCCGTGGGATGGTCAAAGATTTGGATATTTGTTTCTGATTATGTGACTTCTGAAGGTAATTGGTTGCACCAGATCTTATTTAGGGGCTTCATATCAAAGGGGGTGAATACATATGCACTCACCACTTTTCATTTTTTTTTTATAAAAAAAAATTATTGAAACAAGTACTTTTTAAAATAAATTTCCCTTCACCAATTTGGACTATTTGTACATGTCCATTACATGAAATCCAAATAAAAATCCATTTAAATTACAGGTTGTAATGCAACAACATAGGAAAAACACCAAGGGGATGAATACTTTTGCAAGGCATTGTATGTACTGTAAATGTTTTTGGTTTGTCATTTTGGGGTATTGCGTGTAGATTTACAATTGAATCACTTTTAGAATAAGGCTGTAGTAACAAAATCTGGAAAAAGTCAAGGTGTCTGAATACTTTCCAAAGGCATTGTATATGGATTTCGTTTTTCTGTGGTTACTTGTATCTGTACAGGGTGAACTCTGAATTACTCAATGCAAAGGGTTTTTATTGTCTTCTCATGAATGTGTGTGGGAGATTATTTCACTTACAATTCACTGTATCAAAATTCCAGTGGGTCAGAAGTTCACATACACTAAGTTGACTATGCCTTTAAACAGCTTGGAAAATTCCAGAAAATTATGCCATGGCTTTAGAAGCTTCTGATAGGCTAATTGACATAATTTGTGTCAATTGGAGTTGTACCTGTGGATGTATTTCAAGGCCTACCTTCAAATTCAGTGCCTCTTTGCTTGACATCACGGGGAGAAAAAAAAGAAATCTCATGAATTCTGTCTTATTGGTCACACAAGATGCTGTGACACCCTGTTATACTTTTATTTAAACAGGGAGACATATTGACGCCTAGGTCTCATTCACAATCATGCCCTGGGAACAACAGTCACATCAGCACAAACACAATTATATACAAAATGCACAAAATATACTCAATATACATACAACATACACATTAGCCATTATAATCAAATAACACAAACACATTCACATTCATCTATAAAAATCAGAAATCAATTTCCTAAATTGACCCAGGGACAACTGGAGACTATTCCACACATAGGGTGCCTCATATGAAAAAGCAGATATCCTGAACTCTGTGGTTACCAAGGGAGACATCATCGTTAACCAACCCTGTGACCTTGTATTATAACCTGAAATTCTACAGTTCAACAAAGATGTTAACTGTGTTGGAAGCTTGCGGAGAAGGGCTTTATAAACAAAAAGAGAGCAATGAAGTGATCTACGTGTCTTTAAAGAGGTCCAGGAAACATTTGGTAAAAGATCCAGTGATTAGCATTAAAACTGTCAGATGTATTTTAACCAAGGGCGTTATGATAAACAGAATCAAGGGATTTTAGAGTAGAGTACAGTTGCACTTTGGTAGATGCTATCACCATAGTCAAGAACAGGTAGAAATGTTATTCTACAATGTGCTCCCTGCGAGCCAAAGAAAAACAAGCTTTATTTCTATATAAGAAACCCACTTTACATTTAAGCTTCTTAACAAGCTCATTTGTATGTTTCTTAAATGATAGATCATTGTCCATTCAAATACCAAGGTATTTTCACATCCGTTACACAGGGACTTGTTCAATTACTGAACCGTTCAAGGAGTGAAGATGTTACCCAACTGAGACACTTCTATGAGACTTTGAAAACATCATGTATTTAGTTTCGCCTGTATTAAGTACATCCTTCAAATCAAGTAAGGGCCTCCTGAACAGCTGCAAAATCAGACTGTAGCCTTGACAAAGCTAGATCAACAGCCGGAGAAATTGCACACATAATAGTGTCATCCGCACATAAATGAAGATCAATACGTTTGTCACGACTTCCACCGAAGTTGGTCCCTCTCCTTGTTTGGGGCAGCATTTGGTGGTCGACGTCACCGGTCTTGTAGCCGTCCCCGATCCATTTGTCATTTTCCATTTGTTTTGTCTTTGTTTTCTACACACCTGGTTTCTATTCCCCAATTACATGTTCATTATTTAACCCTCTGTTTTCCACATGCTAGTGTGCGTGTTTATTGATTGTTCATGTCGGTTCTTGACGGCTGGTTATTGTTTGCCGGGTTATGCATTTACGCCCGTTATTTCCGAATTACCGGTATTTCTCCGCACCTTGAGTATTGTCTGTATACTGGTGCTGTTGTGGAATTAAATACCTTGTACACTCATCTCTACTCTCCTGCACCTGATTCACGGCACCAGTTACCCACCGTCTGACAATTTTGGTGGTAGGGTTACACTGTAAACTTGGTATCATTTGATTGATCAAAGGTGATTGGTTTTGGGTTGAGAAGGTAACACCTTCAGATGTTATGAATGGAACTTAAGGCCTTTGTTCTCTCTCTTGTCCTGTATCCAGTCCATGGAGGAAAGTTGTATGATCAATTCTCATTTCCTAGGCTTCTACGCCTCTGGCCTAGTAAGCATTTCTTTGGTCATGCTTTGTGTTCTAAGTTAACCTAAGGATCTATATGCTAGGAATAATGCCTTGTAATGCTTCTTAATGCATTGCCACTTAAGCTTTATGCCTTGTATGTGAATCCATTCAGTGAATTCCATTCTCAGGCATTTCTTTATTGCCTATTACTGTAACTCAACTATAGTGTCCTTGCATATATTGCTATTTACTATCTTATGGACTCAGATGATTCAGTTAATGGGCTAATTGCATAGTCTTATTACGAGCCGTTTGTGAGGTATATATAATATACTTCATAGACACATATCAAATATTACTGCCCACTACAACACCTTCCTCACTCCCAAAGGCAAAAGGAAAAACCGTCCAGCAAAGCTACTAGAAAGCCCTTTGTTAGAGCTTAATCCTGGAATACAAACCTGACCCTTCAAAACAGCTTACGCCAGCCTTACAGCATCCCATAAAATCCTCTCACTTGAACCATGGCTCTTTGTTAAAAACCACTGGGGGCCTGACAAGCTGTCCTTCCAGATTGACCACTAGAAATAGACTGCAATATTGGACGTTTGAAAAGGTCCCCAGAACGTCGATATAAAGTACCAGTCAAAAGTTTGGACACACCTACTCATTCAAGAGTTTTCTTTATTTGTACTATTTCCCACATTGTAGAAAAATTGTGAAGACATCAAAACTATGAAATAACACATATGGAGTCGTGTAGTAACCAAAAAAGCGTTAAACAAATCAAAATTGATTTTATATTTGAGATTCTTCAAAGTAGCCACCTTTTGCCTTGACGACAGCTTTGCCCACTCTTGGCATTCTCTCAACCAGCTTCATGAGATGTCACCTGGAATGCATTTTAATTAACAGGTGTGCCTTGTTAAAAGTTCATTTGTAGAATTTCTTTCCTTCTTAATGCATTTAGGCCAATCGGTATTGTTGTTTTTCAACAGGACAATGACCCAACACACCTACAGGCTGTGTAAGGGCTATTTGATCAAGAAGGAGAGGGATGGAGTGCTGCATCAGCTGACCTGGTCTCCACAATCACCCGGCCTCAACCCAATTGAGATGGTTTGGGATGAGTTGAAAAGCAGAGTGAAGGAAAAGCAGCCAACAAGGGCTCAGCATATGTGGGAAATTGCCAAGAGTGTACTGAGCTGTCATCAAGGCAAAGCGTGGCTACTTTCTCAAATATAAAATATATTTTGAGTTGTTTAATGCTTTTTTGGTTACTACATAATTCCATATGTTTTATTTCATAATTTTGATGTCTCCACTATTATTCTCCAATGTAGAAAATAGTAAAAATAAAGAAAAACCATTGAACGAGTAGGTGTCTCCAAACTTTTGACTCTTACTGTATGCCGTCCTCGGCACTCAGAAAAATCAACTAAAAATAACTGCCCAGCACTGGGATTGAAGTTGTTATACTCGGTGTCAAAGAGCACTGCTTAAACCACTGCCCGTCCACAGTTTACAATGCTTGAGCAAGCCGCAAGAATACTTGACGGTAATAGCACGTCGTTTTATAAATATTTTCTTTTAGGAATGACCAAAACATAGCCCTAACCTCAACCACTCGGGATTAATACCTAAACCTCACCCTTTGAGTTGTTTCTGTTTTAACCCTGTAACCACAGTGAATCAACCCGGTAACCACGGGGAAGAAATGTGTACAAAAATGAGATGTTCATTCATAATAGTAGAAACCTTGAGATCTTGTTTTTCATCCCCACTCTCTTTATCTGTATCTATAAACTTTCTGACTGAGCTGAAAGCTTGGATGGAATATAACCAATGGACAACTGATTACCTGAGGCACTTCCTTCTTTTTGACAAATTATGATGATGATTTAGACATTTCGTCCAATGGCGTGCAGGTGAAAGGCAGCGGGGAATCCCCATTGGCCACTGAGCTCATATTCTCTGTTGTGATTGATGTTGCCTGGGGTGCCATCTCGGTGAGGGGTTGCCAGGCTGTCTGGTAGTGAAGCTGTTAGGTTGTAATTGCTCCTTTTCTCTCTCTCTTTCTCTCTCTCTCTCTCTCTCTCTCTCTCTCTCTCTCTCTCTCTCTCTCTCTCTCTCTCTCTCTCTCTCTCTCTCTCTCTCTATCTGCAATATGTTAATAGCTCCATCTACCTTGTCCTCTAATAAGCTAGGTGTAATTTTCACCATGCTAAAAACCAGTTGGTGTAGCCACCCATTTCAGATCTACACAGGCAGTGGTGGAAAAAGTACCCAACCCAGCACCCAGTAAAATTCTACTTGAGTAAACGTCTAAAAGTATTTGGTTTAAAATATACTTATGTATCAAAAGTAAAAGTATAAATAATTTAAAATTCCTTATATTAAGCAAATGTATTTACGGAAAGCCAGGGGCACACTACAACTCCCAGACATAATTTATAAACAAAGCATGTGTGTTTAGTTAGTCTGCCAGATCAGAGGCTGTAGGGATGACCAGGGATATTCGGTTGATAAGTGTGTGAATTGGACTATTTTCCTGTCCTGCTAAGCATTCAAATGTAACAGGTACTTTTGGGTGTCAAGGAAAATGTATGGAGTAAAAAGTACAATATTTTCTTAAGGATTGTAGTGAAGTAAAAGTACAAGTAGTCAAAAATGTAAATAGTAAAGTAAAGTACAGATACCCCAAAAAACAACATAAGTAGTACTTTATAGTATTTTACTTAAGTACTTTACACCACTGTACACAGGTACCTAGGGGATACAGTGTATGAGATCAGGGTGAGTGGTCGATTCGGAATTGGGTTATTAGGTGGCAGGCAATTTCTCTCTGTCACCTATGTGCTGTCGCTCTTAGCCATAGCTGCCACTCTAGGTGAGGGGCAGGCAATTGAAACTGAACTGATTCCCACTAACATCCAGGGCAAATCCAAGGTCACCTGCTGGTCTGCAGTGAAGATAATCAGTTTTTCCATCCATGAGGCTATAGCATTTAGATAATTAGAGTATGCAGTATGTATGTACCAGGTGATATAAAGAGTTATGGAGGTTGAAACAGGAGCAAGTAGTGTCAACTAGGTGGTGGATATCTATTGGCTTGGGATCTACAATTCTAAACATGTATGAAGCCTAAATCATGCATTTGAATCAATGGGATATTTCTGTGAGCCATTCATGTCTATCCCAAGTTAGGATAAGGCCCGGGTTTTAACTACCAGAGCAAGCAAGCTGTTGATTTAGACACCACCCCCTCCTTTACACCAACACACACACATGTGCACACACGCTCTTCTCTCTCCAGTCCTTCAGCCAGCCGTGACAGTGGCTTGGGTGGTTGTTGTCCTTGATGATATTTTTGACCTTCCTGTGACATCGGGTGCTGTAGGTGTCCTGGAGGGCACTACCATCTGGAGTGCTCTGCGGTTGAGGGCAGTGCAGTTGCCATACCAGGCGGTGATACAGCCCGACTGGGTGCTCTCAATTGTGCATCTGTAAAAGATTGTGAGGGTTTTAGGTACCATACCAAATTTCTTCAGTCTCCTGAGGTTGAAGAGGCGCTGTTGTGCCTTCTTCACCACACTGTCTGTGTGGGTGGACCATTTCAGTTTGTCAGTGATGTGCACGCCGAGGAACTTGAAGCTTTCCACCTTCTCCACTGCAGTCCTGTCGATGTGGATAGGGGGGTGCTCCCTCTGCTGTTTCCTAAAGCACAATCAGCTCCTTTGTTTTGTTGACATTGGGTGAGAGGTTATTTTCCTGTCACCACACTACCAGGGCCCTCAACTCCTCCCTGTCGTGATTGTTGGTAATCAGGCCTACTACTGTTGTGTCGTCTGCAAACTTGATGATTGAGTTGAGCGTATGGTGTTGAATGCTGAGCTATAGTCAATGAACAGCATTCTTACATAGGTATTCCTCTTGTCCAGATGGGATAGGGCTGTGTGCAGTGCAATGGCGATTGCATCGTCTGTGGATCTGTTGTGGCGGTAAGCAAATTGAAGTGGGTCTAGGGTGTCAGGCAAGATAGAGGTGATATGATCCTTGACTAGTCTCACAAAGGACTTCACAATGACCGTAGTGAGTGCTTCGGGGCAATAGTCTTTTAGTAGAGTTACCTTTGCAGCCTTGCGAGGGTTAACACGCTTAGAGAAGGAAAGCCCACAGTCTTTTGTAGCGGGACGCGTCGGTGTCACTGTGTTATCCTCAAAGAGGGCGAAGAAAGTGTTTATCTTGTTCTGGACCAAGACGTCGATGTCTGCGACCGTGATTGTCTGTAGACCCTGCCACAAAGGTCTCGTGTGTCTGAGCCGTTTTGCCTGTTTGATTGCCTTAAGGAGGGAATAACTACACAGTTTGTATTCAACCATATTCCCAGTCACCTTTCCATGGTTAAACGCACGTTCAGTTTTGTGCGAATGCTGCCATCTATCCACGGTGTCTGGTTAGTGTAGGTTTTAATAGTCACAGTGGGTACAACATCTCCTATACACTTCCCTATAAACTCAGTCACCATATCAGTATATTTGTCTATGTTGTTCTCGGTGGCAACACGAAACATATCCCAGTCCGCATGATCAAAACAATGGATTCTGATTGGTCAGACCAGTGTTGAATAGTCCTTAGCACGGGTACTTCCTGTTTTGAGTTCTGCCTATAGGAAGGGAGCAGCAAAATGGAGTCATGATCAGATTTGCCAAAGGGAGGGAGAGGGGAGGTATCCCAGAAGTTGGAGTAGCAGTGGTCAAGTGTTTTAGCAGCGCGAGTACTACAGTAAATGTGTTGATAAAACTTTGTTAACGTTTTCTCAAATTTGCTTTGTTAAAATCTCCATTTACAATAAATGCGGCCTCAGGATACGTGGTTCCACTTAAAGTCCAGTGAAATTCTTTGAGGGCCGTCGTGGCACCGGCTTGAGCGGGAATATACACGGCTGTGACTATAACCGAAGAGAATAATTTATTACATTTCCATAATATGGTAACTGTAGCAGGGCTGTTATGCTAAAATGGTTGATATAAACTTGCATTCTTCCTACAATAACTTTCACATAGAGATCCTATTAAACAAGTATTCTAATTCCTAATTCTATGGACTCATTTGCGTCCTGATTTGTCATCAATGTTCCTCAGCCTATAAGAGGCTGCCCTCTAGTGGTCAAATAAATGCACTAACACCCAATATCTGGTTAGGATCTGCAGTTGTTTTTATTTTTTAATGCTACCCTGTCACCTTTTAAAGACATCTCTTTGTTTTTTTGTTTTACGGTATCTTCCAGTGAAAAGAGGACCCCTTGGGACCCAACCCTGAAAGGGGTCCCACTAATGGGAAACACCAATAGGTTGGAGCAAAGTCCATCTGAATTCTAAAACAAAGTCAAAACAAGACATAGAAGAGATTAAGGTTCATGTTAAGGTCAAAGGTGAGGGGCTATAGAGTCCTACGGCAACTGTCACTGTGTGTTCTACCATATGTACCATCTTGTCTCTCTTTCCTTCTTTTCCATCTCTATGATTCTCTGCCTCAGACAGTCAATGACATCCATGGCACTCCATTCCTGCAGCATTCTCTCCTGCCACCCTCCTCATCTTCTCCATCTCCATCTCCATATTTTAATTTAAATCTTCATTGTATCATCTCTCTCCCTCCTAACTTCGCCCTTCTCTCTCTCAATGTTCTTGCTGTTCTTGCTGCCCTTCCTCTGTAATCTCCTCCTCTCTTGCCAACCACCTCCTCCCTCTTCTCCACCTCCCCCTTCCTCTTCTCCACCTCCCTTTTCCTCTTCTCCATCTCATCCTCTCTGCTCCTAACCACCTCCCTCTTCTCCTCTCCCAACTTCCACTCCCCTCTTCTCCCATCTCGACCTCCCTCTTCTACATCTCCCCTGCCATCTTCTCCAACATGACCTTCCTCTGTTTAGCCGTCTTCTCCCGTCTTTCTCCAAAGTGCCAGTGTTTTCTAAATTATGTCTTACAGTTTTTTACAATCGCTAGGACCCACTTCTCAATACTTAGGTCACTTTTTCAAAACTCTTCACACAGTTCTCCTAACTAACTTTCAGCTTGGCACAGCAGTTCATTTCACGTTCAAATTGCCCTAAAACTACCAAAACACTTCATACATGTCTCAAATCAACTCATTCTTCCATAACACTGGCAAAGGTTGTCACCCAACAAGCACACGTTGTCACTCATAAAACAATGACCTAAACAACACTAACAACAGGTAGCATCACACAATGTTTTCTTTACAAAACAAGAATGACACCTCTCTGCTGTTTAGAAGTCACTGCAGTTTATGTTACAGGAATTTATCAGACATGATACAATATGCTTCAATATGTTTTTTGGCATTTTATGGCATTGAGTGATTCCAAAATACAATAATTTGTATATACACCATCTACCGATACATATACAGTGGCAATACTAGTCAACCCTGTCTTGTGCATTTGGCCACAGGTTCTGTTCCACGTCACTTCTTAAGTCATTTTGGGCAATACACCTTGGAAATAATATTTTGCCATACCTGGTCCATCCCTGGCAATCTTCTGCAGATATGTCCAGGCATCCAGCATTCATTGCATCCAGGAGAGACATTTGATCATGTGGATGGTGGTCATAAACCTTCCACCTCCATGAGGAAAATAATTCCTCTATGGGGTTGAGGAATAGAGAGTAAGGAAGGAGGAAAAGTGACATCATCCTGGGATGGGCTGCAAACCACTCTCTGACTTCACGGGAGTGGTGAAATGCCACATTGTCCCATACAATTACAATCGATGGCCGAGTTTGCCTCACTGCAACCTTTCCTCACCTGACACAACCCTCCCATAGAGGTCACCCAGGAATGAAATGAGATGCTCGGTGTTGTATGGCCCAATTAGTGGTTTGTGTAACAGCAATCCATCAGAGGATATTGCTGCACACATTGTGATGTTGGCACCCCTCTGGGCCAGGACATCCACTGTGGCTCTTTTTCCAATCACATTCCTTCCTCGCCACCGTGTTTTGGCCGAGTTGAAACCAGCCTCATCCACAAAGATGAATACGTGGGGTGTTTGCCTTGCTTCAATCTCCATGATCTCCTCTAAAATAAATCCACAAGGCAACATAAGAGTTACGCTTACATTGTCTGCCAACACTCGTCCCAAATCTCTGTGAGTTTTATGCCATTGTTCCTGATGACTATATCGACGATTGTAGTTTTCTGCACAGCAGTGAAAATGCACAGCAGTACAAAAACAATTACAATTACAAATAAGTAGGTTTGGAGGCTTTGTTCAATTTACTTCCGTAATGTGCAGTTCAGTCAGATGCCCTTGCAGAATGAACATATTACCTGTTGTTTTGTCGGAAATCTCTCAGAATAGATGCCACTGTTGAGCGTTGCAGATTTGGCTGCACTCTCAGACCAGCCTCTCTCATTGATGGATCACGATTTATTACATGATCAATTACAGTAGCCCTAATCTCATCTGAGACCACAGCTCGTGATCTTCCTCTCAGTCTTCTACCACCGCACATACATACTCCTCTCCCTCTCCCAGCCAGTCTTCTTCCTCTGTCAGCCACTTCTCTATCTCTGGCTGGGTACCATGTTTACATTAGAGTACAGCATCATTCCTAAGATGTCCCGTTTTGTATAGATGGTAATGTAATTGAAAGACTAACACCTGGGTAGGTGTTCAGCCGTGGTTGGTCTAATTGTTGTGAAAGTATTTCATTTTTTAGATTTGGAATATGTTTCAATACGGTATTACTGTAGAAAATGTAGCAAATGTATGTCTTATTCAATTTTGTGTTCATTTAGGTTTTGAGCTTAAGTTTAACAGTTTTGAAAAGAGTATGTCAACATGTGCAAATCGGCCTGTAGGCACATAGAGTTTGGGTGGTGGTTGTGTCTGAGTGAGAAAAGAGTTCATGAAAATTGAAAGATGTAGTCATTGAATGCATTTCGTGCCAAAGCAATGAAAAATGATCCATAGTTTAGCCCACATAGACTGCTGTTATGCTCACAGTGTGAAGAGTTTTGAAAAAGTGACCTAAGTATTGAGAAATGGGTCCTAGCAATTGTAAAAAAAACCTGTAATGTTAGTTGATTGGTATTGATTGATTCTGGTTCAGAGCCATTTCAATGACTGCCCAATAGAAGGAGTGACACGGTTGTCCTTGCTTGAGTTTCAAATGTGCTCATTCCAGAACGTAAGCCATTGAAGTCCTACTGCATTTAATATTGATCATTTCATATTAATATTAAACTTGCGATGACAGTCCATTCTATTTTGAGTGTGTGATCACTTTTGTTTTTTGTGTGTGTGAGAGAGAGAGAGAGAGTCAATGTGTGTGTGTGTGTGTGTGTGTGTGTGTGTGTGTGTGTGTGTGTGTGTGTGTGTGTGTGTGTGTGTGTGTGTGTGTGTGTGTGTGTGTGTGTGTCTGTGTGTGTCTGTGTGTGTGTGTGTGTCTGTGTGTGTGTGTGTGTGTGTGTGTGTGTGTGTGTGTGTGTGTGTGTGTGTGTCTCTATTTGTCTGTTGTGAGTGCTGGAGTTGTTCAGGATCAGTTGACTGGGGACACCTGGAGAGTTGCTAATCACCATCAGGGTTTCTGGAGAATGGTATTGTACACAACAACAAAGCCTGGAATGTGTGTGTGTTAGTCAGAATGAAAACATTCCCCTTTGTTACTACCTTCAATGAAGGAGGAGCAAGGCTAGATCACAGAGTGAGTTCAGTGTGTGTGTGTGTGTGTGTGTGTGTGTGTGTGTGTGTGTGTGTGTGTGTGTGTGTGTGTGTGTGTGTGTGTATGTGTGTGTGTGTGTGTGTGTGTGTGTGTGTGTGTGAGAGAGAGAGAGAGAGAGAGAGAGAATCTGAACCAGTGTAGCTCCAGTTTCAGTCTGACAGTGTGCCTGGGAGGGCTGCATTCCAGAGCACCATTTAACTGCGCTCTCCCCGATCTGGGCTACAACTACTCATTACCTGTTTCAACGAACAGCTTTTTTACTTTTTGTATGCTCGGATTTCCTTTCCACTTGGACTTCTCGAAGTGAAGAGTCGGGCAACCAACTAAAAGGAAGCCTAAACCAAGAGGTAAAGAGAGTAAACCTCAAACTCTGTTGTAATAACAGGTTTGTCTTCCTTCTGTCTGATGTAAATCAGAAATGTAGTGGCTTTTACTGCTGGCTAATACTGCATGGAGACAGGTAAGACATTCACAAGAGCAGTTTTGACTTCTCGACAAGGGTTGGAGTCAACTCTATTAAACCCAGACCTTGGAATACATGTGAATACTTTCTTGAAAATCATGTAAATAATGAGAACATTTCATAAATGACAGTGGTGCTAGTTTCCTTATTTGACTGAGTTGAAATTGACCACAAATCCTGCTTTCAATTGGTGACTGCCGTGCCAAACACGGGCAATCTCAAGAGTTGGGCCTATATTGGAAAAGGTTTTTCATTCACAGAAAGTGGCTTTTAGAAACACCTAACCTACACACGTTAGCTGCTGTATCGCATGGGTGCAATGAAATGAATAAGCTACTGTAACAGTTTTCTTATTTTTCTGACGGCAAATCACTGTTCTTGTGTTTCTGTTAAAGGGATTGTGTGATTCTGCCTCAGGTTGTTGTCAGTCTATGGTTAAAACTCAGTTCCCACTTACACAGTACTTGTCTTTGTCTGGGAAGATAAGCTATGATGCATATAAATAATATTGGTCTATATTGGTCTATGCTAAAACTTCATAATATTCATCTGTTTACAGACGATACTGTTATGTATGCCATTGCCCCACCTGTAGACCAGGTGTTGTCAGAGCTGCAATCTCACTTTGTTGTCTTAAAAAAATGCCCTGGTCGGTTTAAAACGTGTACTTATTGTGGGCAAGACTAAACATATGTTGTTTTTCTAATTCTCGCAGAAATGTTTCAGATGGACGACATATTTATTAATTGACTGGTTCTCCCATCGATCGGGTTCTCGCCTATAAATATCTGGGCTTTTGGATTGACAAGGATTTAATGTTTAAAAAACATACTGATTTAAAGTGGGCTTATGATTTTTTTCTTAAATAGATCTCGCCTCTACCTTAACAGCAGGAAGCAGATTGTATAAGTCAACTTTCCTGACAGTTCTTGACTACGGTGACATAATTTACCAGAATGCAGCAGCGATTACTCTTAAACCTTTGGATGCCGTCTACCATACCACCCTTTGCTTTATCACAGGTGACAGTTGTAATAATCATCACTGCATCCTGTATCGAAAGGTTGACTGGTCCTCATTAAAGAACCGTAGATCACTTCACTATTCACGTTTTGTTTACAAAGCTCTACTACATAAGTTTCCAACTTTGTTGTTGAAGTATAACATTTTGTTGACGGAGTTGGTTAGCTCTTGAGATTACTCTGAGGTTTTGTTTTACTTTGTATTGGTTGGGCACCATTGTGAATAAGACCATGGTCTCAATGGGGTTTCCCTGAATGAATAAAGAAGAAGAATCAAAAATAACCTACTACAACTACCTCTGCAATATCACTCAGTTAGCGGGAGAGAACTAGTCTTCTGCCATTTTTTTTTTTCATTTTAGAGTCACATCTATTTCATTTGGTGTGCAGGTATACAACTTTGATTGTATTTAAATTTTTTGGCATCTGACAACGTTCGCACTCTCAAATTTAAACTTGACATCTTAACATAACGTATAGTCAAACAAACATTACTATGTCATGTAACAATCACCCTGAACTTTATCTTGGGTAATAGTCAAACCAAACCACCTCTGTTTAAACTAGAGTGAACTGCATATACTCTCCTCTCTCAGATGTGTTTGTAAACAGACCGTGTGGTGTAGAGGTATGTGTAGGAGGGGAGGTGCCCTAAGGAATGTCAGTCTATCATTACTACATTCCATTCCTCCACTTAGCTAACCTACCAGCAGGTCTGCAGTTCGGCCTCGGAAATGGACAACTCAATATAAAGGGTTATTTCTACCAAAGCTGGTTGTGGTAGTTTGGGCTGGAATAACCTGAAATTCTGCATACCTGCATCTCTCAGTGCTCTCTCTCTCTCTCTCTCTCTCTCTCTCTCTCTCTCTCTCTCTCTCTCTCTCTCTCTCTCTCTCTCTCTCTCACATGTGCTCTCTCTCAGGTTCTTTCTCTCTCGTTCTCTTTCTCCCTTTCATGTTCTCTCTCTCTCTCTCTCTCCCTTTCATGTTCTCTCTCTCTCTCTCTCGCTCTCTCTCTCAAATGCTCTCTCTCTCTCACATGTGCTCTCTCTCAGGTTCTTTATCTCTCTCTCTCTCTCTCTCTCTTCTTCATGTTCTCTCTATCTCTCCTTCATGTTCTCTCTCTCTCAAGTGCTCTCTCTCTCACACGTGCTCTCTCTCTCTCTCCCTTTCATGTTCTCTCTCTCATGTTCTCTCTCTCTCTCTCATACGTTCTCTCTATCTCTTTCTCTCTCAAGAGGGACTCTGAGGAGAGAGCTATCCTCCCTGGTCAAACATTGTGAGTGTAGAATATAGAAAAAAACAAAACAATGTATGTGTGCATGTGTGTGTGTTTCTGCAGCAGTATAAACCTGCATTTACCCTGTACTCTGTCACTATCACTGTCTGTTAGAGATCTGGGCTAACAACTACTGGCTCTCCTCTGCTGACTGTATTTTGTCGTAATGTTAAATTTGAAACAACCTCATAGAATATGTTTAAATGTCCCAGACGTATTTTGGTTACAAGCACATTTAAAGACGTACCAGATAGGGTTTCCTTGGCTTGTCGCCATAGAGTAAACCCTTTTTGGTGCTAAATAGAACCCTTTTTTGAAGGGCATCTGTATTATGCTGTAAAAAAAAACATTTCCCAAGGTGCTACAAAAAAAACATTTTCTAAGGTGCTATAAAGAACCATTCAAAAAGGGTTACAACCCTTTCTGGAGCTACAGTTGAAGTCTGAAGTTTACATACACTTAGGTTGGAGTCATTAAAACTCACCTTTCAACCTCTCCACAAAATGTATTTTTTAACAAAGTATAGTTTTGGGAAGTCGGTTAGGACATTACTTTGTGCATGATACAAGTACATTTTTCAACAATTGTTTACAGACAGATTATTTCACTTATAATTCACTGTATCACAATTCCAGAAGTTGACATACATTAAGTTGACTGTTTCTTTAAACAGCTTGGACAATTCCAGAAAATGAAAACATGGCTTTAGAAGCTTCTGATACGCTAATTGACATAATTTGAGTCAATTGGAGGTGTACCTGTGGATGTACCTGTGGATGTATTTCAAGGCCTACCTTCAAACTCAGTGCGTCTTTGCATGACATCATGGTAAAATCAAAAGAAATCAGCCAAGACCTCTGAAAAAAAATTGTAGACCTTCACAAGTCTGGTTCATCCTTGGGAGCAATTTCCAAACGCCTGAAGGTACCACGTTCATCTGTAGAATAAATAGTACACAATTATAAACACCATGGGACCACGCAGCCGTCATACCGCTCAGGAAGGAGACGCGTTCTGTCTCCTAGAAATGAACGTACATTGGTGCGAAAAGTGAAACTCAATCCCAGAACAACAGCAAAGGACCTTGTGAAGATGCTGGAGGAAACAGGTACAAAAGTATCTATATCCACAGTAAAATGAGTCCTATATCGACATAACCTGAAAGGCAGCTCAGCAAAGAAGAAGCCACTGCTACAAAACAGCCATAAAAAAAGCCAGACTATGGTTTGCAACTGCACATGGGGATAAATATCATACTTTTTGGAGAAATGTCTTCTGGTCTGATAAAACAAAAATAGAACTGTTTGGCCATAATGACCATCGTTATGTTTGGAGGAACAAGGGGGGGCTTGCAAGCCGAAGAACACCATCCCAACCGTGAAGCACAGAGGTGGCAGCATCATGTTGTGGGGGTGAGGGACTGGTGCACTTCACAAAATAGATGGCATTATGAGGCAGGAAAATTATGTGGAAAAATTGAAGCAACATCTCAAGACATCAGTCAGAAAGTTAAAGCTTGGTCGCAAATGGATCTTCCAAATGGACAATGACCCCAAGCATACTTCCAAAGTTGTGGCAAAATGGCTTAAGGACAACAAAGTCAAGGTATTGGAGTGGCCATCATAAAGCCCTGACGTCAATCCCATAGAAAATTTGTGGGCAGAACTGAAAATCCGTGTCTGAGCAAGAATGCCAACAAACCTCAGTTACAGACTCAGTTACACCAGCTCTGTCAGGAGGAATGGGCCAAAATTCACCCAAATTATTGTGGGAAGCTTGTGGAAGACTACCCGAAACATTTGACCCAGGTTAAACAATTGAAAGGAAAGGCTACCAAATACTAATTGAGTGTATGTAAACTTCTGACCCACTAGGAATGTGATGAAATAAATAAAAGCTGAAATAAATAATTCTCTCTACTATTATTCTGACTTTTCACATTCTTAAAATAAAATTGTGATCCTAACTGACATAAGACAGGGAATTGTTACTAGGATTAAATGTCAGGAATTGTGAAAACTGAGTTTAAATGTACTTGGCTAAGGTGTATATAAACTTCTGACTTCAACTGTATATTGATTCTTTATAGAAGCTTTATGGAGAATGGTTCTATAAAGAACCTTCCTCTATCTTAAATGTTTTTTGTTGATCCATTTAAAAACCCATTTTTTTTATTCTTGTGCCTGATTTATTCAACTGTTCTCAAGGCCATACGTGAATCTTTCACAAGACACCATCACTGGCCATGTTCCCGGATTTCCCATACTCAGTCCTGGGGTTTTGGTTTTGGCCCTAGCACTACACAGCTGATTATAATAATGAATTCTCATCAAGCTTTGAATCAGCTGTGCTAGGGCAAAAAACAAAATGGACATTCCTTGGGGTCCCCAGGACAGAGTTTGGGAAACTCTGCCATAGTCATATATAATCTGAAAAGGCATTACACAACACATTAGATCAACTGGAATGACATTCTCACTCACAGATGCACAAAAAGAACTGTGCGCAAACCACACCCCAAAATATTTGAATGAGCAGCTCCCCTACATTTGAATTTGCACTAAAAGTGCAAAGAACCCTTTTGTGAACTGTTAAGAACCATTGGAGAGCTCAAAGGGTTCTTTGGGTCATTATGGTTCCACATAGAACCATCACTCTTCTCCCCAAAAAAACCTTGTAAATCTTCAACAAATGTCTCCCCCTCAGTGCTTCGGAGAGAGATAGAATGTCGAGCAAAAGAGTTCAAGAGAATGAAAAGCAGGGCATGTTTTGGAGGGAAGGGGAGTATGAGGGCTGTATTTCATTCAAGACAGTTGTTCCCTCCCTCAAGGGTTCTAGTTCACTCCCTTTCACATATCTTAAATGACGGCGCAGGTGAAGGCTAAGCAATAGCATCATATTGTTTCCACTACTATTGAAAGCATCTTTGGGTCATAGAACAGTACAATATAAATCCAATGTATTTATAGAATTTGTAGTACGAATGCAGTCATGGTTAGATTTGTGAAAGAAATGTGAACAGGGTCAAAGAGGTTTCGGAAATGAAAGTTTCTGAAATGAAAAACACCCAGAGTGTTGTTTACATTGAATTTTTTGTCATTTAGCAGACACTCTTATCGAGAGCGACTTAGAGTTAGTGCCTTCATCTTAATTATTAAGATAGCTAGGTGGGACAACCACATATCTCAGTCATTGTAAGTACAGTGGTGGGGGGAGGGGTTAGGAAGGGGTGCTGTGGGATTATTTAAGATACTCTTTGAAGAAGTAGGGTTTCAGGTGTTTCAGAAGATGGGCAGGGACTCTTGGGGAAAGCTGGTTCCAACCATTGGGTGCCAGGACAGAGAAGAGCTTTGACTGGACTGAGCAGGAGCTGCCCTTCCGTAGGGGTGGGAGGGCCAAGAGACCAGAGGTGGCAGAACGGAGTACTCGGGTTAGGATGTAGGGTTTGAGCATCGCCTGAAGGTAGGGAGGGGCAGTTCCTCTTGCTGTTCCGTAGGCAAGTGCCATGATCTTGGAGTGGATGCAAGCTTCGAAAGGAAGCCAGTGGAGTGTGCGGAGGAGCGGGGCAACATGAGAGAACTTGGGAAGGTTGAACACCTATCAGGCTGCAGCATTCTGGATAAATTGCAGGGGTTTGATGACACAAGCGGGGAGCCCAGCCAACAGCAATTTGCAGAAGTCCAGATGGGAAATGACAAGTGCCTGTATTAGGACCTGTGCCGCTTCCTGTGTGAGGTAGGGTCGTACTCTACGGTAGTTGTAGAGCATGAACCTGCAGGATGAATCCCTGCTTTAATGTTTGCAGAGAAAAACAGGGTGTTGTCCAGGGTCACGCCAAGGCTCTTTGCACTCTGGGAAGGGGGACACCTTGGAGTTGTCAACTGTGATGGAGAGGTCTTGGCCTTTTGAAGAGCAACATTCTTAGGCTGCCTTGGTGTCTGTGTCCTCCTCTCTCTCTTCTTCCTATCTCATCCTCCTCTTCCAAAGAGGTATTACGTTCTGTCTCTAGGTTTACAGCATAGGAAGCCATATTTTCCTATCAAATTCTTAGGTGCAGAGTTGAATTGGTTTTTGCTCATACCAGGATATTAACACCATGAGAATGTAACACAATACACCTCCTCCTCACCTCCCCTTACTCTCTGGTTGGTTCTGCCTTCTCTGGTCAGGCGTCAATACAGATGATAGGTGCAGGACTGTAGGTGTCGGATTTCAGTTGGGCGGTCACATTTTTCCCACAAGAGAAGCGTGAGAGTTTTTCTGTTGAAGTCTTCAGCTCCAGTTATGGGAATACGCACCAAACTAATTTCCTCCATTGAAATACCTGATATTTGCACCTAGGGGTTATTGGTTGATTTTGTACTGTGAAATAGTTTATTATTTGAACTCAGTATATTGACATTTCCCCTCCTCTCTCACAGGTGGATGCTGTGGTGGCCATGTTCCTCTGAGTTTGATTGACAGGCCAAGATGGAGCTGAAGGTATGGGTGGATGGCGTGGTCAGGGTGGTGTGCGGCCTATCATTGGAGACTTCCTGTCAGGATGTGGTCATCGCCCTCGCACAGGCTATTGGTCAGTCTTTGTCTGATGTAATTGCCTTTGCTGTTCATTCGTTTCAAAGCTTTTTGAGCACAGTTTATCAGCTTATTCCCTCCAATCTCACTCCTGTCTTGGTGTGTCTTTTCCACAGGTCAGACAGGTCGCTATGTTCTCATCCAGAAGCTGCGAGGCACAGAGATGCAGCTTGTGGCAGATGACTGTCCCTTAGAGTCTCTGTCTTATCTGGGTCAGCTGGCCATCGAGGTCCAGTTCATCTTGCGTCGCACAGGCCCCTCCAGCACTGACGGACCTAACAGACCCACCCTGGATAGGGTCCACCCTTTGCTCAGGCACCCTACACCCATGCCCTCCAGATGCCGAGAGCCGAAGAAGGCCCTCACTTTCAACCTTGGTCCTTCTACAATCCCCAGAAGGACTAAAGCTAACAAGGCCTGGTCACCTAGTCCAAGAGCCTCACCAGAGCCCAGGGCCTCGCCTGTTCCATCCCTGGTCTCCCCCACCGCCTCCCCTCCCCCACTCTCCCCTTCTGACCCATCCAAGGAGGAGGTCTTCAGGCAGGTGCTGCAGCAGCAGGAGGTGCTAAAGGACCTGGAGTCCCATCTGGTGGCTTTGGAAAGGGAGGCAGAGGTGTGGGAGATGGGGAGGCCTGTAACTCCTGTCCCAGGCCTGAATCCAGGCCTAGTAGAGGAGATGGATGTGCTGGAGACAAGAATGAGACAGAATGAGGCAGAGCTGCATGGGGATTACTGGGAGAAGCAGATGCAGCAAGAGAAGGACAAGGAGCAGGGTATGTATTCCATTAAATTCCAGTCACTTCAATACACCTATCAATCCCCTCAGGGGCAATTTTGAAAACACATCTTAGGATATCAGTATATGTTACACATCTCCGACGCACACGTAATTTATGCAGCAATAATGTATGTAACCTAGGAATATGTAGGCCTACACTCATATACAGTAGGACCATCCAGGCACCAATACAGATTTGTATTGGCCGTACAGATATCCAGGGACATCTGCACCAACTCTACGCCTCTATGGATGAATACAACTTCCGGCTCAAGGACCTCCAGAGCCATTCATCCAGGCTGGGGCAGGACTTTCGTGTTGAGGCCCGCAGACGGAGCTCTCGTCCGGGCACCCCGCAACCAGAGGAGGCCCTGGGACCGCTGAGGGAGGAACTACACAATCGGCTTCAGAAGGGGGCAGAGGTGGACATGTCATTGACAGAGACGAAAAAAGCATTACAGACTGCAGAATTACGGTTACAGGTACAGTTTAATACATAACCACTGACTGAGTTTTTCCTAAGATCTGACGACATTATAGTTCCTATTATGGATGCCGTATGTTACGGCATCCATTTTGCTTCATGAAGATCCCAATGGGAGTTGAACCATTTCCCTTGTCTCGCCAATAAATCCCTCTTATGTGGAAACTCTAACCTGTCCAATTGTGTTAGATTACTAGCCTACACTCTTAGAAAAATGGTTCCAAACCCTCTGGAGAAAGAGTTCTATATGGAAACCAATAGGGTTCTACCTGGAACCAAAAAGGGTTCTTCAAAGGTTTCCCCTATTGCCGAAGAACCCTTTTAGGTTCTAGATAGCACTTTTTTTTGTGTATGTAGTGCATGTAGCAATCAGACTATAATCCCTTCATTGTGTTCAATGATACAAAATGACTGACAAAGCCACTCACCGCTAAACGTCTCACAAGAGCTAAACCCAGTGAAAGCAACCTAGGATGTTCAGTATAAAAGAGCTTTGTTCAAAGATGGTTGCGTCACATTCTATATAACTTGTTTGGGGATTATTCTTTGTATCTGACACTGTAAGCCCAGAGGCAGTACATTGTGTAACTCGGCAGTCTGGGGGTTAACTGTATCCTGTAATAGCAGGAGAGCAATAAAGAGGAGTTATTGAACTTGAGCGGACACCTGTGGAATACACCTGTGTTGTCTACCCAGAGATGGAAACTTACCTTTGGCTTCCTGTGTTAATAATAGAACAACTGCCTTTCCCTACGCTTCCTTATGGGACGGTTTCCCCGACGGATTAAGCCGAGCCCTGGACTAAAACTTTGTGTCTGGGAATCCAGCCCTATGAGTTTTTTTGGATACTCATCCTCCCCTGAATCATTTATTCCACCCCATTTGGCTACAAACCTCATTACTAGAGTAGTATCAGATGAGATCCTACTACATTATCAGAATTTTCAGAAGTGTTATTTTGACCTCATGGAAATATCATGGAAATATCATAAAACCACAGGAAAATAATGTTTTTAACTGTACTGCCCCACTAATAACCTCTCTAAGCTAGGGGGCGGTATTTTCACGTCCGGATGAAAAGCATTCCCAAAGTAAACTGCCTGCTACTCAGGCCCAGAAGCTAGGATATGCATATTATGCATAGATTTGGATAGAACACACCCTGAAGTTTCGAAAACTGTTTGAATAATGTCTGTGAGTATAACAGAACTGATTTGGCAGGCTAAACCCCGAGCACAATCCATCCAGGGATTTTCTGTTTAGGTCAATCTGTTTTCCATTAGGTTTCTACGGCAAGCCCGTTTCAATAGTTCCTATTGCTTCCACTAGATGTCAACAGTCTTTATAAATTGGTTGATGTTTTTCCTTTGAGTACTGAAGAAGTAGCCCTTTCCTTTCTGGGAGTATAGCCAAGTATACTCTTTTGTTTGGGGCGCGGGACCTGGCGCTCGCTCAACTTTCATTGTATCCTCTATTGAACACAGTTTGTCCCGTCTTAAATTTTATCAATTATTTACATTTTAAAATACCTAAAGTTGGATTAGGAAAGTTGTTTGAAATGTTTGGACCAAGATTACAGGTAATTTATTAGATCATTTGTTTTCATGTTGGGCAATTTGGAACTGGTGTTTTTCTGAATCAAACGCGCCAAATAAATTGACATTTTGGGGATGTAACGACGTAATTAATCTAACAAAATGACTATTTGTGATGTTTATGGGACATAATGGAGTGCCAACAGAAGAAGATCTTCAAACGTAAGGCATGAATTATAGTGTTATTTCTGAGTTTTGTGTCGGGCCTGGCGGGTTGAAATATAATTGTCATGTGTTTGTTTGATGGCATGCTGTCCTCAGATAATAGCATGGTTTGCTTTAGCCGTAAAAGCCTTTTTGAAATCTGACATGGTGGCTGGATTAACCTCTCTAGCGTCCCATCTGGCCAACATCCAGTGAGATTGCAGAGTGCCAAATTCAAATACAGAAATACTCATTATAAAAATTCAGAAAACAAAACATATTTTACATAGGTTTAAAGATTAACTTCTTGTGAATCCAACCACGGTGTCAGATTTGAAAAATGCTTTACGGCGAAAGCATACCTTACGATTATTTGAGAACATAGCCCAGTTGACAAATTCTTACAAACAGTAACCAGCCAAGCAGAAGCGTTACAAAACTCAGAAATAGAGATACAATTAGTCCCTTACCTTTGATGATCTTCATATGGTTGCACTCAGAAGACATTTATTTACTCAATAAATGTTCATTTTGTTGGATAAAGTCTCTTTATATCCAAAAACCTCAGTTTTGTTTGCGCGTTTTCTTCAGTAATCCACAGGCTCAAATGCAGTCAAAACAGGCAGACAAAAAAAAACGAAATTGTATCCGTAAAGTTCATAGAAACATGTCAAACGATGTTTATATTCAATCCTCAGGTTGTTTTTAGCCTAAATGATCTATAATATTTCAACCGGACAATAACGTTGTCAATATAAAAGGTAAACAAGAAATGCACTCTCGGGATTGCGCATGAAAAAACTCTGTGACACGTCAGGGTCCACTAATTCAGACTGGTCTTACTCCCTCATTTATAAGAATACAAGCCTGAAACAATTTCTAAAGACTGTTGACATCAAGTGGAAGGCATAGGAACGGCAAATTGAGTCCTAAGTCAATGGATACTGTAATGGCATTGAATAGAAAACTTCAAAACCAAAATAAAAAATACTTCCTGAATGAATTTTTCTCAGCTTTTCGCCTGCCAAATCAGTTCTGGTATAGTCACAGACACTATTTTAACAGTTTTGGAAACTTTAGATTGTTGTCTATCCAAATCTATCAGTTATAGGCATATCATATCTTCTGGGCCCGAGTGGCAGCCCGTTTAATTTGGCCATGTTTTTCATCCAAAATTCCGAATGCTGCCCCCTACCCTAGAGATGTTAACAAGAAGTTAAGCTTCATTTTGGTGTATTGCACTTGTGATTGTATGAAAGTTAAATATTACGAATAATTTCATTTGAATTTGGCGATCTGCCATTTCACCGGATGTTGTCAAATCGATCCCGCTAACGGGATTTGATCCATAAGAGGTTTTAACAATCCAGTTTACATGAAATTGTTTGATGCTTGACATTGAAATAACATGACATCTTGTCTCTGCCCTCCAGGAGAGGTGTGAGGCGCTGGAGGAGCTGAACAAGGAACTGAGGCAGTGTAACCTGCAGCAATTCATCCTGCAGACGGGTGTTCCCCCTAGCCCCTCTTACTCAGACCATCCCCTCCCCGACCAGACACACCCCCACCTCCAGCCCATCGCCACGCCTTACCTCTGCATAGCAGGACTACTGGAGGATGACCAGACTGACACTGACTATATGCTAGAAGGTATGCTAATATGCTAATATGTTTCATTGGTGTCATGCCAAACTGTTTGACACATTTATTCCTATCTAACCTATTCCCAAATGGCTTTAGCCAGAAGACGCCCCCTGGACTCTGAGGGAGGAGCTACACAGCTGGCTGCAGCACAAAGCGGAGCCGGACATGTCACTTGCTGACTCAGTAAAAAAACTCATGGGAGCATCTGGATGACTCTCCAATTGCACTGTGTGTGTGTGTGTGTGTGTGTGTGTGTGTGTGTGTGTGTGTGTGTGTGTGTGTGTGTGTGTGTGTGCGTGTGTGCGCGTGTGCGCGCGTGTGCGCGCGTGTGCGCGTGTGTGTGTGTGTGGTGAGTGTGCGTGTGTTTAACTATTCTAGTAAACAAACAAGATGTTGACCAACTGGGGATATTTTGTTAGTCCCCACGAGGTCAAATGCTATTTCTAGGGTGTATAGGGTTAGAATTATTTTGAGGGTAAGGTTTAGATTCCAGGGTTAGTTTTAGGGTTAGGAGCTAGGGTTAGGTTTAAGGTTAGGGTTAAGGTTAGGTTTTTGGGTTAAGATTGGAGTTAGGGTTAAGGGTAAGGGTAAAAGTATGGGTTAGGTTAGTGTCAGGTTTAGGGTTAGGAGTTATGGAAAATAGGATTTTGAATGGTACTGAATTGTGTCTCCACAATGTTAGCTGTACCAGACGGTGTGTGCGTGTGCGTGCGGACATGTTTTTCTATACTTGTGAGTACCAAAGTCCTCGCGCGACAAACTATAATTCAGAGAAGTGAGGACATTTTGCCAAGAAGGCTATTTTAGGGTTAGTGGATAGGTTTAGGTTTATTGTTAGGGGTTCAGGTTAGGGTTAAGGTCAGTGTTAAGGCAAGGGTTAGGTTTAAGGAAAATATGATTTTCAATGGGAAGAAAATGTTAGTTCACAAAAAGTCCTCACAGGTATAGTAAGACATAGCTCTGTGTGTGTGTGTGTGTGTGTGTGTGTGTGTGTGTGTGTGTGTGTGTGTGTGTGTGTGTGTGTGTGTGTGTGTGTGTGTGTGTGTGTGTGTGAGAGAGAGAGAGAGATCTATAGCCGGTGGATTGGTTGACTTTTAATACAGTATATGCAACATTCTAGTATTAATGTATCTATTAACTTTAAAATATGTTATTAAATATTAATTTCCTAAAGACGTACTCCCTATGCAATAAAGATTACTTAATGTATCTCAGTTTCATTTTTTCATTTTTTTTATTTAACCAGACATTAATTGATTGACAGTGCAATATTTCATGAAGGCCTAAACTCTTAGAAAACAGTGCTCCAATGGGGACAGCAGTGGAACCCTTTAGTAACCCTTTTTTCTAAGAGTGTAAAACCATCCCCAACCAGCACAGGGCATTAGGGATGTGACTATCCTAAAAAGTCCACAGCTGTTTACTGATCATGTTTTACATTTATATAGTAAAGTCATGTGGGTAACTTGCCCCTTTCAACACCAAAGCGCTATGGTGAAGTTAACTTGATATTCGATATTGACTTTAGCATATAATAATGTTCATAACTAACGGACACTCAGTGGTGAAAAAATAACAAAATTGTTATGCTTGAGTAAAAGTAAAGATACCTTAATAGAAAAAAAAGTTAGTCACCTAGTAAAATGTTACTTGAGTAAAGGTGTAAATATACAGTATCTGGTTTTAAATGTACTTAAGTACTGTGGTGGAAAAAGTACAACATTATTATACTTCAGTAAAAGTAAAAAGTTAAAGTAAATGCTATACACGAAATTCCTTATATTAAACAAACCAGACGGGACAATTTTCTTGTTTTATTTTATTTACCGACAGACATTGACACACTCCAACCCTCAGAAATAATTTCCAAATGCAGTATTTGTTCATAGTGAGTCTGTGACGCACCCAAAATGTATCTTTTCTCCTGTTTAACACAAACTAGGATCTGTTTTACGTGGTTCTATGCCTGGGACTTGTAACAGATTTTGGGGGGCTTGTCCGGGATCGGCGCCACATGTTGGTTGTGTCATGACTGTCCTGATCAGGTCAGGTTACAGGAGACCACAACCCCACAGATTATCTCTCAAAATGATCTCTACACTACAGCCTGTTGAGACTCAGCACACAGCACCACATAGTTATCCACCACACAGTAGCAGTCATTCTGAATCTGTACCACACCAGACACATGAGAAAGTGGTCTCCCGAAGAGATCTCTTCCTAACACTGCAGAGAATAAATAATAAAGGGGGGTCAAATAAGCGACCATGTGTCAGACATAAGCTACAACAATGTTTGCAGATGGAAGAAGGTACCAAAGATAACTTCAGTGATCCAGAGATAGTCAGAAGTGTACTGAGGATAATAAAGCCAGCAAACTTCAAGGACATGCTCATAAAGAAGGATGACATCACAGTAGCTAACCTCAAGGGGTTTCTCCAGTCTCATCTGGGGGAAAAACATTGCACATACATGTAACTATTCCAAGAGCTAGTGTGCACCAAACAGAAGGCGCATGAGATGCCACAACAGTTCATTTACCAAGTTAAAGGGCTAAAACTGAGAATTCATTCATGTCTAAACAAGCCAATGCTGACAAAGTACAGCTCAGAGACAGTCCATGTAATGCCCGGGGTGTAGTGGAGGAAGAAGTCAGGCGCAGGAAACAGAGAGTTCAAGGTAGCGAGACTATCAATTCACCACACTGGTGGAAACGACGCCACCCAAACAAATGCCCCAAAACATGGGGAACTAAACAGTCCAGAAAAACACACATAGACGGAACACCGTGACTTACAATCGTGCACAATAGTGCACAGAAAATAATCAAGCACACCCAGCAGTCAGGCCGGCTGGATAATTAACCCCAACCAATTAACCTAACTAAACACAGGTGTAACTAATAAACAGACAAGGGGGGAAAAGGATCAGGGGCAGCTAGTATGCCGGGGACGACGACCGCCGAGCACCAACCGAACAGGAAGGGGAGCCACCTTCGGCAGGAGTCGTGACAGTCCAAGGTGTATTCCAACACACAGTGTAGCAAGGACTAGGGCATAGGCATGGTGATGTCCACAGGGAGCTGAAACCTCTCCTTTCAGACAACCAAATAAGTGATGAAGAAATACTGAGGCATGTAATGAAAATGACTAATGATGAAAGCGAGAGAAAACGTGGGCGAGGATCAACACCCGGCCATAAACCTACAAATGCATTCAGTATGCAGCTTGAGGAAGGGCCTGGTAAAGATCCTAATGCTAAGGAAAAGGTCCCATAAAAGCAAAAATACCACCACACAACAACTGCACAGGTTGAAGCACTAACACGCATAATAGATTCCTTGAAACAGCCAGTACAGCCAGAGCACCAAGGCCAGTGTTCCGCAAATAGGCCTCCTAGGCCTACAGTGGAATGCGAAAGTATCCACCCCCTTTGGCATTTTCCCTATCTTGTTGCCTTACAACCTGAAATTAAAATGTATTATTGGGGGGTTTGTATTATTTGATTTACACAACATGCCTACCACTTTGAAGATGCAAAATATTTTTTCTTGTGAAACAAACAAGACATAAGGCAAAAAAACAGAACCCCCCCCCCCCCCCCCCCCACCACCACCACCAATCAATACTTTGTAGAGCCACTTTTCTCAGTTACAGCTGCAAGTCTCTTGGGGTATGTCTCTATAAGCTTGGCACATCTAGCCACTGGGATTTTTGCCCATTCTTCAAGGCAAAACTGCTCTAGCACCTTCAAGTTGGATGGGTTCCGCTGGTGTACAGCAATCTTCAAGTCATACCACAGATTCTCAGTTGGATTGAGGTCTGGGCTTTGACTAGGCCATTCCAAGACATTTAAATGTTTCCCCTTAAACCACTCCAGTGTTGCTTTAGCAGCATGCTGAGTGTCAGTGCCCTGCTGTAAGGTGAACCTCTGTCCCAGTCTCAAATCTCTGGAAGACTGAAACAGGTGTCCCTCAAAGATATCCCTGTATTTAGCGGCGTCTGTCATTTCTTCAATTATGACCAGTTTCCCAGTCCCTGCCGATGAAAAACATCCCCACAGCTTGATACTGCCGCCACCATGCTTCACTGTGGGGATGGTATTCTCGGAGTGATGTGAGGTGTTTTCCTTGATCGCCAAAAAGCTCAATTTTAGTCTCACCTGACCAGAGTACTTTCTTCCATATGTGTTGGGAGTCTCCCACGTGCCTTTTGGTGAACAACAAACGTGTTTGCTTTTTTTTCTTTAAGCAATGGCTTTTTTCTGGCCACTCTAAAGTAAATCCCAGCTCTGTGGAGTGTACAGTTTAAAGTGGTCCTATGGACAGATACTCCAATCTCTGCTGTGGAGCTTTGCAGCTCCTTCAGGGTTATTTTTGGTCTCTTTGTTGCCTCTGATCAAATGCTCTCCTTGCCTGGTCTGTGAGTTTTGGTGGGCGGCCCTCTCTTGGCAGGTTTGTTGTGGTGCCATATTCTTTCCATTTTGTAATAATGGATTTAATGGTGCTCCGTGGGATGTCCAAAGTTTCAGATGTTTTTTTACAACCCAACCCTGATCTGTACTTCTCCACATCTTTGACCCTGATCTGTTTCGAGAACTCCTTGTTCTTCTTGGTGCCACATGCTTGGTGGTGCCCCTTGCTCAATGGTGTTGCAGACTCTGGGGCCTTTCAGAACAGGCATATATATATATACTGAGATCAAGTGACACTTAGATTGCACACATGTGGACTTTATTTAACTAATTATGTGACTTCTGAAGGTAATTGGTTGCACCAGTACTTTTTTTTTCATTTCACTTCACCAATTTGGACTATTTTGTGTATTTCCATTACATGAAATCCAAATAAAAGTCTATTTAAATGTCAGGTTGTATTGCAACAAAATAGGAAAAACGCCAAGGGGGATGAATACTTTTGCAAGGCACTGTAACAAGTCCGCCAGATTAGCTGTAGTAGGGATGACAACACATTATATTGATATCAGTGATGGTCATTGTCGTTTAAGATGAGGGAGGACAATTATTTTTTATGAGCATGGCCTTATTTCTATTGCAGTATATTGGATGACTGTCATTCATTTTCCATTCACCTAACTCAATGTAACTTCGATAGGTTTATGCTACTACATGATAGTTGAATTTTCCTTGTGACCATCATGAGGTTGCTAGCCTATGAATGAAAGTTTACAACATAGGTGCACAGGTCGAGAGACAATTTTGTAATCAAGGTGACATATTTAATACCACCTTGCACACTCTTGCCTTGCACACCCTTGTCTTGCATCTAGCTAGGGTGTAAAATCCTTAGTCCAACAGTTACAGAGTTTCTATAATTCAGGTATGTTAATCCCCATTTTGTTCCGTTTGCTTCCGTTTTCCAACAGAATCGGCAGAACGAATACACCCCTGATTATACGCAAACATAGTTCACTTTCATAGCAGCCACATACAAACAGCATGATCCCTTTGATTGTTGTATAATTCCTTCTCGCTTTACTCCCAGGGTCCTTAGCTTAGTGATGAGCTTTGTAGTCACTATGGTGTTGAACGCTGAGCTGTTGTCAAAGAACAGCATTCTTACATATGTGGTCGGAAAGGGCAGTGTGGAGTGCGATGGAGATTAACGTCATCTGTGGATCTGTTGGGGCGGGATGCGAATTGGAGTGAGTCTAGGGTTTCCAGGATGATGGTGTTGATAAGAGCCATGACCAGCCTTTCAAAGCACTTCATGGCTACCGATGTGAGTGCTACAGGACGGTAGTCATTTAGGCTGGTTACCTTCGCTTCCTGGGCACAGGGACTATGCTGGTCTGCTTGAAACATGTAAATATAACAGACTCGGTCAGAGAGAGGTTGAAAATGTCAGTGAGGACACATGCCAGTTGGGCTGCGCATGCTCTGAGTACACATCCCGGTAATCGATCTGGCCCCGCAGCCCTACAAATGTTGACCTTTTTAAAGGTCTTGCTCATGTCGGGTATGGAGAGCACAAATACACATAGCATGGAAGCCGGTACAACAGCACAGGTACTCACAGGACCAATGGACACGGTAACAAAAACCAACAAGGACCATGGGGAAGAGAAGGCACATACAGTTGAAGTCGGAAGTTTACATACACTTAGGTTGGAGTCATGAAAACTTGTTTTTCAACTACTCCACAAATTTCGTGATAACAAACTATAGTTTTGGCAAGTCGGTTAGGACATCTACTTTGTGTATGACACAAGATTGTTTACAGACAGATTATTTCACTTATAATTCACTGTATCACAATTCCAGTGGGTCAGAAGTTTACATACACTAAGTTGACTGTGCCTTTAAACAGCTTGGAAAATTCCAGAAAATGATGTCATGGATAACGCACGGAGTTCCCAACGCTTTTAGCCAAAGCCACAAGCAGGGTTGTCCTGTAGGAGAGGGTCTTCAGATCCACAGCCTCCAATGGTTCCAAAGGGGGCCTCACACATACCATCCAAAATGATTGCGGATTGAATAGCAGCAATGACGTTCCGCAGTAAACCTCTAGCCGTCAGATTGGACCTCTCAGCGGCCAAGCCCACAGATCCCAAATCTCTGGCCGAGGGTGCCAAACCTGCACGTGTACCTGGGACAACAGAACGGGACTGGGACCCGGATAACAGGCGAACGATCTCCGTGAACCGAGTTAGCTAACCTAAATAGCTCGCTATGCAGCGCTTGTTAGATAGCCTGGTCTCGAAAGTCTATGTAAGACCAAATCATCGATAAGTCTGTATCGATAAGTCTGGGAAGAGCGGCAAGCTTTGCTTAACCAATGCAGACATAGGTGGCGAGGGGATGCCCACAGAACCTAGTCACCCTCTCTCTTCAAGTAGCCTCCAGTAACCAGTGACAGAGTGCACAGGAGCCGTGAGACATCTGACCTGATCAACGACCCAATCCATCCCCACGTGCCACAAATCAGACTCAGTTGAGGTATGGCGCCCCTGGGAGAGGAATGCATTATATGAATCCCCAAGCCCCCTAAAAAATGCTACAGGATTGTCAAGAGAACCTGTGCCACGGACCATTAGGGAAACAGTGCCAGCGTCCCCTAGTCCCGCAAACAAACTGATTCGAGCGAGGGCAGCCTGAGCCGAGACATACAGTTGAAGTCGGAAGTTTACATTCACTGATGTTGGAGTCAATCAAACTTGTTTTTCAACCACTCCACAAATTTCTTGTTAATGAACTATAGTATTGGCAAATCGGTTGGGACATCTACTTCGTGCATGACACAAGTAATTTCTCCAACAATTGTTTACATACAGATTATTTCACTTATAATTCACTGTATCACAATTCCAGTGGGTCAGAAGTTTACATACACTAAGTTGACTGTGCCATGAAATAGCTTGGAAAATTCCAGAAAATTATGTTATGGCTCTAGAAGCTTCTGATTGGCTAATTGACATCATTTTAGTCAATTGGAGGTGTACCTGTGGATGTATTTTAAGGCCTACCTTCAAACTCAAAGAGCTTGACATCATGGGGAAATCAAAAGAAATCTCCTAGAGATTAATGTACTTTGGGGCGAAAATATATATTTCTTTAGCTTTAGACTAGTCCCGGGACACTTGTAAAGCAAAATGGAGAACACAAACGTGTTCGTGAAAGTCTCCCCTTTCTACAGTGGGGTCACATAACTGTAGTTTTAGCTCAAACTGTGCAGACGCTACAGACAAACGTTGGCACACCAGCGTTACCTAATTCAGATGAGTCCCGTGGGGTTTGTGTAGGTCGTAAAGCAAAACGGAGAACACTATCGCGTTCGTGAGAGTCTCCTCTTTCTATAGAGTGTTCATAATAGTTTGTAACCATTTGTCAGCATTTGGATGCTACAAACACATGCTTTTTCATGAGAAGACCCAATTTTCAGGATGTCTCCTGGTCTGACAAACAGAGCTGTAGCTCTGTCACTTTCCACCGCAGATGCGGAAGGGTAAGCAGATGTGTTGGATTGAGACGCAGCCCATGGAAATCTCTAGCTTAAACTGACAGATTTTGCAGTGGATTTTTTGTATTGTGTTACTTAAATTGACACACCGGTGTGTCAATAGATTAGGGGGTTTAATTTCCCTGACACAGATTAAGCCTCTTAAATTGCCAGTGTCGAAATCCCCTCCAATAACCCATGTGTAGCCTACAACATATTCCATTTTATTCACACTTAATAAACAATCAACAAATGGGAATTTGTTTGGTGACAGCAATACTACAGACAAGACTAAGTGTAGGCTTTAACATGGGACACAACATTGCAGTAACATCTAGATAACTATTGTTGAAAGTAGGATACTGCATTTATTTATGTTCGAAATTTGGATCACATGTAGGCCTATGTAATTAGACTGTAAGGATGTAAGGATAAATATGTATTTAAGTTCTAAATAGTCATGCACCCAAAACAGTAAACATGCATTGATAATAACCAATGATAGGTGGCTATATTTATGAGCATGTGGTGCCTTTCACTTCCAGAAAACAGAAGGTCTCACACAATGCTGTGGTTCTGACTTCAAGTTGCAGTTGTTGGTGAGGAGCAAATGGAGACATTTCCAGTCGACTGCAGTCGAAAGCTCATGACCTGTGATCATTTGGTTGTTGTAAAGGTCATGCAGTCGACATGTAGTTGCAAGTTGGACAAGTTTATACCCATTATGCAGCACACTTTGAAAGGCGGTGACCAACGTTGTTCAACGTCTTATCAAAACTGGTCCACTCGAACGCGCCCAATGTATTCAATTGAGCCCATTTCAGCCAGACCTGTGTGTTCGACAGGTCATTACAAACGTTTTCGCAGTCTTAATGTTACCAGGCAAAAATGACATGCACAAGCAAGAGTATTAAAGGGTCACAGGAGTAAAATGAAAGCATTCAAGTGGATTTTGCAACACTCAACCGCAGAAAATAGATGGCTGAAAAAGACAGATCCTCCGGTGGGCTGGGCTTATGCGTTGCGACTGAAACTAATAACGCATTTTTCTTGGCACTAACTCCGTCATGGTTCGTTGGACAAAGCCTATAGGGAAATGAATGCCGTTTAAGTAGGGTTTTTGGATAAATGCCGAAGATATGATATGTGGTATACACAGGCTTAGGCGATCTTATACATTTTGTTCTATGAGGTAATCTTTATCAGCTAACGTGACTTTTTGTGGATTTTGAAGTGTTTATGTCATAAAAAAGCACATAAAGGCTTCATAATTCATAAAGGTAATGTTAACTATCTGATATTATCCAATAGAACAAAACGTATAAGATCTCCTAAGCCTGTGTTAACTTCAGACCTTATTTTTGGCGTTTATCCCGAAACCCTATTTCTTTCCCCATTCATTTTCCCCATAAGAATGGCTGAACAAACCAGACGTAACTCATTTCCGTTTTTTAGGACTACAAACTGGTGAGCTCTATACCGAGGGGACATTTACAGTAAACGAAAGTCAAGTATGACAGAGGATATCGAAACCAAAGCGTTCTAGATTCTTGAATGTTGATTAGATACATTGTCTATATTATTTGAAATGCATAGTGCCACTTTTTTCCCCTTGCCATTCATTGTCACACAACCGCACTTGGTTCTTTATAGATGCAAAACATCTGTACAATCAGACTATTTAGATGATCAGAATACTTGTATGTGTTTTGAAAAAGTTTTGGCAGTAAAAATGTGTATCTTGTAAGCCCTTATATTATTTTTAAAATACCTATTCTGTGTTGTACTTCAGAGTCTATACTTTTCTTTTATAAAAAAGGAGCAATAATCTTGCATGAATGGGATGAGAAGTGAACTGTTTGGACCTGCCTATTAGAGACAACCAGGAAGTAAGAAGAGTGGTGAATTTGCCTGTGTGTAGAGCTCTTTGCATACCGGTTGTGGAAGTGGGTGAGACAACGCACCACAAACACTGTCTGGCAACATGTCTCGACCTAATGGCAAGTACCATGACGCTCTTCATAATAAACTAGCATTAGATAATAGATAATAATTATATGACTGCCTATGTAACTCATTGATGAGAGAGAGGATTGGGGATTTTAAATGAAAATATGAAAGACAGACAACTCTCTTTGCTTTTGTCTCGTTACTTTCTCTTTTGTCATAGTGAAATTCAGTTTATTGTATAACTGACAACTATTATCAAATGAAGGAGTGCGTAATACAACTGTAACTAGATTAAATAATACACATCAGAGTCACATTCAGGAATATAAGGCTGACTTTAATCCAGTCATAAATGATTGTAAAGGAAACATCGTAGTTACTGGTAATGACAACTGAGTCAACTGGAGTGAACTGATGAGTCATATACTGAGTGTGCAAAATATTAGGAACACCTGCTCTTTCCATGATATGAACTGACCAGGTGAATCCATGTGTAACCTTCAATCAGTTTAGATGAAAGGGAGGAGACAGGTTAAAGAAGGATTTTTAAACCTTAGGGCAATTGAAACATGGATTGTGCATGTATGCCATCCAGAGGGTGATTTGGCCAAACAAATTATTTAAGTGCCTTTTAACTTTTATGTTAGAAGGTGCCAGACCCACCGGTTTGAGTGTGTCAATAACTACAATGCTGCTGGGTTTTCACGCTCAACAGTTTCCTGTGTGTATAAAGAATGGTCCACCACCCAAAGGACATCCCATCCAGCTTGACACAACTGTGGAAGCATTGGAGTCAACATGGGCCAGCATCCATGTGGAACATTTTCAACACCTTGTAGAGTCCATTCCCCCACAAATTGAGGCTGTCTGAGGGCAAAATGAGGTGCAACTCAATATTAGGAAGGTGTTCATACATTTACTCCTTATTTGTTTGTGTGGAAACCTCACACATTAATTCAGTTTTGTAACTACTGTTGATAGGAGACTTCATAGATGTTGATGCTGTTGTGGCCAGACATAATCTGCTTTTATTGTGGATAGATTACAGATTGGATTATAAAAGTGTATTAAGTGCCGCTCCTCAATGTAACAACATTTAATTGTTTGCCCTGGATATATACTGCTTCAACAGTGTAAAAGAGATGCCTTCATGGCAAGGTCTCCCTAACATGTATGTCATTTTAGGTACTGGGCAGAGTAAGAAAGATTGGGACCTGTCTGGTAGAAAACTGAAGTCCGTCCCTCCGATTCTCCTGGAGCATGCTGACGAGGTCAGAAGGTTGGACCTCCAGAGGAACAAACTGAGACAGCTCAATTGGATCTCCAACCTGGTAAACCTGAGAGAGCTCAACCTCTCCAGGAATGAGCTGGTGGACTTTCCCCTGGAGTTTAGATCTTTGAAACTTCTGGAGCGGCTCTACATGAACCAGAACAACATCAAGGTCATCCCTGAAGATGTCTTCCCTCATCTGGGGAAGCTACAGTTCCTCAAGCTCAGCACCAACCGTCTGGCCAAACTCCCGGTAGACCTGAGTCAATGCCACAGCCTCAGCTACCTCAACCTGTCCAATAACTGCCTGAAGGACATCCAGGCACTGGTGGGGCTACCTAAACTCAAGGAGCTGTTTGTAGAACGGAATAGCCTGACCGAACTTCCAGCCCAGCTGTTCCAGAAGGGGAACTCGGAGCTGACCCTGTTCAAGGCCACAGGGAACCCGCTGAGGACCCCCCCAGAGGAGGTGTGTGACGGAGGAGTGAGGGACATTCAGAGCTACTTCGCCATGATGGAGGAGGAAGGCCCTGACACGCACACCACAGCCTGGACAGTCAAGACCATGTTCCTGGGTTCCTCCATGGCTGGAAAGTCCACGCTGTGTCGTAGCCTGAAGCAGGGGGGGCCTGTGAGGGTAGATGAGGAGGACAGAACGGAGGGGATAGAGATCAGTGAGATGGATATGGAGGGGATCCGGTTCCTATTCTGGGACTTCGCAGGGCAGGAAGAATACTACCTGACGCATCACGTCTTCATCACCCCCAGAGCCCTCGTTATCCTCGCTGTTGATTTGGCCAGGTAAACATGTCAGTTGATGGAGATCACTGTGCACACGTGTTAATTTGTGGAAACTGACATTTGTCATTTATCAGTCTTTTACAGTCTTCTAATATTTTCATCAACAGATAGTTTCGAAGATCACTAATGTTTTATTGATAGTACAGTATATTGATGAATATACTGTAGTTTGTTGGTTTTACTGACTTGGGCATGACCTTGCCTTACATGTCAAAATGTATCTTTGTAATGTCTCAGCTACAACATGGAAGACCCCCAGTCTTACAAAGAGAAGGTGTGTTTCTGGATCAATAACATCCAGCTTCGCGTCCCTGCCTCTGTGGTCTTACTGGTGGGAACTCATTGTGACCAGTGTCAAGACCAAGATGAGGTGAGGGAGAAGAAGAGACACATCGAGGAGAATGTTCGAGTCATGCTCAAAGAAAGGAAGGAGGTTTTACAACTACAGCAGAAGAACCTGAAGGGCAATACAGACCCCTCTCTGTTTTCTGAACAGATGAGCGAACTTGACCGGCTTATGGAGTATAATTTACAGGTATTGTGTCCTAATTTCAGTGTTGTAAAGAGTGTTTGCTCTTTGAAATGGCCTGACATTTGATCTGCAAGTAAATGAATTGGTTTCTAATGTGTTTGCAGGTCCTGGAACTTGTACCTATTGACTGCACTATACATGAGGACATTGTCAAGCTCAAGGAGCACATTGTGAGGCATATCTTAACAAAGGATACATTCCCATGTGCTGAAAGGACCCTGCCCAAAAGCTACAAAGAAGTTGAGTTAGTCATTCATGACCTAGTGAAACAAAACCAAATACCTCAACACGGTAAGTTATTTAAAAAATTTAAAAAAATATCCCTAGTTAATGGCTTTTGAATTGCCATTTTATAATTGACTTTCTCAAGTTACTGGATTGAAATGAAATCAACTTCAATCCTGTTAATTTCATTTTTAATAATTATATTATCAATACTGACATATGTCCATGTTAGGACAGTCAAATTGTGCTTGTCCTAATATCGACACAATGAGGTAGGTACCGCATTATAACTAGGTTACATTACTCTAATCAGACGTCTCTTTTCCTCAACACCAGGAATAGTTTCTTTTGATGACCTTCTGAGTGACCTCATTCTGCACCTTGAGTTGGGCGAGGAGAACGTCCACTCCATCCTACGCTACCTCCATCGTATCGGCATCATCGTGTGGTACGAGGAGATCCCTGCTCTGAAGGATAGGGTGTTCGTTCAGCCATCTTTTCTCATCTCACTCTTCAAGGTGAGACCTGAGGGTGACGGAAGGAAAACCTCTAAATTAGTGATTAACGATACTTGGTCCAGGAGAGCTACAGGGGTACGGAGGCTTTTTGCCCAGTATTTGACAAATGCATACTCTCAATTAGTTGAATCAGGTACTTTTGTGCTGGGCTAGAGCAAGACCTGGTATTTCCTGTCCCTGTAGCTCTCCAGGATTAGGTTAAGTGTGCTTTGAGTACAGTGGCATGCGAAAGTATTCACCCCCCTTGGCATTTTACCTATTTTGTTGTCTTACAACCTGAAATTAAAAATGGATTTCTGGGAGGTTTGTATCACTTGATTTACACAACATGCCTACCACTTTGAAGATGCAAGATATTTTTTATTGTGAAACAAACAAAAAATAAGCGTGCATAACTATTCACCCCCCAAAGTCAATACTTTGTAGAACCACCTTTTGCAGCAATTACAGCTGTAAGTCTCTTGGGGTATGTCTTTATAAGCTTGGCACATCTAGCCACTGGGATGTTTGCCCATTCTTCAAGGCAAAACCTTTCCTCCTCCTTCAAGTTGGATGGGTTCCGCTGGTGTACAGAAATCTTTAAGTCATATCACAGATTGTCAATTGGATTGAGGTCTGGGCTTTGACTAGGCCATTCCAAGATATTTAAATGTTTCCCCTTAAATCACTCGAGTGTTGCTTTAGCAGTATGCTTAGGGTCATTGTCCTGCTGGAAGGTGAACCTCCGTCCCAGTCTCAAATCTCTGGACGACTGAAACAGGTTTCCCTCAAGAATTTCCCTGTATTTTGCGCCATCCATCATTCAAGACATAGTGTTTTCCTTGATGGCCAAAAAGCTCAATTTTAGTCTCATCTGACCAGAGTACCTTCTTCCATATGTTTGGAAGTCTCCCAAGTGCCTTTTGGCAAACACAAAACATGTTTTTTTTTGGATGGCCACTCTTTCGTAAAGCCCAGCTCTGTGGAGTGTACGGCTTAAAGTGGTCCTATGGACTAATACATCCAATCTCTGCTGTGGAGCTTTGCAGCTCCTTCAGGGTTGTCTTTGGTCTCTTTGTTGCCTCTCTGATTAATACCCTCCTTGCCTGGTCCGTGAGTTTTGGTGGGCGGCCCTCTTTTGGCAGGTTTGTTGTGGTGCCATGTTCTTTCATTTTTTTTATAACGGATCTGATGGTGCTCTGTGGGATGTCCAAAGTATCTGATATTCTTTTAAAACCCAACCTTGATCTGTACTTCTCCTCAACTTTGTCCCTGACTTGTTTGGCGATCTCCTTGGTCTTTATTGTGCCGCTTGCTTGGTGGTGTTGCAGACTCTGGGGCCTTTCTTTTACTGAGATCATGTGACAGATTATGTGACACTTATATTGCACACAGGTGGACTTTATTTAACTAACTATGTGACTTCTGAAGGTAATTGGTTGCACCATATCCTATTTAGGGGCTTCATAGCAAAGGGGGTGAATACATATGCACGCACCACTTTTCCGTATTTCATTTTTTTCATTTACTTAACCAATTTGGACTATTTTGTGTATGTCCATTACATGAAATCCAAATAAAAATAATTTTAAATGACAGGTTGTACTGCAACAAAATAGGGAAAAAGGGGGGTGAATACTTTTGCAAGACACTGTAGGTGGCACAATTAAGTAGCAAAGTGAACATGCTGTAATCTATTTGAATTACAGTGTTGTATTTAAAGTCTTCTCCAGTACGGTGTCCATATCAGGACAACATCATATGTCCATGAAAGTTGAGCCAGAGTCACTCTGACTGCTGTTCTAATATGGACACTGTACTCCTATTACCAACGTCTCTCCTTTCTACTAACCCAGACCATCGTGAGGCACGACCTGGTCAAGCAGATGGAGGCCATCCCCAGAGACGAGCTGCGGAAAGAGGGCAACCTATTGGTCCACCGGGGCACGTGGGTGGATGACTTCAAGGAGAAGGGCACCCTGCACAACGCGGCCACACGGATCCTGGTACGCAGAGAACTGAGGCGGCTGCGACTGGACGATGAAGACCTGGTGGAGGAGGTGGTGGGGAGTAGGACTAAGGAGGGGACGCTACTTAGCCTCCTGCAGCACTTTGAGGTCTGTCTCCCGGCTAAGGTGGGTAGTCCCCTGAACCCGGCGGCCCCGGAGTTCAAACCCGGGGAGAAGCAGTGGAAGTCATCCAACTTGGCCATGGGTCATCTGGACGGAGCATGTCTCTTCCCCAGCTACCTGCAGGACAATCAGATGGTGGTGCAGATGTGGGGAGAAGACAAGCTGGACGATATAAATGTCTGTGTTTACTTTCTACCTGAGATCCCTCATGGCTTCTTCCACAGGTAGCATTGGAATCTAGTCTACCATTTCATTGCCCTGATGTTTCACCTTAATTGTCACAAATGTTCCTAAATAAATATTTATGTGCAGTTTATATGGTTTTACAAGTAAACTATTGATAGATAAAATATGTGGTTATTTACGACATTTATTTGTATTTCAGGCTGATCATCAAGACGTGCTCCCTGTACCCGATTCACTGGATAGGGAAGGACCACTGCCTGCTCAGCTCTGGAGACAAACTGGTGCTGATGAGAGAGAACAATAAAGATGGAGACAATAAAGATGGAGATCAACACATACAGATTCGCTGCAAGAGACCTGAGACCAGCGGTACAGTATGCTATTCCTCTATTTCATCTGGAGAGGCAAATTAATGAGAATATGGGGTAAATTCAATCAGTCAGCATAGTAAGAAAAGTGCTCATAAGGACCAGCTGATCACTTTTAGTTTAAATAAGGTCACATACTTGGTGTTCAAAAAAGACGTTTTCAAACATTCAAAACATGAAACTGAAAAAAATGTATTTGAAGGGCGACTGCGCTTCCTGATTTGGCCTTGTTTTTAATCCATGCTTATTAAGAAATGGCTGTAGGCAAATAAGAGTTGTCTTGGGGCGTGGTTTGATGTGAGTGTGCAGTTGAGAAGTTGAGGACTTCTCCTTTCCCGTCTGACTTGCCATCTCAAGATAGTCAGCTAATTCAGTTCTATGTGTAGGTTAAAGCCTGCGCTTACCTTGTGTTTACCCGTAGCTGGGCTGGGCTCCTGAGTGGCACAGCGGTCTAAGGCACTGTATCTCAGTGCAAGAGGTGTCACTACAGTCCCTGGTTCGAATCCAGGCTGTATCACATCTGGCTGTGATTGGGAGTCCCATAGGGCGGCGCACAATTGTCCCAGCATCGTCCGGGTTTGGCCGGGGTAGGCTGTCATTGTAAATAAGAATTTGTTCTTAACTAACTTGCCAAGTTAAATAAAGGTTAAATAAAAAAATAAAAAAAGCTGAGACCAGCTACCTAGCATAGCTTGGTGATAGCTGCAGCTGGCTATCCTATCTAGCTGATATTTCTCTGTCAAATCAGTTATGGCAAGCGCCAGTGTCTGGAATGTGTTTCATAAGACACCCGCTCTACAACGCCTTGCTACGAAAGAAGCTTGCAACTTAATGTCGACGTTTCATCACATCATGTGAATATATGTTACATTGGAAACGATAGCAACTACTGCGAGTTGAATGCCCGCGGTCTTCAGTCAGTTCAGCTGTCCTACAACACAATATTCTGCCTAGTTTTGTCTCATCTCTTCTTATGTCCACTGTCAGATTTTTCCCGGGATACAAATCCCGGGATACCCCTACAGGTGTTGCTTACATGTGGGCATTGCACAAACATCATCCTGCTTGAGTGCACATGCAGTACATCAACAACAAAAATCAATTGATGTGTTCCTGTAAAAAAAGACGAAACATTTTCTGCTGTAAATATTATATTCTTATAAAGACAGCTTGCCTACACTTTACCTAACAAATCAAAGTCCGGTGTGTTTAGAGTACAACATCAGCTGTGTAACCAGAACTAGAATGGCATTTCTATGTTCTATTTCCCAAAATGTAAGGTTTGGCTGTCTAACACACTAACATGCACAACTCTCTGGGTGAGGTTCTGTCTTCGATTCTCCAGGGAGTGATGAAGACCCTTCCATTCATGTAATGTATTACAGGTTATGGACATGTGCAGTCGTCAGGGTTGGGCAGTAACGGATTACATGTAATCTGTTACATGTAAAGGATTAAAAATAATAGCAACGGTCACTGTAATCCGTTACATTACCAGCAAAAATATTGTAATCAGATTACAGATACTTTTGAAAAACTAGGTGATTACTTCGAGGATTACTTTTAAATTCAGAAAGGATGTTCGCGAAAACAAAATCTTTGACACTTCTGTTTTTCTCAATGACGTTCAAATCAACATTGAAAAAAGGAGCAAGTTTAAGTTTGTTCCACCTGAGCGTGTCTGACCACAAGTCAGAGACCACTATGATGACACACCAAATATGTTTGATGGATCGCTGGAAAAGAGCAGGAATAGGTTATTGTAGGCTACAGTCCAAGCTATTTCTTCCAATGGTGCGACTGCTGTCGGCGTACAAAGATTATCCAACTTGAATAAACGCTTGGAGGTAAGGATGACAGCAGTGGTGTAGTCTATGGCGATATGGATGTCACTTATTATTATCTACAGAGCGCGTCAATGTGAATCACACTCCTGCTCTCTCATTTAGCTATTTGCGCCTTTCGAATTGTGGTTGTTGTGGATGGCTGTTCACAAATCTAAATGTATATTTGAACCCTATAATGGTTGAATTCAAGAGGTTTAAGCTGCCTATCAATCATTGTATTTGAAACCAGTGGACAGCCAGTGAAAAATACGCTCTTGCAACAGCTGCATAGTGCGGATCCAAGCCTATGGAATAAAAGTGGGGCTTTTATTGCTCAATCTAATTCATGCTGATAAAATAAATTAATTCATAGGCCTAATGGACACATGCTCAAACTAGCACACTTTTGATAGACTTAAAGGGGCAATCTGTAGTTGCTACATCCGTTTTTGGGACTTATAAATTAATTATATGTATATATATCCTTTGATTCCTTAATTTATAAACACCTCATGAGCTTAGTTCAACTGTCACACTCCACTGTCACACTCCACACTCCGTGAGGTCGGGCACTGATGTTGAGCAATTAGGCCTGGCTTGCAGTCGGCGTTCCAATTCATCCTAAAGGTGTTCGATGGGGTTCAGGTCAGGAGTCTGTGCAGGCCAGTCAAGTTCTTCCACACCAATCTTGACAAACCATTTCTGTATGGACTTGAACCCCATCGGGGGTATTGTCATGCTGAAACAGGAAAGGGCCTTCCCCAAACTGTTGCCACGAAGTTGGAAGCACAGAATCGTCTAAAATACCAGTGTATGCTGTAGTGTTAAGATTTCCCTTCACTGGAACTAAGGGGCCTAGTCCGAACCATGAAAAACAGCCCCAGACTATTATTCCTCCTCCACCAAACTTTACAGTTGGCACTATGCATTGAGGCAGGTAGCGTTCTCCTGGTATCCGCCTAACCCAGATTAATCGGTCAGACTGCCAGATGGTAAACTGTGATTCATCACTCCAGAGAACGCTTTTTCACTGCTCCAGAGTCCAATGGCGGCAGGCATTACACCATTCCAGCTGACACTTGGCGTTGTGCATGGGGATCTTAGGCTTGTGTGTGGCTCCTCGGCCATGGATACCCATTTCATGAAGCTCCCGATGAACAGTTCTTGTGCTAACGTTGCTTCTAGAGGCAGTTTGGAACTCGGTAGTGAGTGTTGCAACCAAGGACAGATGATTTTTACGCGTTACGCCCTTCAGCACTCGGCAGTTCCGTCCTGTGAGTTTGTGTGGCCTAACACTTCGCAACTTCGTTGTTGCTCCTAGACGTTTCCACTTCATAATAACAGCACTTACAGTTGCCTGGGGCAGCTCTTGCAGGACAGATATTTGACGGACTGACTTGTTGGAAAGGTGTCATCCTATGACAGTGCCACGTTGAAAGTCAATGAGCTCTTCAGTAAGGCCAATGTTTGTCTATGGAGATTGCATGGCTGTGTGCTCGATTTTATACACTAGTGTGACTGAAATAGCCAAAGCCACTAATTTGAAGGGGTGTCCACATACTCTTGTGTGTATATATAGTACAGTGGGGCAAAAAAGTATTTAGTCAGCCACCCATTGTGCAAGTTCTCCCACATAAAAAGATGAGAGAGGCCTGTAATTTTCATCATAGGTACACTTCAACTATGACAGACAAAATGGGGAAAAAAAATCCAGAAAATCACATTGTAGGATTTTAATGAATTTATTTGCAAATTACGGTGGAAAATAAGTATTTGGTCACCTACAAACAAGCAAGATTTCTGGCTCTCACAGACCAGTAACATCTTCTTTAAGAGGCTCCTCTGTCCTCCACTCGTTACCTGTATTAATGGCACTTGTTTGAACTTGTTATCAGTATAAAAGACACCTGTCCACAACCTCAAACAGTCACACTCCAAACTCCACTATGGCCAAGACCAAAGAGCTGTCAAGGGACACCAGAAACACAATTGTAGACCTGCACCAGGCTGGGAAGACTGAATCTGCAATAGGTAAGCAGCTTGGTTTGAAGAAATCAACTGTGGGAGCAATTATTAGGAAATGGAAGACATACAAGATCACTGATAATCTCCCTCGATGTTGGGCTCCACGCAAGATCTCACCCCATGGGGTCAAAATGATCACAAGAACAGTGAGCAAAAATCCCAGAACCACACGGGGGGGACCTAGTGAATGACCTGCAAAGAGCTGGGACCAAAGTAACAAAGCCTACCATCAGTAACACACTACGCCGCCAGGGACTCAAATCCTGCAGTGCCCGACGTATCCCCCTGCTTAAGCCAGTACATGTCCAGGCCCGTCTGAAGTTTGCTAGAGAGCATTTGGATGATCCAGAAGAAGATTGGGAGAATGTCATATGCTCAGATGAAACCAAAATATAACTTTTTGGTAAACACTCAACTCGTCGTGTTTGGAGGACAAAGAATGCTGAGTTGCATCCAAAGAACACCATACCTACTGTGAAGCATGGGGGTGGAAACATCATGCTTTGGGGCTGTTTTTCTGCAAAGGGACCAGGACGACTGATCCGTGTAAAGGAAAGAATGAATGGGGCCATGTATCGTGAGATTTTGAGTGAAAACCTCCTTCCATCAGCAAGGGCATTGAAGATGAAACGTGGCTGGGTCCTTCAGCATGACAATGATCCCAAACACACCGAAGGAGTGGCTTCATAAGAAGCATTTCAAGGTCCTGGAGTGGCCTAGCCAGTCTCCAGATCTCAACCCCATAGAAAATCTTTGGAGGGAGTTGAAAGTCTGTGTTGCCCAGCAACAGCCCCAAAACATCAATGCTCTAGAGGAGATCTGCATGGAGGAATGGGCCAAAATACCAGCAACAGTGTGTGAAAACCTTGTGAAGACTTATAGAAAACGTTTGACCTCTGTCATTGCCAACAATGGGTATATAACAAAGTATTGAGATAAACTTTTGTTATTGACCAAATACTTATTTTCCACCATAATTTGCAAATAAATTCATTAAAAATCCTACAATGTGATTTTCTGGATTTTTTTTCTCATTTTGTCTGTCATAGTTGAAGTGTACCTATGATGAAAATTACAGGCCTCTCTCATCTTTTTATGTGGGAGAACTTGCACAATTGGTGGCTGACTAAATACTTTTTTGCCCCACAGTACATGTCCTGGAAAAGTTGATAGATCTTGTAACTATTAACTTTGATAGAAAACTTAGCTAAATAGATAGAATCTTGAAACCGTGGAGAGAGAAACACCTATCCATTTAGAGATAGATTACCCTGGTTAATTATTTAGTGATTTCTCAGTTTACATATTTATTCATGGCTCTACCAACTCCAGGAGAATCCTTTTTCAAATCATGCAAGATAAAATATTTATCTTTATTTGGAATGGCAAACTAGATTAAGTTAAACAAGATTATTTATATAACAAACATGAGTTTGGGTTAAAGGGGGGTTAAAACTGTTCAATATTAAGGCAATTAAACCTCTCTCCATTGTACTGAAATTGTACCTAAATCCAAACTGGTCTTCCAACAAGCTACTAAGAGATTTGGGCTCTGCCTTTTTGTAGATTAAAACCCTCACATTTTGGATTGACAATGGATCCTCCTTTTTAAATTAAGTCATTGGCTACAATTTAAATGTCATCCTCCAGAAAACACCGATCTAATATTAAAGGCAATTAAAATGGCTAATCTTCAATGTACTGATAGAGAAAAAAAACAAGTGTTTCTTAGGAAAAATGTACAAGAAGAGTATAATATTTATGAAGTTCGGTAAAATTGTCATACAAGCAACTAAGAAGTGTATAGAGTTCAATGCGCAATACAAAATTATAACCAACTCATAAAAGTCTAAAGTTCTGCCATAAAATTGGAATCGACAATTCCTTTAAGAAGAAATTCATCAATTAGTCTGTCTGCCACCCATTAAAAATCAAATAATGGCTTAAAATTATTAGTATGAATTGAAAAATGTATCAGTCTCACTTTGATGTATAAAATTCAAGTCCGTTGGGAACAGGTCTTTGATGTCTCAATACCTTGGCATTGGGTTTATAAACTGATATATAAAACAACAATTGACACATCAATCCATTAGTTTCAATTGGAATTATTACGGTATATAAAATACTTGCTATAAACCGAATCAATACAGCATCTTTTTCTGGTACTGTCCATCGCTGGCTCGCTTTTGGAGTCAGGTCCAGGAATGGTTGTTATGTCATAATATCAGAGTTCAGATGGACCTGCAAACTGTGTTGCCAGGAGATCTGAAAAAACACGACCAATCAATGGGAAATATCATTATACTCTTGGGTAAAGTATTTATTTTTAGGGCAACATTGGTAGAAGTGTTACAGATAGGGAGGTTCAGGACCCTCATAAGACATCACAGTAAAATGGAGGGATGTATTGCAAAAAGAAAAATGGCATTATACTGGGAAAGATGGGTTAATCTGTGGACATCGGCAGGTTGGAGTTAAAATCAGTATAGCATTATCCTGGGAAAGATGGGTTAATCTGTGGACATCGGCAGGTTGGAGTTAAAATCAGAATAGCATTATCCTGGGAAAGATGGGTTAATCTGTGGACATCGGCAGGTTGGAGTTAAAATCAGTATAGCATTATCCTGGGAAAGATGGGTTAATCTGTGGATATCGGCGGGTTGGAGTTAAAATCAGAATAGCATTATCCTGGGAAAGATGGGTTAATCTATGGACATCGGCAGGTTGGAGTTAAACTCAGAATGAATGGTGGATTGGTCGCTGTGGGTGAAAATCCAACACTTGCAGAAAGAGAATATTAGGTACACCTTCCTAATATTGAGTTGCACCCCCTTTTGCCCTCAGAACAGCCTCAATTCGTCGGGACATGGACTCTACAAGGTGTCGAAAGTGTTCCACAGGGATGCTGGCCCATGTTGACTCCAATGCTTCCCACAGTTGTGTCAAGTTGGATGGTTGTCCTTTGGGTGGTGGACAATTCCTGATACACATGGGAAACTGTTGAGTGTGAAAAACCCAGCATCATTGCAGTTCTTGACACACTCAAACCAGTGTGCCTGGCACCTATTACCATACCCCGTTCAAAGACACTTAAATGTTTTCATGCCCATTCACCCTATGAACGGCACACACACACAATAAATCTCAATTGTCTCAAGGTAAAAAAAAAAATTTTATTACCTGTTTCCTCTCCTTCATCTACACTGATTGAAGTGGATTAAATAAGGGATCATAGCTTTCACCTTGTCAGTCTATGTCATGGAAAGAGCAGGTGTTCCTAATGATGTGTACACTCAATGTACAGTATGTATAATTTAAATACATGTACCGTATTTGTGAGCAGAAATAGCTGTAAGTAGCAGTAAAAGTATTGCTGTTCATTCGTTTACTCCAATCAGAGGAGGAATGGTAGGGTTAGAGAAAATAAATGATGTAGAAAACATTTCATAAAATAAGGGAGATTCGAAATGATGCAAACAGTTACTTTGATAGAACCCCTGGAATACCACAGTTGATCTATGAGTTGAATTATTATTGTAAGTAAGCTGGCAACATGTATCACACATGTCGTTAGGTTTGCTTGATTATGAGCTAACGTTACCTAGCAGGAATCAAACCTGTCTTCATGTGCACCGCAAATCTGCCTCACATTTACACATTAGGGAGAGGTTATGTATTTAGCTAGTTACATCAAAGTATCATAGCCTAGTACCATAGCGACATAGGCAATCAAATAATGACATGTACAGTGCCTTGCAAAAGTATTCGGCCCCCTTGAACTTTGTGACCTTTTGCCACATTTCAGGCTTCAAACATAAAGATATAAAACTGTATTTTTTTTGTGAAGAATCAACAACAAGTGGGACACAATCATGAAGTGGAACGACATTTATTGGATATTTCAAACTTTTTTAACAAATCAAAAACTGAAAAATTGGGCGTGCAAAATTATTCAGCCCCCTTAAGTTAATACTTTGTAGCGCCACCTTTTGCTGCGATTACAGCTGTAAGTCGCCTGGGGTATGTCTCTATCAGTTTTGCACATCGAGAGACTGACATTTTTTCCCATTCCTCCTTGCAAAACAGCTCGAGCTCAGTGAGGTTGGATGGAGAGCATTTGTGAACAGCAGTTTTCAGTTCTTTCCACAGATTCTCAATTGGATTCAGGTCTGGACTTTGACTTGGCCATTCTAACACCTGGATATGTTTATTTTTTAACCATTCCATTGTAGATTTTGCTTTATGTTTTGGATCATTGTCTTGTTGGAAGACAAATCTCCGTCCCAGTCTCAGGTCTTTTGCAGACTCCATCAGGTTTTCTTCCAGAATGGTCCTGTATTTGGCTCCATCCATCTTCCCATCAATTTTAACCATCTTCCCTGTCCCTGCTGAAGAAAAGCAGGCCCAAACCATGATGCTGCCACCACCATGTTTGACAGTGGGGATGGTGTGTTCAGCTGTGTTGCTTTTGCGCCAAACATAACGTTTTGCATTGTTGCCAAAAAGTTCAATTTTGGTTTCATCTGACCAGAGCACCTTCTTCCACATGTTTGGTGTGTCTCCCAGGTGGCTTGTGGCAAACTTTAAACGACACTTTTTATGGATATCTTTAAGAAATGGCTTTCTTCTTGCCACTCTTCCATAAAGGCCAGATTTGTGCAATATACGACTGATTGTTGTCCTACGGACAGAGTCTCCCACCTCAGCTGTAGATCTCTGCAGTTCATCCAGAGTGATCATGGGCCTCTTGGCTGCATCTCTGATCAGTCTTCTCCTTGTATGAGCTGAAAGTTTAGAGGGACGGCCAGGTCTTGGTAGATTTGCAGTGGTCTGATACTCCTTCCATTTCAATATTATCGCTTGCACAGTGCTCCTTGGGATGTTTAAAGCTTGGGAAATCTTTTTGTATCCAAATCCGGCTTTAAACTTCTTCACAACAGTATCTCGGACCTGCCTGGTGTGTTCCTTGTTCTTCATGATGCTCTCTGCGCTTTTAACGGACCACTGAGACTATCACAGTGCGGGTGCATTTATACGGAGACTTGATTACACACAGGTGGATTGTATTTATCATCATTAGTCATTTAGGTCAACATTGGATCATTCAGAGATCCTCACTGAACTTCTGGAGAGAGTTTGCTGCACTGAAAGTAAAGGGGCTGAATAATTTTGCACGCCCAATTTTTCAGTTTTTGATTTGTTAAAAAAGTTTGAAATATCCAATAAATGTCGTTCTACTTCATGATTGTGTCCCACTTGTTGTTGATTCTTCACAAAAAAATACAGTTTTATATCTTTATGTTTGAAGCCTGAAATGTGGCAAAAGGTCGCAAAGTTCAAGGGGGCCGAATACTTTCGCAAGTCACTGTATTTGCCTCACATTTACACATTAGGGAGAGGTTATGTATTTAGCTAGTTACATCAAAGTATCATAGCCTAGTATCATAGCGACATAGGCAATCAAATAATGACATGTAGCTAGCTAGCTATAAACAAAACGTAGCTAGTTACATCAAAGTATCATAGCGACATAGGCAATCAAATAATGACATGTAGCTAGCTAGCTATAAACAAAACGTAGCAATTTACCAACAACATTCCAGTCTCAGGTTTGATTGTAAACAGCCCAAGTAGAAGCTAGTTGGATGTAATCCATAATCTGCACTTCCCAAAATTTTTGAACAACTTTATGGAAAGCCATTTGTACTAGAATAGCTATTTTCCAAGTTCGTTTTGCGTGACCTGGTGCCCCGGGTGCACGGGGTTCGCTCTATTTTTACCATTCCATTGGTCCTCCTAAGTAGAGGTCTTCACCCGCCTGGGGCACCGAACCATGGAAATCGAACTCGCACAGTCGTCTCACAGAAAACACTGCACCACAATGTGTTAATAGGCAAAATAGGACATGAATTGTTCACATGATTGTAATACAAATGAAACCCTCAAGTACAGGAAGTCATGTCGCATTCACTAACCAAATTCAATTTTGGATGAGACTTCATAAACCAAAATGATCCTATTTACACTTTGTAGTCAATTTGGAAACTATAATAAATGTTTCTGACTCATATCGATGCCATAGACCGTTTTCAAAAAGAGAAGTTGGTTTTCAAGGGCAAACAATGTAGTTATGAACACAAAACATTTAGTCAACAAACAAACAAAACTATGAACACAAAACATTTAGTCCTAATGAGGAAAATCATTTAAAAGTATGTCATTAACGTGTTGTAAACAATTTAATCTCATTGACATCAGCATATTTGTCTTTTTTTCCCGAGAAGAGTTCCGTCGTTCTTGGGATCTCTTCCTGTCGGTGATGAAAAAGCTAGTGGTGCTGTCTAGACAGTGGCCTGGCCTATCCCAACATGTCCACACCCCCTGTAAGGAGAAAGGTTGCACAGCCTACTTCGTCTGGAGAGACTGGCAGAACCTCCAAATCTCAGACATATATGACCTGTAAGCCAAATGTATCTAATGTAATTGTTATTTGTCAATGCACAACTGTGTAGTTATTATATTCTTGCACTTATTTCAAATGATAATTATGTTGTTTCTCTACCAATATACTATTAAAATACTATTAAAATACTATTAAAACTGAAGTGTGTGTGTTGAACAGTGTGCAGGAGGAAAAACAACTCTGCCGAAACGGACACACGCGACGGACCGAGTTGCTTTTCCCAAAAGGTACCGTATGTTTTTAATCTTAAAGTAAGAAGGATTACCTACCGTTTACAATTAATACTTCCCATTCAAATTCTGTTTTGTTTTTTAGATCCTGTTGTCAACAAATCTAAAGGACAATGACCAGAACCAAGAAAGCAGAACTTCATCAGAGGAAGATGTTTTCTCTTTCAGTGATGTCTCCAAGTTAACTATCTTACTATCAAAAATATTTTCCTTATTTGCAATATCAAAATCTTCACTCCTTACAGTTTGGGTTTAGGCTTGAGGTGTCATTTATAAATAAAAGTGCACAGAGGGAGCAACCATATTCATGTTTCTCTCTCAATATTATGAAAATATTACTTTTCACATCCTACCACAGGGCAGCGCTCTTGATCCATTCTGATAAAGAAAAATACTGAAATACACCTACACAGAACTGTTCATTGCAGTCCAGATACACTTTTTGATGCCTTACCCTGACACCAAATAAATAATATCAAGTCCCTGACATGACAGAATCCTTTTTTTATTTGTAATGTATTTAATTAATTCATGCAATACTTAATTCCAGATGTAGAATGTAATGGGTTACTTGATATCCAATTCCTAAATTCAGAGTGCTGAACGTTTCTATGAGGATTATACAATTCAACCGTTTGTCTTCCATTCATTTCAGAACTGAATTGAAATGGAGTTGACCCAAACCCCTGGCTATGATGTTTTTATACTGAAGGAATTCTCTGTATGTTCTATCGTGGGGGAATGGTGAACCTAACTGAATTGCAGTGCCTTCAGAAGGTATTCACGCCCCTTGACTTTTTCCACATTTTGTTGTATTACAACCTGAATTTAAAATGGATTACGTTTATATTTTGTGTCACTGGTTAACACACAATATCCCATAATGTCAAAGTGGAATCATGTTTTAGACATTTTTACAAATGAATTAAAAATTAAAAGCCGAAATGTCTTAAGTCAATAAGTATTCAACCCCTATGTTATGGCAAGCCTAAATTAGTTCAAAAGTAAAAATGTGCTTCACATGTTACATAATAAGTTGCATGGACTCCGTGTGCAATAATAGTGTTTAGCACGATTGTCTACCTCATCTCTGTTCCCCACACATACAATTATCTGTAAGGTCCCTCAGTCGAGCAATCATTTTCAAACACTGATTCAACCACAAAGACCAGGGATGTTTTAGAATGCCTCGCAAATAAGGGCCTTTATTCAAAAACATGCATCCTGTTTGCAATAGGTAAAGCTAAGTACAGGCAAAATCCTAGAGGAAATCCTGATTCAGTCTGCTTTCTAAAATCCCCGGTGAGATAAATTCACCTTTTAGCAGTGGAGGAAAAAGTACCTGATTGTCATACTTGAGTAAAAGTAAAGCTACCTTAATAGAAAATTACTCAAGTAAAAGTGAAAGTCACCCAGTAGAATACTACATGAGTAAAAGTCAAAAAGTATTTGCTTTTAAATAATATACTTAAGTATTAAAAGTAAATGTAAAAGTATAATCATTTCACATTCTTTATATTAAGCAAACCAGACCAGACTATTTTCTTTTTTTTCTTTTTATTTACGAATCGCCAGAGGCACACTCCAACATAAATTACAAACAAAGCATTTGTGTTTAGTGAATCTGCCAGATAAGAGGCAGTAGGCATAACCAGGGATGTTCTTTTGATGTGTCCTTTTGAAGTGTGTGAATTTGACCATTTTCCTGTCCTGCTTAAGCGTTGGAAATGTAACGAGTACTTTTGGGCGCCAGGGAAAATGTATGGAGTAAAAAGTACATTTTTTTTATTTTGGAATGTAGTGAAGTAAAAGTAAAAGTAGTCAAAAATATAAATAGTAAAGTACAGATAACCCAAAAAACTACTTAAATAGTACTTTAAAATATTTTTTACTTCAGTACTTTACACCACTGCCTTTTAGCAGGACAATAACCTAAAAGACAAGGCCAAATATACACCGGTGTTGCTTACTAAGATGACATTGAATGTTCCTGAGTGGCCTAGTTACAGCTTTCACATAAAACAACTTGAAAATCTATGAAAAGACTTGAAAATGGCTATCTGGCAATGATCAACAATCAACTTGACAGAGCTTGAAGAATGTTTAAAAGTGCAAATATTGTACAATCCAAGTGTGCAAAGCTCTAAGAGAACTACCCAGAAAGACTCACTGCTGTAATTGTTGCTAAAGGTGATTCTAACATGTATTTACTAAGGACTGTGAATACTTATGTAAATTAGATATTTCTGTATTTACATTTTGCAAACAGTTCTAAAAACATGTTTCACTTTGTCATTATGGAGTTGTGTGTAAATGGGTGAGAAAAAAACAAACAATTTTATCCATTTTGAATTCAGGCTGTAACACAACAAAATGTGGAATAAGTCAAGGGGTATGAATACTTTCTTGAAGGCACTGTCTATGTCACATTTCTCATTCCTCTTTCCTAATTTACCCCTTGGCCTGCTAAATGCCCATTTCCATCAACCAGTTTCCTCTGACCCACTTGTGTCCAACTGCAACAGAGAGACAAAGAAAGTATGAGAGAGAGGGTAGACGAATGAAGGTAAAAACATCTGGGAGGTTGCTCGTGCCCTTTTTTGTAAAAGCTGTTTGAAAAGACCATTTGAAATGTCAAGCTGTTTTGGTGAAATGGGGTTTTAGCCTGCTTGGTGACATAACCAGGTGGTATATTTTTAATAGACCATTAAGAAAGAGAGTTCCAAACTTCTTAATATAATGCCAATAACAGCTAGTTTTCCCCTTCCCACTCCCAGACAGTCGTAGTTAAATTATTGCTTGAGAAATTGCTCTTTGCTTAGAAGCTATTTTTCTTTCTTTTGACCATTAATGTGTTAATGTGTTACAATTAATGTGTTACCCAGATATTTCTTTACCAATAATGTACTTAATTGTTACCCAGAAATGATTTGATATTGAGATAAAAACGGCTGCATTGGACCTTTTAATGGGCTTTGTGAGTGTGTGTGTGCACATGTGTGTGAGAGAGAGGTGCGTAGGCAGAGGGGTCATGCCCATAGGGGGTACAGGGGTAAGTGCACCCTCAGATTTGTTCTGTAAAAAAAAAAAAAAAAAAGGTTTTCTCTGTAATGCTTCTAGCTACTTAGCAATTTTATGAAGTTAGCTAAATATGTTCCCAATCTCCCAACCTCATAACGAGCTACCAAGAAACCATTTTAGGCGTTCAATCAAGTTACAAGTAGCTAGCTTGTCTTACTACCTTAGCTGACATGCCTGCTGGCAAGGTTGGTAGACTTCAGAAAAGCAAGTAATAACTAAATGTAGCAGAGATGCATATTTATTTTCTTAAAAAACAAGAACCACCAGTCAGGAGGATGCAGAAAGCTCAAGAGTTATGCTTAAATATGCAGAAAAAATGAATATTTTTTACATAGAATTAAGCATAATGGTTATGGCTCTAGATTGCAGGAACAATGAAAAATGCTAAATTCTCCAATTTACGGGGGGGCCTAACCCCCCTCCGGACCACCTATCAGCCATCCTATCAGCCATACAAGACTTGTTTTAATCTGCTATAACATTTACATTTGTATTTCCTTTGGGGGGAGGGGAAGGTCATGGTAGGTGGCTGCAGAACAAGCCAAATGCAGAGCCAGTGGATGGTAGGGAGCGTGGGGGGAAGGTTACTCATACAGCATAGACACTCGATTGAAAACTTCTCGAAATGCTACATCACAGTCCAATAATGTGTTTACATGTGTATGTTTGCTCTACCTGGGTTTTGGTCATGCCTCACTCTGTGTATGTGTGTCTGTTTGCCGTGTTAGTGGGCACGCCACTCTGGGTTTTAGGGTGAAGACTTGCCATTGTCTTCTGACTCTAAACTCTGCCATGGATCTGTTCTCGTTGGCTTCTCTTTTATACAGATTTCTGTGTGCCCTCTATAGTCTCAGAGTGCAAGGACAGTGACATGTAGATTGCTACAGTAAAACTCCTGGAGTGACAGTGTCAATCCTGTGCAATGTCTTATCGCATAAACTGTTACAGATAGAAGTGAGCATTGCACTGGCACATACAAGTTTTCATACACAGAAGTGGACCCAGTTCAGTGAACTTCGGTACAACATAGTATGGGGAGTCGCACTCTCGCGACTTCAGTTGAAGGAACTAAAATCACCAATGAAATCCGGGCCTCTCTGGAGCCCCGCCTTTCACAGGTAATAAGTGATAGGCTCAGATCCATTCCTTCAAATTTTCCACTCTTCAACTCAGTGTAAACAGGAATGATTCACACTGCTAAAAACAAGTTGAACACTAGACTGTCTTACGTTGTACTAAACTGTCCATTAGTGGTAGAGCGTACTCACCGCCTGGATATTGTGTGCTGAGGTTTGCCTGATTCTCATAAGTTTCCTAATCACAAGCAATTAGTTGTTCTTCGGATTGCTTGGCCTGGCTATAGCAATAAGTAAGATGGCTAACGCGACTGAAAGATAGATACTCACATTTGTTGTCTTGTCCAGTTGAAGTGGGAAGTTTACATACACCTTAGCCAACTACATTTAAACTCAGTTTTTCACAATTCCTGACATTTAATCGCAATAAAAATTCCCTGTCCTGGGTCAGTTAGGATCACCACTTTATTTTGAGAATGTGAAATGTCAGAATAATAGTAGAGAAAATGATTTAATTTCAGCTTTTATTTCTTTCATCACTTTCCCAGTGGATCAGAAGTTTACATACACTCAATTAGTATTTGGTAGCATTGCCTTTAAATTGTTTAACTTGGGTCAAATGTTTCGGGTAGCCTACCACAAGCTTCCCAAAATAAGTTGGCCCTGTACCTGTTTCCTCCAGCATCTTCACAACGTCATTTGCTGTTGTTCTGCGATTGATTTGCACTTTTTGCACCAAAGTACGTTCATCTCTAGGAGACAGAACATCTGTCATTCCTGAGCGTTATGATGGCTGCATGGTCTTATGTTATACTTGCGTACTATTGTTTGTACAGATGAACATGGTACCTTCAGATGTTTGGAAATTGCTCCCAAGAATGAACCAGACTTGTGAAGGTCAAAACTATAGTTTGTTAACAAGAAATTTGTGGAGTGGTTGAAAAAATGAGTTTTAATGACTCCAACATAAGTGTATGTAAACTTCCGACTTCAACTCTATGTCTCAGCTCGGTCCATGCATGCTCAGGCTGCCCTCGCTCGAATCAGTTTGTGTGCGGGACTAGGGGACGGCTGGCACTGTTTCCCTAATAGTCCGTGGCACAGGTTCTCTTGACAATCGTGTAGCATTTTTTAGGGGGCTTGGAGATTCATATAATTACTTCCTCTCCCGGGGGAGCCGTACCTCGTCTGAGTTGTGGGACCTGGAGATAGATTGGAAGTGCTGCATAGCGTGCTAGCCATGTTAGCTAACTCGGTTCACAGAGATCGTTCTCCTGTTGTCGCGGTCCCAGTCCCGTTCTGTTGTCCCAGGTACACTGGCAGGTTTGGCACCCTCGGCCAGAGATTTGGGATCGGTGGGCTTGAAGTTTACTGCGGAACATAATTTCTGCTATTCAGTCCACAATAATTTTGGAAGGTCTGTGTGAGGCCCCCTTTGGAACCACTGGAGGCTGTGAATCTGAAGACCCTCTCCTACAGGACAACCCTGATTGTGGCTTTGGCTAAAAGCGTTGGGAACTCCATGCATTATCCATTCACCCTCCCTGTACCCAGGTCGCCTCTGGCGACTCTTAAGGTGACGTTGCTTTTTGTCCGTGTTGCTAATCCAGCTGTCTAGGAGGTGTTTCTCTCACTGGATTGTGGAGGCTATCTCCCTGATATATAGCAGCAGGGTGCAAGGGATACCCAGCATTGTACACGCCCACTCCACCATTTACATTTTAGTAATTTAGCAGAAGCTCCTATCCAAAGCGACTTACAGGAGCAATTAGGGTTAAGTGTCTTGCTCAAGAGCACATTGACAGATCTTTCACCTAGTCAGCTCGGAGATTTGAACCAGCAACCTTTCGGTTACTGGTCCAACACTCTTAACCGCTAGGCTACCTGCCACCAGAGGTCTGGCACCGTCTTGGGTTGACTATAGGGGATTTTTGTGCTGTGGTGAGTTGGGCATTACCACACACTTTTGTGAGGTTTTATTGCTTGGATGTCACTGCTCCCAGTGTAGCCCACAGTATGCTACAGCTGGAAAAGGTGAAGGTCACTAGGCACCCCGCTATGTGCGCAATACACAGACTGCTGCATGTTGCGGGGTCAAGTCTAGGTGGTCTACCATGGGCCGTTTCATTTATTATCCTTTGGGGTCGGCTTGGGGCGGGATTCCAATTCCCCATAGTATATTGACTGACTGAAAGAGAACGTAAATGTTATGACTATAACTACTGTTCCCTGAAGGAAACGAGGGACAACACCTATTCTGCCCCGCACTGCCTGTTCCTTGGCTCAGTGACGTGTAGTATTATATTGAAGGAATGAATCCAAGTCTCATGCTTATCCTGTGGAAGGCGGGGCTTCTAGCATGGCATGAATTTCGTCGGTCTTGTCAGGCGTGAGTTTAGTTCCTTCAACAGAAGTCACGAGAGTTATACTTCCCCATAGTATATTTGACCTCCTTCAGGGAACAGTAGTTATAGTCATAACATTACGTTTTCCTAATGGCTATGCTGATTGAGAATATTGCTTGTCCCTTGTGACGTGTGACATGTGACATGTGACGTGTGTGTGTGTGTGTGTGTGTGTGAGCTAGCACTTCATTTTGCAATCCTAGTTTTAATTCTTTATTTACGTGGCTGTTAGCTGCCCAGTCAAACTCATTTTATCAGCAGTTTAAAAAGGGGGTTGGCTAGAGAACAACAATGCTGGGTGGGGATCCTAAAGCTTACTACAAGCTCTTCGGAGACGCAAGATTCGGAGCATAGCACAATGTTGCAATGTCGTTTTTCGTCACTTAGAGGGTGGCTCCTTATAATACACTCTGGCATTCAACATACTTTCTTACTACCTGAAAAGACATGTCGTACGTATCATTCCTTCCACAGCCATGTGGGCAATGTTGTCACTTGGTTCCTTGATATGATCTATAGAATCTTTGATAACCAAATATATTCTCAGGGACTGTTCAAACAGTAAACAAAGAACCCACTCAAAAAGCTATTTTGTTTAGATGTAAAAACTAGTGATTACAACCTATTGTGAAATGGTAGAACCTGCCAACTAGCTAGCCATGTGCTTTTTTCTCCATAACTAAAACATGATGATGTTCTATTTTTAGCTGATATGGGAATGAATACACAAGCAGCAATCCAACTGGGAAAATGTTTGAGCTTACACCGGCAACTGTAAAAATATTAGGTAGGGCATATTGTTTATTATTAATCTGATTATGTCACATGGATATGTGGGAAGCTAAAAAGGCTAGCTAGCGTGCTATGTTTTTAGCCAGGCTAAAACCAGATAGCCAGGCTGCCAGCTAGATCCTGCCACAGACTTTAAACCAGTATATATTGATAGAGCTGATGTCATCCACATATTGATATGAAAAACTCCCGATGCCACATGAAGCCAGAATTTTAAGCGTGCCATATAGTTGAATAAGGGTGAATGTCACAAAAAAATTGCTAAGGATCATGGTGAATGTAGCTGTAACTAGCAAAGGATCGTGGTCGATTTAGTCGTTTTCATCCTTCCTGAGAGCCTCCTCATAGCCTGCCGGTCCGTTATTGGTCTGTGTCAGCACGTGGTCCTGTGTGACGACAAATGTACAGTGCCTTGCGAAAATATTCGGCCCCCTTGAACTTTGCGACCTATTGCCACATATCAGGCTTCAAACATAAAGATATAAAACTGTAAAACTGTTTTTTGTGAAGAATCAACAACAAGTGGGACACAATCATGAAGTGGAACGACATTTATTGGATATTTCAAACTTTTATAACAAATCAAAAACTGAAAAATTGGGCGTGCAAAATTATTCAGCCCCCTTAAATTAATACTTTGTAGCGCCACCTTTTGCTGCGATTACAGCTGTAAGTCGCTTGGGGTATGTCTCTATCAGTTTTGCACATCGAGAGACTGAATTTTTTTCCCATTCCTCCTTGCAAAACAGCTCGAGCTCAGTGAGGTTGGATGGAGAGCATTTGTGAACAGCAGTTTTCAGTTCTTTCCACAGATTCTCGATTGGATTCAGGTCTGGACTTTGACTTGGCCATTCTAACACCTGGATATGTTTATTTTTGAACCATTCCATTGTAGATTTTGCTTTATGTTTTGGATCATTGTCTTGTTGGAAGACAAATCTCCGTCCCAGTCTCAGGTCTTTTGCAGACTCCATCAGGTTTTCTTCCAGAATGGTCCTGTATTTGGCTCCATCCATCTTCCCATCAATTTTAACCATCTTCCCTGTCCCTGCTGAGGAAAAGCAGGCCCAAACCATGATGCTGCCACCACCATGTTTGACAGTGGGGATGGTGTGTTCAGCTGTGTTGCTTTTGCGCCAAACATAACGTTTTGCATTGTTGCCAAAAAGTTCAATTTTGGTTTCATCTGACCAGAGCACCTTCTTCCACATGTTTGGTGTGTCTCCCAGGTGGCTTATGGCAAACTTTAAACAACACTTTTTATGGATATCTTTAAGAAATGGCTTTCTTCTTGCCACTCTTCCATAAAGGCCAGATTTGTGCAATATACGACTGATTGTTGTCCTATGGACAGAGTCTCCCACCTCAGCTGTAGATCTCTGCAGTTCATCCAGAGTGATCATGGGCCTCTTGGCTGCATCTCTGATCAGTCTTCTCCTTGTATGAGCTGAAAGTTTAGAGGGACGGCCAGGTCTTGGTAGATTTGCAGTGGTCTGATACTCCTTCCATTTCAATATTATCGCTTGCACAGTGCTCCTTGGGATGTTTAAAGCTTGTGAAATCGTTTTGTATCCAAATCCGGCTTTAAACTTCTTCACAACAGTATCTCGGACCTGCCTGGTATGTTCCTTGTTCTTCATGATGCTCTCTGCGCTTTTAACGGACCTCTGAGACTATCACAGTGCAGGTGCATTTATACGGAGACTTGATTACACACAGGTGGATTATATTTATCATCATTAGTCATTTAGGTCAACATTGGATCATTCAGAGATCCTCACTGAACTTCTGGAGAGAGTTTGCTGCACTGAAAGTAAAGGGGCTGAATAATTTTGCACGCCCAATTTTTCAGTTTTTGATTTGTTCAAAAAGTTTTAAATATCCAATAAATGTCGTTCCACTTCATGATTGTGTCCCACTTGTTGTTGATTCTTCACAAAAAAATACCGTTTTATATCTTTGTTTGAAGCCTGAAATGTGGCAAAAGGTCGCAAAGTTCAAGGGGGCCGAATACTTTCGCAAGGCACTGTAGTAGTCAGAATGGATCACTATTAAATACATGTGTAACAAACTTTAAAATAATTTACAGTGGGGATGGAACTTGATCATAATAAACAAAAGTTAGAGCCCAAAACAGCCGCCTAAACATTTTTTGTTTGGCCGTTCTGGCGATCGTTACAGTTCATATAGGGAAATCAGTAAATTTTTTAATTTTTATTAGGCCCTAATCGATGGATTTCAAATGAATGGGAACAGATATGAATCTTTTTGGTCACAGATCCCTTTTTTTTAAACGTAGGGGCATGGATCAGAAAACCAGTCAGTATCTGGTGGGACCACCATTTGCCTGATGAAGCGCAACTCATCTCCTTCGCATAGAGATGATTAGGCTATTGATTGTGACCCGAGGAACATTGTCCCACTCCTCTTCAATGGCTGTGCGAAGTTGCTGGATATTGTCAGGCACTGAAACACGCTTTCGGTTGTGAGGCCGGTTGGATGTACTGCCAAATTCTCTGAAATGACGTTGGAGGTGGCTTATGGTAGAGAAATTAACATTAAATTATCTTGCATTAGCTCTGGTGGACATTCCTGCAGTCAGCATGCCAATTGCATGCTCCTTCAAAACTTGAGACATCTGTGGCATTGTGTTGTGTGACAAAACTGCACATTTTAAAGTGGCCTTTTATTGTCCCCAGCATAAGATGCACCTCTGTAATGATCATGCTATTTAATCAGCTTCTTGATATGCCACACCTGCCAGATGGGTGGATTATCTTGGCAAAGGAGAAATGCTCACTAACAGGGATATAAAAAAAGTTGTGCTCAACATTTGAGAGAAATACATTTTTGTGCGTATGGAACAATTCAGGGATCTTTTATTTCAGCTCATGAAACTTTACATATTGTTTATATTTGTGTTCAGTTATCTAGGGCAGATCAGGGCTTTTGGCACTGTTAGGCTGCTACGCAGTAGCCGACAAGCAGAGCTCATGACTTCAAGCCCCAGACCCTACACTGGGGGCTGGTTACTACTAGCAAGTGAAAGCGACTCTTCTATGTTTTTACCAAATGGAGAAAAAAAAGAAGAAAAAAAACGTGGCTGTCGCCCACTTGTGAATGGAAGTAGTACCAGCGAGGATATCACGTTACCAAAAGGTGTATGCTGCTCCAAAATTCCCACTCCACCCAGACGCGCGCAGGCACATAGATCAATGAAGTGAAGCTTGTTGTAACCCATAGGCTACTCTAATTGTCATATCTTTACTGGAACAGCATTTACGTATAAAAATGACATTCTATCCACATGTATCAAAGTTGCAACTTACTACATTATTTACAGTAACTGGTGTTTTAACTCCTCTTCTCACACCTTTGGATAGAACTTTGGATAATAGTAGAATGTTGATTTGTGAAACAGTGCTCTGTATATTATGAGTGCATGGGAGGATCTTAGTGGTTGATCCGACCAATGTTTGCACTCAGATTCCCCCTCCTGGTTGTCATGGTGAGAAAGACTCCCCTGCACCCTGGCTGTGGTCAGGAGTCTCCCTTTTTCTCTTTTCTATCTTTCTACCGCTTCCTCTCTCCTTCCCCACTCTTAATAGCGCTCAATATCTCTTTCCAACTGTAATGTAACTAAACCACCTCATATAAAATGTGACATTTTGTCCATTGATCAGACCTATTTTTTATACAGCCAAGCCATGATGACATTGGTGAGGAAATGGTGCCGCAACAGAGTGGTGGCACAACAAACCAGGCATGATGATTCCACATCAATGCCAGCTAGTGAACTCAACAAAGCATTACCTAGAGCAGTCAATTTTTCAAGGGCTTCCCACTGAAAACACAACAGAATAGAAAACACCTAACAGGTCCCAGTTTGTTCTAGGGTAGACAAACCTATACACAAACCGTGGTGTTTTTTTTTTGTTGCAATGCTCCCTGTATCCCAGGACCCAATCACCTGAACTGGGATGTATGATGGGTGGCATCCCCTGGTTTGCTGTATAAGTGGAAAGGATGGTGGTGGGGGTTTGGCTGGATTTCACTTTTTCACTGCCATGTTTTACATCCAATTTCAGTGTATAGGCTGCTGGTTTCCATGGGGATGATGGCCATTCATTTTGCAGAAGTCGGTCCAAACTGTTTATGGAATGGGTGACTGGGGGTGGGGAGATCACATCGTTGACAAGAAGAAAAACACATACGTCTTGTTGTCCACATGTTAACTGTGACCCCTGGACAAGATGAGAGCAAAGGGACTGTGTTTCTCTGTTAGAGTGAGTTGTATCTATACGAGTGTGAAAATGCACCTTCCAGACAATTGTGTGTGTGTGTGTGTGTGTGTGTGTGTGTGTGTGTGTGTGTGTGTGTGTGTGGAGAGAAATACTTTCTAGAATGGTCCTTCTGCCTGAGGAGAGTTAACATCACTCCAGAAAACACTTTGACACGCCGCCCTCAATGGGAGAGGGGTATCCCACAGTCTATGTCCAAAAACATATATTTACATATCGAATGACACATCATCATTTCACAGGATCTCTGTGTCCAATAACATCAACTGCATGTTGAAAATGGTTATTGCAGACATGTAGCCTACAATATACATTCACATTTACATCTTCTACATGTTGAAAATGGTGCATTTAGACATATACAGTACTATACTGTATACAGTACTATATACAGTAGTATTCACATTTACATGTTGGCTACTGTAGGTTACTGTACATGTCAGTCATACAGTGCAAATATTGAATATGGAAGTAATGCATACACTATGACATCAGTTAGACATCAGTTAGGCACATATGAATAGGTAGTCTTACAGATAGTCCCAATGTAATGTAACAACGTTATCTCGTCCACTCTACATCACTATATAAGAGCCAATTTATGCTTGATCCGATAAATGTGGTTGGAGGCGTTGTATGGATGGTGTGACGCAATTGCCAACACAATTGCGGAGCCTCAGGAGGCACGCAGAGGCCACATTGAGCTCTATACCACATCACTGTGCGCCTCTCAAATGTTGGAACAATTCGGAGGGCTCAGTATAGCTCTGCATTGACATGATTGGTTGATGTTAGGTGGGGGCATGATGGTAGCTGTGTTCCTATACTGATACTAACTGCACTAACCATACTATTTGTGACATAAATTGAGAATATAAAATGCTTATTGGTCATAGCATGTTAGTATGCCAAAAGTTCCAGGATGTCATACCACATTTGCCAAAATACGAAATATACAAACAGTGGACACTATTTCTGTGCTTTTAGGGCCAATAATGCAATTCTTCTGAAAACGGGCATGGCTTCACATCGTCTTCAGATTTGAAGAATATGGAGGAAAATATGCAGTCGAACGAGAGCGGATACAAATTCATTGCTTTAACTAATTATGACAAATGTTAAGAAAATGTTGAGCAATGTAATAAAGTAATGACTTTTCAAATAAGTTACCTTACACTTTATGTTGGCTGACAATTTGTTAGCTACGCTGTCCTTACGCACCACATACCGGTACATACTGCTGTAATGATATGCAATGTTAGCTAGCTACCTAACGTTAGTTGGTGACTAATACATCACACTTGCCAGTATATTAACTATATTATATCTGACTAACAACCCAACTTGATTATTCCAGCCATTCTTAGCTAAATGGTATAGTCGTTGTGCGATCTCAATGGACATTCGAGTGCTTTCGTAAATTCACTCTATCTACTCCGATTTCAGAGCACTCTCGTCTGAGTTGTTGAATAACTGATGAATTTACGAACGCCCAACACCCGTTGAATATGGCCAGTGTCAGTAAACGTTTATTATTTATTTGTATTTCACCTTTATTTAACCAGGTAGGCTAGTTGAGAACAAGTTCTCATTTGCAACTGCGACCTGGCCAAGATAAAGGAAAGCAGTTCGACACATACAACAACACAGAGTTACACATGGAATAAACAAACATATAATCAATGATACAGTGTTGTATGTGTGTGCAAATGAGGTAAGATGAGGGAGGTAAGGCAATAAATAGGCCATGGTGGTGAAGAAATTATATTATACCAATTAAACACTGGAGTGATTGATGTGCAGAAGATGAATGTGCAAGTAGAGATACTGGGGTGCAAAGGAGCAAGATAAATAAATAAATACAGTAAGGGGATGAGGTAGTTGGATGGGCTATTTACAGATGGGCTATGTACAGGTGCAGTGATCTGTGAGCTGCTCTGACAGCTGGTGCTTAAAGCTAGTGGGGGAGATATGAGTCTCCAGCTTCAGTGATTTTTGCAGTTCGTTCCAGTCATTGGCAGCAGAGAACTGGAAGGAAAGGCGACCAAATGAGGAATTGGCTTTGGGGGTGATGCTACAGGTGGGTGCTGCTATGGTGACCAGTAAGCTGAGATAAGGCGGGGCTTTGCCTAGCAAAGACTTGTAGATGACCTGGAGCCAGTGGGTTTGGCAACGAGTAGGAAGCGAGGGCCAGCCAACGAGAGCGTACAGGTCGCAGTGGTGGGTAGCATATGGGGCTTTGGTGACAAAACGGATGGCACTGTGATAGACTGCATCCAATTTGTTTAGAGGGTTGGAGGCTATTTTGTAAATGACATCGCCGAAGTCGAGGATCGGTAGGATGGTCAGTTTTACGAAGGTATGTATGGCAGCATGAGTGAAGGATGCTTTGTTGTGAAATAGGAAGCCAATTCTAGATTTAATTTTGGATTGGAGATGCTTAATGTGAGTCTGGAAGGAGAGTTTACAGTCTAACCAGACACCTAGGTATTTGTAGTTGTCCACATATTCAAAGTCAGAACCATCCAGAGTAGTGATGCTGGACGGGTGGGCAGGTGCGAGCAGCGATCGGTTGAAGAGCATGCATTTAGTTTTACTTGCATTTAACATTTAAGAGCAGTTGGAGGCCACAGAAGGAGAGTTGTATGGCATTGAAGCTCGTCTGGAGGTTAGTTAACACAGTTGGCAAAAAAGTGCAATTAAATTGTTGCCAGCAGCACAGTTACATTTTACAACGCTGCCTAACCAGCTCTGCTACCGCGAGTAAAATGGTAGAATGGTCAGAGTGAGTGAGGTGTTCTCTCATTTGTGTCTGGCTTTGGCTTGAGTGCTTGACTGCTTTTGTAAGGTCAAAAAGCTTGAATCAACCTTCCTCTGCTAGAGCGTCCAGTGTGCTCTGGACAATCTGACAAGGCTCTGACACACCCGAAATTGTAAAATGTCTAGCTGGTAATTTGTTATGGTAACAAGCTAGCAAGAGGTTGCATAGCAACGGCATCAACTTCCAGTAGACAGGCGAAGCACTAGTACACACAACTAGAAGAATACGAAATAAAACAAGTTTTTACGTATACTAAAATGAATTTATAGTATGTAGTATATACTCATTCAGTATGTAGTATACACTATGTTAGTATGGGTATTCGAACACAGCTAAACTCTTCCATGACAACTGCCCCATGAAGCGAGAGAAGTATGAATGCTCTGACTTCTGCAGAGGCCGTATCACCATAAATGCTGCACGGCCAATGCAGATGGCAGAATGACCAATGAAGCGCCTTTAAGAACAGCTAACAGTCGTTAACTGGCGCCTGCCAACATTAACATTATACCGGTTGTCAGGTGCACGTTCCTTTATCGAATTATCTCTCTCTCTCTCTCTCCAGTCTCTCGCTCTCTTTCGCTTTAGGTGCCAACCTATGCTCATCTGCTTGCTGAGCGTAAAAGCAGCGCTTGGTGTCTGTCGCCGCGTATTGAATTACATCACGCGTCAGAGTTCCTCTCCGGGAGCACAAGCTCGAACACTCCCGTCCCTTCATCCTCCTCCTCCTCGTTCCCACTTTCAGCCAACGTCCACAGAGCAACACCGACTTTTGAGAAGAAGTTTCCCCGCCAGTATTGAGGATTGTGGGCGGAGGTGAAACGGAATAAAACATTGTTCCTTAAAGGACCGGGTAAAACCTTCAAGGTAAGACTCTTTTGTTTTTTTTACTTTTTTTAAAGTTTATCTCTTTTGGTAAACACTGAGCACTCGCTGTTTGTGCAGTGGACAGGTGTTCTCCAGTTATTCGTCGCGGGTATGGAGTAGAATCCCAACAGGCATCAACAGGGCCGGCTGGTTGGGATAATGGTGATTGTCTAATGTAGAAGTAACGGGGTAGGCAATAGGCATTTGTCATCTTGACGTAGCCTAATTTTTGCATTTCGAGTTAATTAGGCAACGGGAATGCACTGTTTATTCAGAGGTTGATTCTGAGACAGGGTGCACTTGCAGTATATTTTCAGTCATAAGTCCTATTCACAATTCATTCTCTCCCTGTATGAAACTTTGACAGTGATACACACAGACACACACACATACAGTGGCATGCATTCATGGATGCCTAGGGAATCCAGGCTTCACAAAAAAAATTGACCAAGAAAAAAAGTAAAATACATCAAATAATGTATCTTTCCTCTGTGTTTCATCATTTTCCTTCAATTCACAAGAGGCTTAATGTATCTCACTGGCGAAAGCATCGAGGCGAGGGAAACCCCTCTGTCTCTCTATGTGTAGGCCATTTATCTGATGCTCTCTGGTCTAAACGAGGATGACATTGTTGCTGCCATAGTATTGAAGGTAAGGGGAACCAGTGAGCATTTGGCCTCCCTTGATGAAAAAATTGTAAACATTTGCCAATCAGCATTGAGCTAAACTGAGCGAGCTCAACTGTGAATGGTCAAGGCACATAAAAAAAAAGAGTCAAGGGAAGCCAGCTTGGATTTTGGTGTCTCTCCTATCAAATCCAATTTGTAGCATACATCATTGACAATTTTTATTTGATTTGTTTCTGTGTTGTTGTGTTGTCGTCCTCAGGTGGCTAGCTTGCTAGATAAAAGTGTCCCTTTTCTAAATTAGCCATGGATGTACAGTAGATAGGGATTTGGACTTGTGGTTTTATTAAGTTCTTCGTACTGGCCAATGATTATAACAGCGATTCTGACCCAATCATTAATCAGGGTTGGTAAGTAACTGTAATTCATTACATGTAAGGGATTACAAAAAAACTGTAACTGTAATCTGTTATGTTACTAGCAAATATATTGTAATCAGATAACAGATACTTTTGAAAAATTTGATTACTTCTTGGATTACTTTTAAATTCAGAAAGGATGTTTGCGAAAAAAAAAAGTATTTGACACTTCTCTGTCTTCTCATTGACATTCAAATCAGCATTGAAAAAAGGAGCATGTTTAAGTTTGTTCCACCTGAGTGAGTCTGACCACAAGTCAGAGACCATCATGATGACACCAAATGTGTTTGATCAATCGCCGGAAAAGAGCAATAATAGGCTTTTGTAGGCTACAGTCCAAGCTATGTCTTCCAATGGTGCGACTGCTGTCGGCATCCAAAGATTATCCAACACTTGGAGGTAAGGATGACAGCAGTGGTGTAGTCTATGGCGATACAGATATCACTTATTATTGATATCTACATAGGGCATTGATGTGAATCACACTTGCGCCTTGTTGTGGATGTTTGTGTATTTGAAACCAATAATGGTTTATTTTCAAGAAGTTTAAGCTGCCTATCAATCACTGTTTTTGAAACCAGTGGACAGCCAGTGAAAAATGCGCTCTTGCAACAGCTGCATAGTGGGGATCCCAGCCTTTGGAATAAAAGTGGGGCTTTTATTGCTCAATCTAATTCATGCTGATAAAATAAATTAATCCATAGGCCTAATGGACACATGCTCAAACTAGCACACCTTTGATAGACTTAAAGGGGCAATTTGTAGTTGCTACATCCATTTTTGGATTTATAAATTATATATATAATTTTTATATCATGCATGGTCAGTCCTTGCATCCATAGCTCGGTCTATTAATCTGTGAGTGGTTACATTTCTCCAGGCCCATCCCTCAGCTTTTTACCAAAACAGAGGCGGGGTGACCATTTTGTTATTGTTTTATCTGTGGATTTTCCCTTTAAACAGCTGTATATTATCAAGATATCAAAGTGTCCCCAACAAAAAGGTAAACAGTAGGCCTATAGCAAATGCAGCATATGGCATTTGTTTTTCACATTGAAAATAGCACTTTTCAGTAGTGCTCAAAGCATGCCATTCCATGAGTGCAGCAATTATTTTTCAACTCAAATCAATGAGCCCAATCAGTCCTCCATGACAACAAAATCATAAACAACAGAGTAGGGCTGGCTAATACGTCTGTAGTTTTGGGGTTATGCTCAGGTTAAACAATGGCTAATCTATACTTCCATATTTCAGAGTCCTATTCTTGAAGATCAAGGGGTATAAGATTTATTGGAATGACTGGAATTCTGACAGACTTCGGTTTTTAATGTGAAGATAATTTAATCATATCATTATATGTAGTAGAAAGCGATGGGTTAGAAGAAGCCTACATAACCAACCCTTGAAGTAAAAGTTTACATCCACATATGGCCAGCTGCGTACATTTTTACATGGATTTATCCTGCAATAGATGTGGTTCAATTGGTAACATACATTTTTGTCTTCTTCTAATGCCTCTTAAGGGGAAAGTAATCTAAAAGTAACTGAATGTAATCAGACTACGTTACTGAGTTTGGATAATCCAAAAGCCATTCATTCATACATTGTTATGCACCTGGCCTGAGAGGATGGACGTTCAATATGTAGCTAGATGTAGAAGGCTAATGTTAACTAGCTATTGTTGTCCATGAATGGAAGTTAGGCAAGCAAGCATTTTAGCCAGGTTGCCTAGGACAACAAAAAATAAAAGCATGTTCTGTATGACAGAGTGATAGACTGTTTCGTCAACATGAAAGAGAGGAGGATGGCATTGGCATGTTTTTGTACTTGCAAAATGTGCACGCACACATAAATCAGAACTATGGACATCATATGTAGCTTACGTTGATTGGACTGAATTGTTTTTAGTATTTTTTAGTTGTCACTGTATTAGACTAAGCATAGATTATTTGATGATGTTGAAGTTGAAATGGTGCTGGAATAGTGGAGGCTGTCACGTTCTGACCATCGTTCGTGTGTGTTTTCCTTGTTTTAGTGTTGGTCAGGACGTGAGCTGGGTGGGCATTCTATGTTGGATGTCTTGTTTGTCTATTTCTATGTCTGGCCTGATATGGTTCTCAATCAGAGGCAGGTGTTAGTCATTGTCTCTGATTGGGAACCATATTTAGGTAGCCTGGGTTTCACTGTGTGTTTGTGGGTGATTGTCCTTAGTGTCCGTATTCTGTGTTTATGTGCACGAGTATTAGGCTGTTTCGGTTTTCATTTTGTATTTAGATTCATGTTGCTTCAGTTTAATAAACATGGATCGCAATCTACACGCCGCATTTTGGTCCGACTCTACTTCACCCAAAGAAAGCCGTTACAGAGGCAGCCCCTGTTGCCTTTGTGACTTGCGGTAACTCTGTGGTTCTAAATCGATAGTTGTTTAGTGGCACGAAAATGCCAGAAACATTACCTTGCTTTTCCATGCTGTAGGTCATGTAACTCTGTCTTTTACTGTACACACAATATCCTTTGTGGACTTCTCTGGACAGAGAATGCTATCCAGTTTTGTGATTAAACAAAGCTGTGGTTGAATTTATTCTGCCACGGTGTCTTCTTATTGTCTCGGCATTTAGGCCTATAACATACACTACCGTTCAAATGTTTGGGGTCACTTAGAAATGTCCTTGTTTTTGAAAGAAAAGCACATTTTTTTGCCCATTAAAATAACATAACATTGATTAGAAATACAGTGTAGACATTGTTAATGTTGTAAATTACTATTGTAGCTGGAAACGGACGATTTTTTAAAAATATTTGTTTTTTGGAATATCTACATAGGCAAACAGAGGCCCATTATCAACAACCATCACTACTGTCTTCCAATGGAACGTTGTGTTAGCTATTTCAAGTTTACCATTTTAAAAGGCTAATTGATCATTAGAAAATGCTTTTGCAATTATGTTAGCACAGCTGAAAACTGTTGTTCTGATTAAAGAAGCAATAAAACTGGCCTTCTTTAGACTAGTTGAGTATCTGGTGCATCAGCATTTAGATTACAGGCTCAAAATGGCCAGAAACAAAGACCTTTCTTCTGAAACGCATCAATCTATTCTTGTTCTGAGAAATGAAGGCTATTCCATGCCAGGAATTGCCAAGAAACTGAAGATCAATGCTGTGTACTACTCCCTTCACAGAACTGCGCAAACTGACTCTAACCAGAATAGAAAGAGAAGTGGGAGGCCCCGGTGCACTACTGAGCAAGAAGTACATTAGAGTGTCTAGTTTGAGAAACAGATGCCTCACAAGACTGGCCAATAAGAAGAAAATATTAAGATGGGCAAAAGAACACAGACACTGGACAGAGGAACTCTGCCTAGAAGGCCAGCAGCCCGGAGTCGCCTCTTCACTGTTGACGTTGAGACGGTTGTTTTGCGGGTACTATTTACTGAAGATGCCAGTATATCACAGTCGCAGGGCATATGAATTAACAGGTTATAGAGCAAACAACGGAATAATCACAATACATCAGTTGTAATACGGCTTTTTTGGGGGGTTGGTGTGGTGGCTTTGTTTCCCCAGTTATTTTACCCATGCACTGCTACTGCACACACACACACACTAGACGAGAGCATTGAAAAAAGTAAGGGGCCTAGACAGCTGCCCTGGGGAATGCCTGACTCTACCTGAATTATATTGGAAAGGCTTCCATAAAAGAAAACCATCTGTGTTCTGTTAAGACAGGTAACTCTCGATCCACAATATAGCAGGGGATGTAAAGCCTTATCACATACATTTTACCAGCAGCAGATGAGCGATAATGTCTAAATAGAGACATTTGGAGACGCTTCCAGCACAATAACCCATTCTAGTGCCATTGAAACAAAACTCTGACTAAACATTTATGAGGAATCAGATAAGGAATCAGTTGAATGTCAATATTGGGGGAACATGGGTTGAACCATGCTGTAATTGATTTATTTGGATTGGTTTAGCTGGCGGCAGATGGTGCAATCTCTTTACTGAAGCCTAGTTTTCCATAGTTCTTTGACCACCACCAAGGAAGGATCAGAGTGCCTTACTCAGACAAATGATCTCGCCAATGATTGCAAAGTGAAACAAACAATACAACTGTATGCACAAGGACTACTTTTAAAACCTCTTAAGGATCTGCCCCTTTTTTTGTTGTTTTGTATTTTTGTTTGTACCGTCATCTTTGAAATGCAAGAGAAAGGTCATAATGTATTACTCCAGCCCAGGTGCAATTTCGATTTTGGCCACTACATGGCATCAGTGTATGTGCAAAGTTTTAGACTGATCAGATGAACCATTGCATTTCTGTTCAAAATGTTGAATGAAGACTGCCCAAATGTGCCTAATTGGTTTATTAATAACTTTTTATGTTCAAAACTGTGCACTCTCCTAAAACAATAGCATGGTAATATTTCACTGTAATAGCTACTGTAAATTGGACAGTGCAGTTAGATTAACAAGAATTTAAGCTTTCTGACAATATCAGATATGTCTATGTCCTGGGAAATGTTCTTGTTAATTACAACCTTATGCTAATCGCGTTAGCTTAACAGAGTTCGCTTAATAGAGTTGTATGGTTTGTTTAACTTTGCAATCATAGTCTTTTGTTTACATTTGAAAATGAAAAATTTGTTTCAGTGTTAGTCTCTTACTGTGGAATTTCCCACACACATTATTTTCTATCAACTCCTACCTTCTTTATGTTTTCTTTACGCCGGTGTTCCTAGAGCCACCCATCTGGACTACTATACACTACTATAATAGGCTACCATACTACACGGCCTTTATACGTTCTGTTGGCGGAAACAACGTACTACACTTTAATGCACAGTGACCCATTTTCCTGTTTGTTCTGTGAGTGGATTCATAATTCATATATCCTCTTGTCTCGCTGGGGTGTGTGTGCGCATGCATGTGTTCCACATACTGTAATATAACCATTGGCAATTTCACCACAGGCTCAGAGGAATGGTGAAAGCTTTGTGTGCAACCCCGAGACCTGGGAGCATAAATCTAGTGTTCTCACGATGTGAAATAAGACGGTGTGTGAGCGGAGAAAATGACAGAGATTCCTCCAGACCCCCAAAAGCAGCCATTATAATGAGTCAGAGGGCCTTTAAGAAGCCAATTATCCCTAATGAGCTACTGTTTCTGGCCACCCTGGGGAGAGGCCAAAACACTGCTACACACACACACACACACACACACACACACACACACACACACACACACACACACACACACACACTTCTCTCAATCACACACAATCTAACACAAACAAACACACACTCATATGTATGCAGGGTTGCCTGCCCCAGTGAGTCCTCCCAATTTACTGTCACTAGGAGACAGTTGCCGGGTCCGTGGTGGCCAAGGCGACAGATATTGATCCAAAGACGATCACTGCGTTTGATCTAGGAAGGCTAGTTTGTTTCAGTGGAACAGGATGAGGGTCCTCTAACCTCCCACACTGCTGTCTCCCCTTCTGTGGGTGGGTGGATAAGAGAATCCAAGTCTCCTTAGATGACTGTCATCTTTGTCTTTACTTTGTCTGGTGGCATCCTAAGACACCCAACTGTCAGCACCTTCTGGGAATAAGGTAGAAGTTGTTTCCCCTAATCGTAAGTTAGACTATTTTCTAGGGCTGGGAATAGCCAGGGACCTCACAATATGATATTATCACGATACTTAGGTGCCGATACAATATCTATTGCAGTTGTCACGATACTAAAGGTATTGCCATTCGATATTGCGATTTGATGTTCCGAATATATTTCTCACCATATCTATGCTGCAGAGAGACAAGTGTTCAGACCCCTTCACTTTTTCCACATTTTGTTATGTTACAGTCTTATTCTAAAACAGATTAAATAAATACTTTTACCTCATCAATCTACACACAATACCCCATAATGACAAAGCTAAAACAGTTTTTTAAGACATTGTTGCTAATATATATCAAATGCATTTAAAAAAAGATATACCTTATTTACATTCAGACCCTTTGCTATGAGACTAGATATTGAGCTTAGGTGCATCCTGTTTCTATTGATCATCCTTGAGATGTCTAACTTTATTGGAGTGGTAAATTCAATTGATTGGACATGATTTAGAAAGGCACACACCGATCTATATTAAGGGTACCAAAACATTTCTGCAGCATTGAAGGTCCCAAGAACACAGTGGCCTCCATCATTCTTAAATGGAAGAAGTTTGGAACCAGCAAGACTCTTCCTAGAGCTGGCCGCCCAGCCAAACTGAGCAATCGGGAGCAATGGGCCTTGGTCAGTGAGCTCCAGAATTCCTCTGTGAAGATGGGAGAACCTTCCAGAAGACAACCATCTCTGCAGCACTCCACCAATCAGGCCTTTATGGTAGAGTAGCCAGACAGAAGTAAAAGGCACATGACATCCTGCTTGGAGTTTTACAAAAGCACCTAAATGACTCTGACCATGAGAAACAAGATTCTCTGGTCTGATGAAACCAAGATTGAACACTTTGACCTAAAAAACAGGCACTGCTCATCACCTGGCCAATACCATCCCTACAGTGAAGCATGGTGGTGGCAGCATCATGCTTTGGGATGTTTTTCAGCAGTAGGGACCCGAAGACTAGTCAGGGTTGAGGGAAAGATGAACGGAGAAATGTACAGAGAGATCCTTGATGAAAAAATGCTCTAGAGTGCTCAGGACCTCAGACTGGGGAAAAGGTTCACTTTCCAACAACACAACAACCCTAAGCACACAGCCAAGACAATGCTGGATTGGCTTTGGGACATGTCTCTGAATGTCCTTAACTGGCCCAGCCAGAGCCCTGACTTGAACACGATCGAACATCTCTGGAGAGACCTGAAAGTAGCTGTGCAGTGACGCTCCTCATCCAACCTGACAGAGCTTGAGAGGATCTGTAGAGAATAATGGTGTGCCAAGCTTGTAGCGTCATACCCAAGAAGACTCATGGCTGTAATTACTGCCTAAAGTGATTCAACAAAGTACTGAGTAAAGGGTCTGAATACTTATGTAAATGTGATATTTCAGTTTATTAGTTATTTTTATACATTTGCAAAAATGTATTCAAAAACAGGTTTTGCTTTGTCATTATTGGATATGGTATGTAGATTGATGGGAGGAAAACTATTAAATCCATTTTAGAATAAGGCTTTAAAGTAACAATCTGGAAAAAGAGAAGGGGTTTGAATGTACTATATGTATGTATGTATGTATGTCTGTATGTATGTATGTATGTACAAATCGATACTTAATTCAAATATAATAGAGATAAGTAGTAATGGCGTTTTTTTGTAGGAACTATCTCCGCCATGGTTCATTGGAGAAAAACTTCTAGTGTGCCCCCCCCATCCCTATTTTAGGCTGCTGCTACTCTCTGTTTATCATATATGCATAGGCACTTTAACTATACATTAATGTACATACTACCTCAATTGGCCCGACCAACCAGTGCTCCCGCACATTGGCTAACCGGGCTATCTGCATTGTGTCCCACCACCCGTCAACCCTTATTTTTACGCTACTGCTAGTCTCTGTTCATCATATATGCATAGTCACTTTAACATACCTACATGTACATACTACCTCAATAAAACCGGTGTCTGTATATAGCCTTGCTACTGTTATTTTAAAATGTATTTTTACTGTTGTTTTACACACACACACACACACACACACACACACCTTTTTTTTCTCGCACTATTGGTTAGAGCCTGTAAGTAAGCATTTCACTGTAAGGTCTACTACACCTGTTGTATTTGGCGCACGTGACAAATTATTTGATAGGCTTAATTCTCAATAATAACACCATGTATTTGTATACATTTTCATAAACACAGAAATATGCAGCATCATGCATTAAACAGGATTTAAGTAATTCTCCAAAACACGACAAGATCAAATGCATTGAACAGATATCCATGTTGTTATCAAGAAGATTCATAAATCTCATTAAAATGATCATCCATACAAAATATCATCAAGAATTGAATGCCAAATATGTTGTGATTAATTTTACTTACAGACAATGTTTCTACAAAATGATAGCAAGAAGGATGTTGTTTCATAACGTCTGCAGCTCCACAATGTGACATTCACCATTTTGGAACGTAACAATTCTTCTTCTGCAGGATTTAGCACATTAAATGAACAACACACACATCAACACAGGACAGTGGCCCCCATGTGGTCAACAATGGAATTACACAATAGCCTAAACAAACTCAAACCCAACTTCAGGGGCCAGAACACACCTGGTTCAGTGCCTTGCAAAAGTATTAATCCGCCTTGGTGCTTGTCCTATTTTGTTGCATTACAACCTGTAATTTAAATGGATTTTATTTGGATTTCATGTAATGGACATACACAAAATAGTCCAAATTGGTGAAGTGAAGTTAGAAATATAACTTGTTTAAAAAAATTATAAAAAATGAAGTGGTGAAAAGTGGTGCATGCATATGTATTCACCCCCTTTGCTATGAAGCCCCTAAATAAGATCTGGTACAACCAATTACCTTCAGAAATCACATAATTAGATTACACACAGGTGACCCTATTTAACTAAGTGCCACATGATCTCAGTATATATACACCTGTTCTGAAAGGCCCCAGAGTCTGCAACACCACTAAGCAAGGGGCACCACCAAGCAAGTGAATATCTGTCCATAGGACCACTTTAAGTTGTACACGCCACAGAGCTGGGCTTTACAGAAGAGTGACCGAAAAAGCCATTGCTTAAAGAAAAAAATAAGCCAACACGTTTGGTGTTCGCCAAAAGGCATGTGGGAGACTCCCTAAACATATGGAAGAAGGTACTCTGGTCAGATGAGACTAAAATTGAGCTTTTTGGCCATTAAGTAAAATTCTATGTCTGGTGCAAACCCAACACTTCACATCACCCTGAGAACATCACCCCGAGAACACCATCCCCACATTGAAGCATGGTGGCAGCATCATGCTGTGGAGATGTTTTTCACCTGCAGGGACTGGGAAACTGGTCAGAATTGAAGGAATGATGGATGGTGCTAAATATAGGGAATTTCTTGAGGGAAACCTGTTTCAGTCTTGTAAGGATGCCACCATTAACCATTAAGACTATGCAGGTTAGAACTTCAATGTTACTTATCAGTCTCAGGAGAGAGGAGTAGGATAGCCTCTGAGACTGGACACAGGAAGGTCTTGCATGACCTCTCCCTTGCTGTCTTGACTTTGACCTTTCTCAACTTTTCATCTCTGCCGGGAAAGGTCTTTGTGACGATGTCCATGGGCCAGTTGTTCATTTTAGCTTCGCTGTCTTTCAGCACCACAATGTCTCCTGGCTGAAGGTTGAGCTTCTCATTTTGCCACTTCCGATGACTCTGCAGGGAAGGAAGATATTCTTTCTTCCCACTGTGCCAGAAGGTGTTGGCAAGGCTCTGTACTTGTCTCCATTGACAGCTGAAGAGGTCTTTCTCGTTAAAATCCCTTGTGGAGGGGGAATGGCAGAGACCTTTTGGGTGAGTAGTGTCGCTGGTGTCAAGATGAGGGGGAGTCTGGATCCATAGACACAGGAACCAGTGGAAGAGCATTCACAATGGCTGAGACTTCTGCCATAAATGTGGTCAAGACTTCGTGAGTAAGCTTGGATGGACCCACCTTCAGCAACATGAAATCCAGGATGCGCCTCATGATGAGAGGGTTAATTTCATCTTGGGGGACAGGCATCCTCCAATCCTCAGTAGGCCTGAATCATCGAATAGGGGCACAGACTGAAGAGTGGGCTCTGCTTAGGAATGGCTTTACCTTCTCTGACACATTCCATTTCCTCTTGAAAGGTGCTGTGTTGCAGACTGTGTATTATGATGGTCTTGGCCTGATCCAGGTCCTCGATGGAGCAGGGTTTGTCACAGATGTTCCATCCTTTGTTTGAAGGAATGTGCAATGTGCACAAGCCAAGTTGTTGCCTGTGTCAGTGCTCGCCAGCTTGAGAACCTCTCAAAGCGCTTGAGAACCTCTCAAAGCGCTTGAGGTCGAACTTCTTACTGGAGACGTTGGTGGCATGCCAAGTATCTTGGGAGCGGATCTTGATGTCAGATCCGGAGTCAACCAAGTCAAAAGGTGTCTTAGGAGTTTCTGGCTCTGCTGACCTGAGCTAGGAAGCTGGTCCTGTAAACCATGTGCTGTGAGTCATGCTTCCTGCAGGAACTCATCTCAAGGCATGATCAGCAGGGTTCTGGTCAGTAGGAACGTGCTTCTGTGTTGGTTGATCTCCTGATATGCTGCACCCTGTTGTTTACATATACAGTACCTTGCGAAAGTATTCGGCCCCCTTGAACTTTGCGACCTTTTGCCACATTTCAGGCTTCATGCTTGATGGGAAGATGGATGGAGCCAAATACAGGACCATTCTGGAAGAAAACCTGATGGAGTCTGCAAAAGACCTGAGACTGGGACGGAGATTTGTCTTCCAACAAGACAATGATCCAAAACATAAAGCAAAATCTACAATGGAATGGTTCAAAAATACACATATCCAGGTGTTAGAATGGCCAAGTCAAAGACCAGACCTGAATCCAATCGAGAATCTGTGGAAAGAACTGAAAACTGCTGTTCACAAATGCTCTCCATCCAACCTCACTGAGCTCGAGCTGTTTTGCAAGGAGGAATGGGAAAAAAATTCAGTCTCTCGATCTGCAAAACTGATAGAGACATACCCCAAGCGACTTACAGCTGTAATCGCAGCAAAAGGTGGCTCTACAAAGTTTTAACTTTTAAGGAGGCTGAATAATTTTGCATGCCCAATTTTTCAGTTTTTGATTTGTTAAAAAAGTTTGAAATATCCAATAAATGTCGTTCCACTTCATGATTGTGTCCCACTTGTTGTTGATTCTTCACAAAAAAATACAGTTTTATATCTTTATGTTTGAAGCCTGAAATGTGGCAAAAGGTCGCAAAGTTCAAGGGGGCCGAATACTTTCGCAAGGCACTGTACATAGTATCATCTGGAGTTGTTGTGAATATAACCCAGGACTACTTTGCTGTCGGAGTAGAATGTGACAGCGTCAAGTTGGATATCAATGTGCTAGGCTGAGTAGTACCCCAAGCAGACTGTTGTTCATGTTGGGACCGGTAAGCAGGAAGTTGTTCAGCGATACCCTGTGGTGCTGGGTACTGGAGTCAAATACCACTCTTATCTGTCTGGGTTTTTGTGGATGATACACCCCAAAGATTGGAAGATACCAGCACTCTTCATCTGCTTGTAAGAGTGGAGCGATTTCAGCATGCTCATTCTCGAAGATGCGCATAAACTCAATGAAGTGGTCCTTCATCTCTGGATGTTTCTTGTTCGTACGTGTGAGTGAAGTGAGGCGATTGTTGGCCAGGGCACGGTTGTTGAGGAGGCATTGCCGTGGCTACGGAAAGTGAGCGGAGCAACCCAGCTGTTTTATGCATCCTGATGGAACTCTTTCTCCGTCATCTTCAGGAAGGCGAGATCCTCCATTGAGGGAGCCAGTTTGTAATTATAATTTGTGTAGCATAATCCAGACTCACCCATGAGGCTTTCTGCGTTGGCTGGCATTTCTCTCAGCCTCAGGAACGGGGTGGCAGAACTTTGAGGCTGAGGGGTATGGCTGAAGCTCTCTTTGACATGGAAGATACTGAGACATTGACTCATGAGGCTGTGGTGCCCATTCTCAAGAATGTTTGTCTTGAAGGCATTGACTGGTGAAGGCTTGTGTGCCCCACCAAGACAGACATCTCCCACTATGACCCAGCTGATGGTTAGGCGCTATGCGAAGGGGGCGTACAGAGGCCTGTTGAGCTGCTCTAGCACCTTGTGGACCTGGATGATGTCTCTCCCTAGTAGTAGCAGGATCTCAACCTGAGGTTCCAGGGGAGGTATCTTGGTGTCTAAGAACTTGAGGTGAGGGTGGTACCTTGCAGCATCTGGTGTAGGGATTTCTTCCCTATTGTTAGGAAGCTCATTCCACACTGAGTATGGGAAGAGGTAAACAGGCCTTTCCATCAGCTGATTCTACAATGAAGACTCTCACTCTCCAGCCCATGGTCTCTGAGACACGTTTTGAGGGTGTAAGGTGAGACATTTTACAGTTCTTCGCCTGTGGTTGAGGAGACACCGAAAGCATACAAAGAGTTCTCTTTAAGTGAAGTTTTCTTCTCTTCAATGAGTTTCCCTAAATCATCTACACTTTCGCAGAGGGTGTGGCTTTTTGTGGATAGGGCACTGTTTGTTAGGGTCATCCATCTTAGATTAATCTTCCTGGATGGCGTTGTCCACTTCTGTCTTGTGCATTGTGATAGGGGATCTTGCCGTTCTCATTGAGAATTTCTTTCCTTTAGATGATAGTTGGCCAAAAGTGGAAGTGATGAAGCTTGGGTCATTCCTCATCTTTGCTTCAGCATGGATTACACTGGAGAAGAATGTGAAGGGTGGGAAGCTGACACCGTGCTGTTCTTTGTATCTGGTCCCCTATGATATCCACTTCTCTTGTAGGCTGAAGGGAAGCTTTTCCAGGAAGGACTGACCCCTCTTGCAGTGTCCAAGTAGGACAGACCGGGTAGGTAACCTTAAGCTTTGGCTGCCTCCAACTCGAGCAGAAGGTCACCTAGCTCTCTAAGATGCTGAGGGTCTTTTTTTGGAGGTTTTTGGAAATTGTTCAAGCTTAGATCTCCTAGATCTCCTCTAGCCATTGCCAGGCCATACTGAGGGCTGCAGCAGGTTGATTGACATGGACAGACCTAATTTTTCTCATGTTTTCAGCAGACTCTGGTCCAAGCCCCTTAACCCTTTCATACGTACCATCACACGGGTGTGATTGTTCTACAGTGTTCCCTGAAGCGTACGGTCACACCCGTGTGATTAGAAAGCTTATTTAGAACGGCCAGTTTCGAATGACGCAATAATCAACATTTGAGCTTGCCACACTTTTTTCAGAAACTATTTCCACAAACACAGTTCTTACAAAATTATGTCCAGAATATGAGCAGTTTATTGTTGGATGCAATGTTCAGATATTCACAGACGTATCTATAGCATAACACTATCATCCAAACTGTAGGCTACATTTGTCCTAGCGCTAACTGAGGAAAGATTGTTCTGCCTTATTATTATTCGACCATGCTGGTCATTTATGAACATTTGAACATCTTGACCATGTTCTGTTATAATCTCCACCCGGCACAGCCAGAAGAGGACTGGCCACCCCACATAGCCTGGTTCCTCTCTAGGTTTCTTCCTAGGTTTTGGCCTTTCTAGGGAGTTTTTCCTAGCCACCGTGCTTCTACACCTGCATTGCTTGCTGTTTGGGGTTTTAGGCTGGGTTTCTGTACAGCACTTTGAGATATCAGCTGATGTACGAAGGGCTATATAAATAAATTTGATTTGATTTGATTGACGCAACACAAGCGGTCATATTTTATAACTCTCGGCTGACATAAACTACAATATAGATTAGCTAATAGCAATTACTATTTATAATTGATCACATCACGGGTGATCTCAACATTGATCAAAATAACTGAGTAAAACACTTTCTAGAAATCGAAAGTAATCCGACGATGATTAGTTTCAGCGCGCCGCCATGTTTTTTTCAATCACAGAAACCAAAGATAATAAGAGAAGACAAGATGAGTTTGGTCTGTTTATAGTATGCATGTTGAAGGGGTGTGTTGTCTACCATCGATCACGTCCCACCATTCACTTCCTGAAGTTCTCAAAAAATTGGAACCCTTACTCACCTCATTTTGTTATAGCATCTTTGGTCCAACAGACGATTACGTGAAACCCAGAATGCATTGAATGTCAACAAACATGGCTCCACACATAGCTGGAATTAGCTTAGCTCATCATAATAAGAACAACCTTCATAAAATGATTTTACATACATAATATGTGCCCATTACAATCTATGCAAGAATCGGAATGTATGATTTATGACCGGTACTTGAAAAACATGTGAATAAAACAGTAAATTTATCAATTACCACACAAAACATTTTCTGATAGTGATTTATTGATACAAATGGTGCGTGCAGGCAGTCAATCACGTAACCTCTCACTCCCACTCTGAGCCATTCATTGACAAAGTCCTAGTTCCATTTGAAGATGCTGGTGGTGATGGAGGCAGACTGATAGTGGATGAAGTACAGGAGTTCTGTGGTAGCTGGAAGGCTGCCAGCCATTTCACCCCTCCTGCCCCAGCTGTTTGCTTTGATGAGTCCCAGTCTGGAGTGCAACGCTCCAATTTCCATATGAGGCAGAGTGTTTCAAGTTGTTTCTGACAGAGGAGCTGGTGGGAGACATAGCAGAGACCAATCACTATGCCTTGGAGCTACAGGAGAAGAGAGAGCCAGGAGTGGGGGGGACAACCACAATTAGTGAAATGTATACCCTCCTGGTGACAGTCCTCATGGGGATAGTAAAGAAGAGCTCCCTAAGAGAATACTGGAGCACAGATCCTATGTTTGCAAAGGTTATGAAATGAGTAACGTTACCTCGCGTGTTCCTTGGTTATAAGGAATATACACAAATATATTATGCTCCATACACACAGTGGGCTACAGTATTACACGACATACAGAAACTATTATGACGTAATAAAGCACTTACTTTGATAGAAACACAGTCTGGATTTGAACCTGGGTGTCTGTAGTGACGCCTCTAGCACTGAGAAGCTGTGCCTTTGACAGCTGTGCCACTTGGAAGTCATAAAGCCAGAGCAGCTTCAAAATACAGCATATGCTAATACTTCTCTGATGCAATTAACATTGTTTTCCAGAGCTAATAGAATAACGTAGCTAACTACCTAAGCATTGAGTATAACACCATAAAGGTTATGAAATGAGTAACGTTACCTCGGTGTCCGCGGTTAAAAGGAATATACACAAATATTATGCTACAGTAGAAACGACATAACACGACATGCAGAAACTATTACAACGTAATAAGGCACTTACTTTGATAGAATCGCACACATTTCTATGTTATTATTGGTAACGAAAACAACTATGACTGCGATGCAGACAACAGACGGAAAATGTGAACACGTGTGTGCAGGACGGGAGATGAGCAAATGTCTGCAGACTTGAACTGCACAAACAATTGGGAAGTGTTTGGGGAATTTTGTCCGGGTCAGAAATGTCTGTAAAATTAATTGGTCCGCAGAAGTAAAAATGACTACTTTTATGTGAATGAATGAGGTAGAACACACCTCAATTCAAACTGTTGTTAGAAAAAAATTACTTTTTAGAAAAATAATTTGACATTGACAAGTTGAAAACAGCCTATAAAATGGTATGTTGCGTAACAATCACATTTTGGAATGGAGAGAACGTTCTAAAATCACATGCATAAAACAACTCACGCCGGGGCGACCGTTAGAGATATTTGGAACTCACCCATGAAAGGGTTAATCAGTAGGTTGAGATCCTCAATAGGCTTCAGGTCGAGGCCTTCAATGGCATTGGTGAAAGTTGACTTCCAAGCCCAGTAGTTCTCTGGCTTGTCGTTGATCTTGGTGGGTGTGAGGTGGTCACGGCGTGCTTGGAATTTCTGCCAGGTCAGCAGCACCGTCACGATCAGGATGGGCCCCACTGGACTCATGTCGTTCTACACAAGGTGGCTGGCCGTCATCATCTGTGTAGCGCCTGGCACTGGGTCCAGGCATGCAGTAAGTCTTTTGGAGTACTGAGGTGGCTGGAGCTTCGGTGTTAGTGCTAGACCAGAGTCTGCTTCGTAATTCATAAAGGTCAAGATAACTGACTGTTATTATCTCATAGAACAAAACATATAAGATCTGCTAAGCCTGTGTTAAGCTCAGATCTTATTTCCGGTGTTTATCACAAAATCCTATTCTTTCCCAATTAATTTTCCCTATAGGAATTGCTAAACAACCCAGAGGTAACTAATTTCCTGTTTTTAGGACTAGAAGCTGGCTCTATATCGTCCCCAAATAATATTGCGATATGTAACTTTTAAAAACATTTCCTCTATCACTAGTGTTTTGTTATCCTCCAATTGGTAAAGATGATGTCAGGCTGACACTGTATAAGTTCAGGAATACCCACACAGTGTGACAAGCTTTCCATATCTCGCTGTCATGAAGAAGGGTACTCTGTTGCACTGTTTCACTCTGCAACTGTTTCTCTGTAAAAGACAGGATGGTTATATTAAATAGTTTATTTTAATATGCCTTAACATTTCAAATGTCTAAGAATGTTGACAGGCATTGGGTACTAACATCTTACTTTACCATTCATGAGTAATTTACTAATTGAGTCGCTCAGCTAATTATAGCAAAACACAAAAAGTGTGACTGCAATCAGAAGGCGCCTTCCTCATTAACAAATTATATGTTTTCAATTGGACATACTCTACCAGTCCAAAGTTTTAGAACACCTACTCATTCAAGGGTTTTTCTTTATTTTTACTATTTTCTTCCTTGTAGAATAATAGTGAAGACATCACAACTATGAAATAACACATGGAATCATGTAGTAACCAAAAAAGTGTCAAATAGCCACCCTTTCCCTTGACAGCTTTGCACACTCTTGGCATTCTCTCAACCAGCTTTACCTGGATTGCTTTTCCAACAGTCTTGAAAGAGTTCCCACATATTCTGAGCACTTGTTGGTGGCTTTTCCTTCACTCTGTGGTCCGACTCATCCCAAACCATCTCAATTTGCTTGAGGTCAGGGGCTTGTGTAGGCCAGGTCATCAGATGCACTACTCCATCACTCTACTTCTTGGTAAAATAGCCCTTACACAGCCTGGAGGTGTGTTGGGTCATTGTCCTGTTGAAAAACAAATGATAGTCCCACTAAGCCCAAACCAGATGGGATGGCGTATCGCTGCAGAATGCTGTGGTAGCGATGCTGGTTAAGTGTGCCTTGAATTCTAAATAAATCATTGACAGTGTCACCACCAAAGCACCGACACACCATCACACCTCCTTCTCCATGCTTTACGATGGGAAATACACATGTGGAGATTGTAACGTGTACGCTGGGAGTCGGGAACCAAGTACAGGGAGGGCAAATGTAATAATAAATAGAACATATTACAAAACACGAACAGTGTACAGACATGAAACAGAAACAGAAACAGAGTCAATAATGCCTGAGGAAAGAACCAGGGGGAGTGACAAATATAGGGGAGGTAATCAGCAAGGTTATAGAGTCCAGGTGAGTGTAATGAGGGGCAGGTGCTGACGAGACAACTGGTGATGTCGAGCGCCGGAGAGGGGAAGCGGGAATAAATGTGACAGAGATCACCCGTTCACCCACACGCGTCTCACAAAGACACAGCAGTTGGAACCAAAAATTGCAAATATGGACTCCAGACCAAAGGACAAATCTCCGCCAATCTAATGTCCCATTGCTTGTGTTTCTTGGCCCAAGCAAGTCTCTTCTTCTATTGGTGTCCTTTAGTAGTGGTTTCTTTGCAGCAATTTGACCATGAAGGCCTGATTCATGCAGTCTCCTCTGAACCGTTGATGTTGAGATGTGTCTGTTACTTAAACTCTGTGAAGCATTTATTTGGGCTGAAATTTCTGAGGCTGGTTACTCCAATGAACTTATCCTCTGCAGCAGAGATAACTCTGGGTCTTCTATTTCTGTGGTGGTCCTCATGAGAGCCAGTTTCATCATAGTGCTTGATGGGTTTTTGCCACAGCACTTGAAGAAACTTTCAAAGTTCTTGATATTTTCCGTATTGACTGACCTTCATGCCTTAGTAATAATGGACTGTCATTTCTCTTAGCCCTATTTGGTAAAACAGCTCAAATAAGCAATCTTCTGTATATCCCCCCACCTTGTCACAAGACAACTGATTGGCTCAAACACATTAAGTTAATAAATTCCACAAATTAACTTAACAAGGCACACCTGATAATTTAAATGCATTCCAGGTGACTACCTCATGAAGCTGGTTGAGAGAATGCCAAGAGTGTGCAAAGCTGTCATCAAGCCAAAGGGTGGCTACTTTGAAGAATCTCAAATATAAAATATATTTTGATTTGTTTAACACTTTTTTTGATTACGACATGATTCCATATGTGTTATTTCATAATGTTGATTGATGTCTTCAGTATTATTCTATAATGTAGAAAATAGTCCAAATAAAGAAAAACCCTTGAATGAGTAGGTGTTTTAAAACTTTGGACCGGTAGTGTCCATCTGATAACCCCCACATTTGTTAATTATTGCTTGAGGCCTCATATTAATACAATGATACAAAATAATCACTGTTTTCCTATCATTACCACTATGACAATGGATTGTGTTCATTGCGGATATTACCATTTTTCAATTTCCGTCAGGTAGTATGTGTTGAATGCCCCTGCTCTGCCCGGTTTAATAGATCTCCAGGGGAAATTATACACAACAAAACAGCCATTTGGAGATAAAGGGTGATGATTATACTCATTTGAGAAGCCCTCACCCTTTCTCTCTCTTCCTCACCACCCTCAGAATGAGAGCTCAGTGGGGGAATCGATTCAGAAATCATTCAGAGGCTGTGGTGTGTATCAACACTCAGAAATCTGCCAGTGCTCTTTTCCCGAAAATGCTTAAAAGGAGGCAGGTTTGACGTCCTTTGTTACGTCGGAGGCAAAGCGAGAAATGTATGGTTTGCACGCTGTGATGATGTTTCCCAGCAGGCTTTGCAGGCGGCGAGAATGAGAGACGAGGTGTGCCATTTGTTTATCAGTGACCTCTTGGCTTTTGTCACGGCTCGATTGTCAGAGCAGGCAGGTGGTGGTTGAGATGCTGCCACAGATACGGGCTTTTCTATCTTATCAGTGGTGAGTGTGTGTGTGTGTGTGTGTGTGTGTGTGTGGGGGGGGGGGGGGGGGGGGTAGGCAGTAGTGCAGTCAGCTTGATCGGCACCGGCACTTTTGGTACAGTATGGCTGGTTTGGTACGGTGGGTCTTGATGGCACTGACCGATCAGTGCCACCTGTAGGACCAGACTGCCAGGCATGTTTTTGACCATTTTCTTTCATGTGTAGTTTTGACACTTGTAAATCAGCATGCACACACATGCACGGTGTCTGATTTAGTTTTTATTTAGAGACTTTGGGTTTGTTGAACATCATTGAGTCGCAAAGGATAGGGAGTGTGGTGTGTACTTGTACTGCGCTTGTCATGCTACAACGGAGGAGAGAACAGTGGAGAGACCAGCTCTCAAACTCTCAAAGTCAAATCAAATGTTATTTTTCACATGCACCAAATACAACAATTGTAGACTTTACAGTGGAGTGCTTACTTCCGAACCCTTGCCCAACAACGCAGAGTTAAGAAGTAATTAATCAAAATAGAAAAAAAGTAGTTAGGAGTGTTGGGCCAGTAACCGAAAGGTTGCTGGTTCGAATCACCGAGCCGACTAGTAAACAAATCCCTAATTGCTCCTGTAAGTCGCTATGGATAAGAGTGTCTGCTAAATTACTAAAATGTCATGTAAATATATATACATGTTAGCATTGATATGAAGCCGAAAACGAAAGGAAATTCACAAGCATCACAATGCCTACTTCACCCATGCTTTTCCAACACACATCTTTGACCTACTACAGTAGCTATGTTGGTCTATTGTACTCCCAACAATGTGCCGGCAGGTTGCCTAGGATTCAAACCTTCTCAAACAGCCAAAATACATATTCTTCATAGAGACAATGGACTTTACAGTGTTCCGCTATTAACTATCACGACTCAGGGTATGACCCAGATGCAGACACGTGAGGAGGATAGTACAGTTCTCAGATGATTTATTAGAGATACGGGGCAGGCAAAGGGTAGGTCGAGGGCAGGCAGAGGTTCGTGATCAGGTCAGAGTCAGACGGGATACATTTTTGGTAAAAGCTGCGTTCGACAGGATTACCGACACAGACTGACCAGCTCAAATAGACAGAAGCCTTCTATATGGCAGACCAATTTGAACTCCTCTCTCGGCATGTCCAGCCCAGTAATTATCTCAGCCAATCATGGCAAGTGGGAAGGTTGCCGTCTTTTTCTGTGGCTTAACCGACAAAACTTGTAATTTAACAATTGCAGTCACATTTACAGATGGCATACACGTTTATTATGACGGCACATGAAAGTTCACATGTTCCAGACGACATTTCTGATAATAAAACATCTAATAAAAATGTTCAAATGGCTCTCCTGTGAAGTCGTGACTTGCAACATACGCCTAGTTTCCTGAAACGGGTCACATTTAACCCCTTAGTTTCGTTGGCACTAAACTACCTCCATTCTTCCATTCATTTGTATGGGTTACCTTCAGACGAGTCCCGTGACACTTGGCGGGGTTGTAGAGAAAAAAAAGTGCAGAGCAAAACGTGAGAGTCTCATCTTTACACTTTGGGGTCATATTAGTTTGTAGCCCAGACGGTTCGGACGCTACAGATGTTTTCATGAGAAGATCTGACAAACACCACTGTAGCTTGGCAACCTTCCATCACAGCCCATGCAACAACAACAAATATCTCTAGCTTAAACTGACGGATTCTTCTGTGGATTCGTTCTATTATGTTACTTAGATTCATGCACGGGTGCGTCAATAGACACTTAATTTGAATCCTTATGTGTATACAGTATCATTAGGTTATGTATGGGTTAGAGACAGGCCTATTGTAAATGTGTATTATTGTAGCAGCATCATCATAATTGCAAAAACAAATACATAGTAATTTGACAGAAGAATTGCAAAACAAGTGGTTCTGAGCTTATGAAATGGTTCCAACTGTAAGTATGCATTTCAGTGTAAGGTCTACTACCCCTGTTGTGTTCAGCACGTTTGACAAATACATTTGATTTTCATGTTATGTCAATATTACACTGGTAAGCTAATGGTTACAGAAATCAGACATGCAGACCTCTATATCTATATGAGTGACTGTCTCCAACACCCCACCACCTGTTTTTATGTTGGGCACCTACTGACCCCAAAACATATGTTATGAATATTTATTTCTAATTTACATGTATTGTTAAAATAAAAGGTTTAAGGAAATACAGGCAGGCAGCACATTACTACAAGACAAAACGACTCACTCAATCAAGCCAGATGGTCCTGCGAGTATAAAAGCAAAGCTTGGTTTCATGTAGTTAAGAAAAAGCGTCAGGTGTAGAATGGGATAATGACTTAGTGTGGGGTTAGAAGAATGCAACACCTTACTGTGTATGCAGTACAAATCACGTTATTGTGGGAGCACCTCCTCTCAGAGTGTGAGTTAGGCTGTTTGAGAAGGTTTGAATCCGAACCAATCTGCCTACACATTGTTGGAGGTACATAGACCAACATAGCTACTCCAGTAGGTCAAATTTGTGTGCTGGAAAGCCTTGGTAGACCATGGGTGAAGTAGGCATTGTGGTGCTCATGTGAATTCCCATAATTTTTTTCAGCTTCAGACCAATGCCTACTTCTCACTTAATATCTTTTGGGGTTTTAATACATTGAGCAGCCCATTGTAACAGCCTAGAAGTGCCTTTACATGCATTCATAATGCATCCCACATTGCGTGGCTCATAGAAAGTGTTACCCTTGTACGACGGCGTCACCCACCTTGAGTCACTATGGCATCACTGACGTTCCTTGAGTATTAGTAGAAGTGTAGAAGTGGATATCATCGTTGATGAAAAGGTGCAAGAGCAGGTGGAGAGAGAGCATTTCAAGAGAAAAGCAGAGAGGTTGTTAAGGCCAAGGCAATACATCTCGATACGAAGGCACTAGAAGCTCTCTCTCTCTCTCTCTCTCTCACTCTCCCTTCCTTTATTAAAAGTGCTGGCTTGCCTTGAATGACTTGTCAGATTCACTAGCAAGGAGTGCCTTAGCTCTATGTGAGTAAAACTGTAGTAGGCCACCAGCTGTCTCCTGAGCCATACTGCAGTGTCCATGTCCACGTCTTCACTAGCTACCTCATTGGAACTTGTTAGTGAGCCAAATATGTGTAAATAGCTTCTTTAGGCCATAACCCACCCACTACAGATCTATAGAGATAAAGCCTACATGTCCATGTTTTGTTTGTCCTGTCACACACACTTAGGCTGAATGATGAGACTTACTGAATCAAGGATGAATTAAATTAGCCTACATCTGTTACTTGGCCTCCATACCTGGCCATTCCATCTCTTGTTGACCGAGAGGTTGGAGGGAGGGAGGGAGGGAGGTAGGGAGGGAAAAACAGAGGGTGTTGGAGAGAAGGAAGCCCACCCAATCCCAAATCGAACCCTCAACCCTACGCCCTATGCACTTGTGGAGATCTACAGTGAGAGGATTGGATTGGTGTAAGGAATATGGTGAAACGTCAACCTAGCCTATCAGAGGACAAGATTGCACCTGTCAAATCCTCTCAGATCTCCACAAGTGCACAGGGTGTAGGGTTTAGTGGTCCGTTTGGGATTGGGACACTTAGTTTTTTGGCTGAAACTCTCAGACCCTTATGGCCCTGGCCTCACCTCATTGGCTGTTCGGAAGCCAGAAGGATTTCAGCACCACATTCACTGCTCTATTTGAGGAGGTGCTAGTCTGACACATTCCTTTCTCAAGGCAATAAACCAAGTAGCTAGCTAGCTAGTTATCGTAGCAGACACAGGACTGAAATTCTGGGTCTGTGAGGGTGTTCCAATTCGTATTTCGGTCTTCTGTTGGAGGGCAGCCTTTTTTACGAGGGCTAATACACTCCATTTAGACACCTCTCAATTTGGAGAAAGTGCTCCACTGTGTGTTGGCCTATTTGCGTTCACATGTTGCAGTGAGAGACAAAGAGAAAGGGAGAGAAACTGGGAAGGTTGTGAAGTGAGGCTGAGAGACCGAGGGAGAGGGAGAAAGAGAGCAAGGCATGATACTGAGAGATTAGGAGAGAGAATGAGTGTTTGATGATGAGTCTGCGAGAGAAAGAATGAAAAAGAGAATAAAGGGAGCGGTAACAAGTGAAAGTAAAATGGAAGGGTGAAAATGAGAAGAGAAAGAGAGAAAGAGAGACCTCGTTTGAAGACGGTTCATTCCACGAATCTACTGATTAATCAACTAATCTTTTTCGGTCGACTGACAGCTTTACAACATTACTCATATCTACTCAGTCCTCTCTGATCTGTGAGCACCAAATGGGTAGGGGGCTGGCTGAAAAGGGCTTGTTTGGACTGGCCAAGAGACAACGAGAGGGGGATGAGGAGAGGTTATGTCCAGTCCAGAGAGCCGAGCAGTCCAGAGAGCCGATCCCATGTGAGATCATGGTTAGTGGCTAAGTTCGTTCCAGTCTCGGTTCTGCAATCTGTTGGCTCTATCTGGATACTCTCATTGACCATCATTCCTCCAGATTTAGGTTCAGAGAAAGCATACTAAATAGATAAACTTCTATTGACAATGATTCTATAAGTGATTTACTAAACAGGTACTACCTCTGTTACTGAAATTATCTACTTGAATCTACTGTAATAATGTATACATGTAGACTTCTAAAAGTGCAAATTCTTAGTACATCTATCACTATGAGGCACTAGGTGACACACACTGCATAGCACTACCAAAATAATGTTAAATAAATTACTGTAGATGACAGTCCCTCCAGTTCTCTCTTTGCCGAAGCCATGAGTTCACGTTTTGGTGCCTGTGTAACAGGTCGTAGATCAGATTTTTTCAGATGTCCAGGAGGAAAAAGAGAACAATGATTTAGAAGAGGAGGAGGTATCTGAAGAAGTAGATGGGGAAGAGCACGATTCATCTTCAGATGAAGAAGAAATCCCCCAAGCTGAAAGAGACATTTTTGTCAAAGAACAGCAAAATAACATGGTCCTTGTCACCATATGACAACCAGGGCAGGATGGCAGCACAAAATGTCATAAGGATGACCCCAGGGCCCACATGACATACAGTTGCCCATGGCCAGGACATCGCCTCAGCATTCTACATGTACTTCACACCAACCATTGAAAAAATCATCCTGGAAATGACAAATTTGGAGGGTGGAGCGTCTGCCATACCTACACAACCCTGGGCCTGAAGTAACAGTGGATGAGCAACTGGTTCCATTCAGAGGTACATTTTTATTTTCATATCTGTAATGTAAGTGATTTTCACTGTTAATTTTATTATGTATTGGTGTAATATCATTTATTTATGTGATTGTTTTCTGTGACACTGATACTAATTACTGATAGTAAATCTCTTTTGTCAAAAGGTTGCTGTCCTTTCCGGCAGTATATGCCCAGCAAGCCAGCAAAGTATGGCATCAAGATATGGGTGGCCTGTGACGCACAATCCAGCTATGCTTAGGAGATGCAAGTCTACACAGGGAAGCCGACCAGTGGAGGCCCGGAGGAGAACCAGGGGATGCGGGTTGTGCTTGATGTGACAGATGGGCTGAGGGGGCACAATGTCACGTGTGACAATTTCTTCACCTCTTATGAACTCAGACAGCAGCTCCTGAAGAAGATCATCATGGTTGGCACAGTCAGAAAGAACAAGCCTGAGGTCCCCCTGCACTCCTCGCAACAAGGGGGAGAGAAGCCTTCTCATCAAAGTTTGCCTTCACCCCCACCACCATTCTAGTTTCTTACTTCCCAAAGAGGAACAAGAATGTGGTCCTCCTGAGCACACTGCAGTGCAGTGATCGTGAGGACAGGAAGCCAGCCATCATCCTGGACTATAACCACAGCAAACGAGGTGTGGACAACCTGGACAAGATGATTGGAATTTACAGCTGCAGGAGGATGACGGCCCGCTGGCCCCTTGGTCATCTTGCTTAACATCATTGATGTCTCCTCATACATTGCCTTCGTGATATGGAACAAGATCAACCCTACCTGGATGCCTGACAAGCAGAACCGGTGTTCCTGGAGCACTTGTAACCCCACACATTCAAAGAAGGGAGCGCCTGCCCAGTACAGCAGCCCCTGCAGCGCTTGTGAAAGCCGTTCAGGGGGCTGAATCTTGTCCTGATCCACCTGAGGCTGCAGCTGGGGTGGCAAGAGGAGGCGATATCAATTCTGCTCCCCAAAGAAGGACTGTAAAACAAATGCTATGTGCTGCACATGTGAGAAATACATCTGCAAAATCTACGCACACACACTTGTATACTGTCCTACATGTATTAATTACAGTTGATGGATTTATGTTCTTCATGTTTTTGTTTTGTATCTATTATTATAGATATCTTATTTTATTTATTGTTGTTGTTTATGCACCTTGTGGGTGGGGGCAATGCTTCAAAAAATTGGAGAAAACTAATATTTTGTAGTTGAATTTCTCATTGTTCAGCATATAATAATATATCACTATGTTGCCAAAAACGTTCAAGACTGTTATTGTTTCATTCAAAACTACTTTCTGCACATTTCTGCTACTTTCTTAGGCTATACAAGTGCTATCTCTTGCAAAAAAAAAGGTATGTTTACACCTATGCAGTACCTTTAGCAATAATAATAATGAACCTCGACTTCAGTAAAGAAAACATTAATGACAGGTGTATTGTAATAAAAACGAGTGGTCCACTGATTAAATGCAGTCTTTCTGTATTGTGAAGATGGAAATCCCAGATATTCACAAAGTTTGTGATGAATGACAGGTTGTTTCTAAATGCAAAATAGATTTGGGGTTTAAAATTCAATTAAGCTGCTTCATTTTGACCCATAGGACAAGGGGAATATACAGAATGTTAAGACTACACAAGGGTTAAGTATTAAAAGTAAAAGTGTGAATAATTTAAAATTCCTTATATTAAGCAGACCAGACGGCACCATTTTCATGTTTTTTTCAGTTATGGATAGCCAGGGGTACGCTCTAACACTCAGACATGATTTACAAACAAAGCATGTGTTTACTGAGTCCGCCAGATCAGGCATCGTTTACAAACAAAGCATGTGTTTTGTGAGTTCGCCAGATCAGAGGCAATAGGGATGACCAGGGATGTTCTCTTGATAAGTGTGTGAATTTGACCATTTTCCTGTCCTGCCAAGCATTCAAAATGTAACGAGTACTTTTGGGTGTCAGGGAAAATGTATGGAGTAAAAAGTACATTATTTTCTTTGGAAATGTAGTAAAAGTAAAAGTTGTCAAAAATCTAAATAGTAAAGTACAGAAACTCCCAAAAATTACTGAAGTATTATTTTAAGTATTTCACACCACTGTGTGTACGTGTGTAAGAGAGAAGAAGAGAGAGAGAGAAGGAAAGAAAAAGAACAAGAGAGTGAGAGGGGGGATACTTGGGAGACAGAAGTCTATCTCTCTTGTTTATCCCAAGTTGTTCCCCAACTGAGTGTTCTCGCCCTTCTAAACAAATTAGATTTTACATTCAGAGAACACAGTGGCCATCTTAATAGCATAGAGATATCTAATAAGCTTGCTCATTCAAAACAACCCTTGAAGAAGCGATTTCACAATGACAGCTGCTTTGATGTGTGTGTGTGTGTGTCTCGGTGTGTGTGCTTGTGTGTGTTGTTTGGGACCCCTTCCGTTATTACATTTAGGTGACAATGCTGTTTATATTGGATTTGTACTATTTCAGACAAGTTCTACTTTAACAAGACTAACAACCCCTGTCACTTATGCAACGGTAGGACCCAACAACGATCCCCGTGTCAGTCGAAACACGGGCAGGGCGTGCTAATGGCTCCGAGAACACTCACCCGAAAAAGGTTACTTTGGACAATGACAGAAACACTTGCTTACTCCAGTCTCTCCTAACACACACAAGCCATACGTTGCTGCTACAATTTTTTTTATCCTGTTGCTCAGCCACTTTACCCCTGACTGTACGCATATAACTACCTCATCGATCACTGATGTTGTTATTGACGTTGTTCTTGTACATTCTGCATATTATTTTATTTATATTGACACCATCTATTTCATATATTGCTACTATGTAAGTAACCATTTGGCTGAACCGTTTACACCTCCTGTAGAGACCATCCACTTAGCAAGATGTGGTTTACGGTTAAAGCATTTCTTTCGCATGACCTATCAATTTAGACAGGTGTGTCTGGGTAAGCGTCATTCTGTTCTGTGTAAGCATACCTATGTTAGCAATGTTGTATACAAAAATAAAGTTAAACATCACACACAATGTAGAAACCTATTACAACTCAAGCAGGCCAACCCTGCTGAAGGTCTGATGGGTGTGTAGAGTTCCCAGAAATAATTATACACATGTCAATCTCTCATGGCTCAAAGTAGAGGAGAGATTGACTTCATCACTACTTGTATTTGTGAGAGGTATTGACACGTTGAAAGTCTCTTTATACAACTAGCACACAGCTCAGACACCCATGCATACCCCACAAGACATGTCACCAGAGGTCTCTTCACAGTCCCCAAGTTCAGAACAGACTATAGGAGGCGCACAATACTAGATAGAGCCATGACTACATGGAACTCTATTCCACATCAGGTAACTGATGCAAGCAGTAGTCAGATAAAAAAAACAAAAAAAAAACATACAAATATACTTTATTGAACCGCGGGGACTGTGAAGCAACACAAACATAGGCTCAGACACATGCATTCACACACACGATAACATAGGCACTATACACACACATACATGGATGACATAGACTGACCAGGTGAATCCAGATGAAAGCTACGATCCCTTATTGATGTCACTTGTTAATCCACTTAAATCAGTGTAGATGAAGGGGATGATTTCTAAGCCTTGAGACAATTGACACTTGGATTGTGTATGTGTGCCATACAGAGGGTGACTACAAAATATTTAAGTGCCTTTGAATGGGGTATGGTAGTAGGATCCAGGCACACCGGTTTGATTTCAAGAACTGCAACGCTGCTGGGGTTTTCACGCTCATAACGTTTCCTGTGTGTATCAAGAATGGTCCACTACCTAAAGGACATCCAGCCAACTTTACACAACTGTGGGAAGCATTGGAGTCAACATGGGCCAGCATCCCTGTGGAACGCTTTCGACACCTTGTAGAGTACATGCCCGATGAATTAAGGCTGTTCTGAGGGCAAAAGGTGTTCCTAATGTTTTGTACACACAGTGTATGTTTCCAAGACTACTGTTTTAAAAGGAGTCTCTCTCTCTCTCTCCTTCTACTTTTACGTCACTACATTCCTAAAGAAAATAATGTTGTTTTTACTACATGCATTTTCCCTGACACCCAAAGTACTTTGTAAAATTGTAAAATTCACACACTCAAGAGAACATCCCCGGTCATCCCTGCTGCATCTGATCTGGCGGACTAAGCTAAACACAAATGCTTTCCTTGTAAATTCTGCGTGTTGGATTGTGCACAACTGGGCAAGAGGACAAGTACGTTAGAGTTTCTAGTTTGAGAAACAGATGCCTCACAAGTCCTCAACTGGCAGCTTCATTAAACAGTACCCGCAAAACTCCAGTCTCAACGTCAACAGTGAAGAAGCGACCCTGGGATGCTGGTCTTCTAGGCAGAGTTGCAAAGAAAAAGCCATATCTCAGACTGGCCAATAAAATAAAAGATTAAGATGGGCAAAAGAACACAGACACTGGACAGAGGAACTCTGCCTAGAAGGCTAGCCTCTTCACTGTTGACGTTGAGACTGGTGTTTTGTGGGTACTATTTAAGGAAGCTGCCAGTTGAGGACTTGTGAGGCATCTGTTTCTCAAACTAGACACTAATGTACTTGTCCTCTTTCTCAGTTGTGCACCGGGTCCTCACACTCCTCTTTCTATTCTGGATAGAGACAGTTTGCGCTGTTCTGTGAATGGAGTAGTACACAGCGTTGTACAAGATCTTCAGTTTCTTGACAATTTCTCGCCATATATATATATTCCATATAGCCTTCATTTCTCAGAACAAGAAAAGACTGATGAGTTTCAGAAGAAAGGTCTTTGTTTCTGGCCATTTTGAGCCTGTAATCGAACCCACAAATGCTGATGCTCGAGATACTCAATTAGTCAAAAGAAGGCCAGTTTGATTGCTTCTTTAATCAGCACAGCAGTTTTCAGCTGTGCTAACATAATTGCAAAATAGTTTTCTAATGATCAATTAGCCTTTTAAAATGGTAAACTTGGATTAGCAAACACAACGTGTCATTGGAACACAGGCGTGATGGTTGCTGATAATGGGCCTCTGTACACCGATGTAGATATTCCATAAATCTGCCGTTTCCAGCTACAATAGTCATTTACAACATTAACAATGTCTACACTGTATTTCTGATCAATTTGATGTTATTTTAATGGACAAAAAACATTTTTCTTTCAAAAACAAGGACATTTCTAAGTGACCCCAAACTTTTGAACAGTAGTGTGTGTGTGTATATATATATATATATATATATATATATATATATATATATATATATATATATATAGTACCAGTCAAGAGTTTGGACACACCTACTCGATCAAGGGTTTTTCTTTATTTTTACTATTTTCTACATTGTAGAATAATAGTGAAGACATCAACACTATAAAATAACTGATATGAAATCATCTAGAAACCAAAAAAGGTATTAAACAAATCAAAATATATTTTATATTTGAGATTCTTCAAAGTAGCCACCCTTTGGCTTGATGACAGCTTTGCACACTCTTGGCATTCTCTCAACCAGCTTCATGAGGTAGTCACCTGGAATGCATTTAAATTATCAGGTGTGCCTTGTTAAGTTAATTTGTGGAATTTATTAACTTAATGTGTTTGAGCCAATCAGTTGTGTTGTGACAAGGTAAGGGTGGTGTACAGAATATAGCTCTATTTGGGAAAAGACCAAGTCTATATTATGGTAAGAACAGCTCAAATAAGCAAAGAGAAATGACACTCCCTCGTTACTTTAAGACATGAAGGTCAGTCAATCTGGAAAATGTCAAGACCTTTGAAAGTTTCTTCAAGTGCAGTCGCAAAAACCATCAAGCTCTATGATGGAACTGGCTCTCATGAGGACCGCCACTGTCACACCCCTATCTGTTTCACCTGTCTTTGTGCTTGTCTCCACCCCCATCCAGGTGTCATCCATCTTCCCCATTAACCCCATTATTTAGTGTTCTCTGTTTGTCTGTAGCCAGTTAGTTTTGTGTCGTCAAGCCTACCAGCGTTTTTCCCGTGCTTCTGTCTTTCTCTGGTTTCTGGTTTCTAGTTTTCCCAGTTTTGACTGTTCTGCCTGCCCTGACTGATCCTGCCTGCCGTTCTGTACCTTGTCACACCACCCTGAATTACTGACCTCTACCTGCCCTTGACCTGACGTTTGCTTGCTCGCCTGTTTTTGTAATAAACTTTTGTTACTTTGAAACTGTCTGCATCTGGGTCTTCTCCTGAGCCTTGACAACCACAGGAAAGGAAGACCTAGAGTTACCTCTGCTGCAGAGGATAAGTTAATTAGAGTTATTAACTGCACCTCAGATTGCAGCCCAAATAAATGCTTCACAGAGTTCAACATCAATTGTTCAGAGGAGACTGCGTGAATCAGGCCATGGTTTCAAAGTTTCAGATATTTTTTTATAACCCAACCCTGATCTGTACTCCTCCACGACTTCATCCCTGACCTGTTTGGAGAGCTTCTTGGTCTTCATAGTGCTGCTTGCTTAGTGGTGCCCCTTGCTTAGTGGCGTTGAAGGCTCTGGGGCCTTTCAGAACAGCTGTATATATATTGAGATCATGTGACACTTAGATTGCACACAGGTGAACTTTATGTAACTAATTATGTGTCTTCTGAAGGCAATTTGGACTATTTTATGTATTTTCTTTTACATGAAATCCAAATAAGAATCAATTTAAATTACAGGTTGTAATGCAACAAAATAGGAAAAATGCCAAGGGGGTGAATCATTTTGCAAGGCACTGTAGTTAAGTAGAACCCCCTACCCCAGTTTAGACAAGGATTAGACTCTGATGGGTTGTTCAATTCAATCCAATTTTTCAAATTTTTTAAAGTAATGTCCAGTCATTAACTAAAAATGATAATGTTTCTAATGTACATAATGGAGATGTGATTTTCTGTAGATAAAAGGGGACATCTTGCAACACGGTCATAACGCTTGATAGGATCTAGTTACAAACAAACATAAGTGTACTTCAGAAACTACAAAAAGCAGTTTCTCATTGTGTATAGAGTATATATCATCAAGTGACTCTGTGAATTTTATTTTTTTAAATAGATGCTAACGATGGCGGGCCTTTGTTAAACAAAACTTTGCCATTCACATACTTTAAATTCTTATACAATTTACATCTCTCTCCTCAGTCCTCTGTTGCTAGGTGATGGGAAAACTGCAGTGGTTGTAGATCAAGTCTGTGTGACCTTTACAGAGAAAATGAAAGGAAACACGCCTGCAAATATAATAATGCACACACTTGCACGCACACACATTTGCACACCAGTGGAGGCACCTCAGAGCAGGAAGGGGAGGACCCTCCTCCTCAGTGAAAAATAAAAATGGTGAAACATAAAAAAGTGATCATTTTTAGATATCAGGTTTCCTCTGGCAACACCATGGTGGTATCCTACAGAGTGCTGTTGAGGCTACTGTAGACCTTCATTGCAAAACAGTTTGTTGGCATCAATTAATTTACTGAGTTACAGTTATTATAAGGAAATCAGTCAATTGAAATACATTCATTATAACCTAAGGAAGGAAGGGGCAAAGCCATGGGTGGGCCTGGAAGGGTATAGGCCAACCCACTTGGGAGCCAGGCCCACCCACTGGGGAGCCAAGCCCAGCACAATCAGAATGAGTTTTTCCCCACAAAAGGTATTTATTACAGACAGAAATACTCCTCAGTTTCATCAGCTGTCCAGTTGGTTGTGAAGCTGGTTAGGTGTACTGCCAAATTCTCTAAAACGAAGTTGGAGGCAGCTTATGGTAGAGAAATTAACATCAAATGATCTGACAACAGCTCTGGTGGACATTTCTGCAGTGAGCATGCCAATTGCACGCTCCCTCAAAAACTTTAGACATCTGTGGTATTGTTTTGTGTGACAAAACTGCACATTTTAGAGTGGCCTTTTATTGTCCCCAGTGCAAGGTGCACCTGTGTAATGATCATGCTGTTTAATCAGCTTCTTGATATGCCGCACTTGTCAGGTGCATGGATTATTTTGGCAAAGGAGAAATGCTCACTAACAGGGATGTAAGCAAATTTGAGCACATTTTAGAGAAATAAGCTTTTTGTGCAAATGCAACATTTCTGGGTTCTTTTATTTCAGCTCATGAAACGTAGGACCAACACTTTACATGTTGCGTTTATATGTTTGTCACCGTGGCCGCTGGTGTAACTGCTAAACTGCTTTCTAACTGTACATTGTACTGCATGATTGTAGCGGGTTTACTAACGCATTCATTTTAGTAGCTACAGTATGTTGTTGAATTGAAGTTAGCTGATATGGTGACAACGATGAAGGCTGTATTTAGCGGTTATGATAGGAAGGTTTGGCTTGGAAAGGTTTTTTCACCGGCTCGCACACACCTTGATTTTTTCAAATATCTCTTGACTTGTGCACCCTGTTGTAAACTTTCATTCGGTTGCAGCAACTTTGTGATACAGTTGAAGTCTGAATTTTACATACACCTTAGCCAAATATATTTAAACTCAGTTTTTCACAATTCCTAGTTTCACATTTAATCCTAGTAAAAAAATCTCTGTTTTAGATCAGTTAGGATCACCACTTTATTTTAAGAATGTGAAATGTCATAATAATAGCAGAGAGAATGATTTATTTCAGCTTTTATTTATTTCATCACATTCCCAGTGGGTCAGAAGTTTACATACACTCAATTAGTATTTGGTAGCATTTCCTTTAAATTGTTTAACTTGGGTTAAACATTTCAGGTTGTGAGCATCAGAGGTGAACCAGTTGCATATACAGCTCGAGCAAGACATTCATCAGCATTTCTCTGACTACATTCCTCCAGTGAGTCAAAAACAACTTCTGATTCCAGGAGGACCATGAGCTTTTGTTATCGATAAGGTGTCTGATTCATCATTTTCACCTCGAATAGAAGTAGAGGGACTTTTGTCAGAGGTTACTTGTTGTGAGCGCTGAGGGAACTTTGTGCATTTGGCCTGATGATTCTGCATCTTTGTTGCATTCTTCACATATGATTTGGCACAGTATTTGAAAATGTACACAGCTTTTCCTTCTACATTAGCAGCAGTGAAATGTCTCCACACAACAGATTGTGCCCGTGGCATTTTCCTGTAAAGATAAGGGGAAAAAGTTTTTAAAAACAAATACAATTACATGTACTGATAAATAGTTAGATTAAACAACTCCTTTGTACGATACATCTTTTAAAATGAAACATGTATGGAAACAGGTGAATTAACACTCCTCAGTTAGGAGGCTAAAGCAAGCTAAAACCCACATGGTAGCAAAAACTAACTAGCAGAAATTGTTAACAAGCCCACTTTGCTGTAGGCTACTATTTACTAATTAACAACAAATCATGTATGTCGTATAAAATATATTCACCCCACCGAGTATTGTAATCAAAACATACCAGAAAGCATGTACTCCTTGGCTCAGACGGTGTAGTAGTGTGGGCTCAATATAATCTTATTAGTGTGCAAGATCTTGAGAATCAGCTGTTCATGTGATGGAAGAGTGCACTGCACATGCGATGGAAGAATGCACTGTGCATGCAGAGGGTTGCAATTCCATTGAATTGGGGAAAGGTTAACCAAAATATGCCACAAGACCTAGAATTGCCTTGTGTATATCCCACAATAAAGGTTCACTGTTATAAGCTAACTTCTTTGATGAATCTAAACTAAATTCCTGTGCTTAACATCCCAAAATGTCCAACCGCATAGTTTTCCACCAGCACCGTACCATCCTCCAGTCCAACTAGCTGTGGGATGTTTACTCATGTCACAGTTTTGTCCTTCGCAACACCAGTAATCTCAGACAAAACGCTGCTTGATGAGGCCGAAGTACCAGTCAGGGGCAAACTTGGTGTGGACTGTGATCAGGAAGTGAAGGTCGAGACTGTGGTGGAGCTTGTGCGTGGTCCACCAGGCTCTAGCATCCATGGGAACAGAGAGGAGTTGAGTGGGGATACGTAATTCAGAAACTAGGGTAATGTCCATAAAACTAGCATCTGCCCCAGAGTCAATGAGCACCCGGAGAGACTTAGACTGGTCTCCCCACAACAGTACACAAAAAATGGAGTGGGTGATGGGAAATAGAGGATAACCCAGTCTGGCTCACCAGAGTACTTGTACCTACTTAAGAAATAGGTCTCTTAACCAGGCAGGTGGCTATATAATGTCCTGCAGCCCCACAGTACAGAGAACAGTTGGCGCTCAGCCTACGGGGACGTTCCCTAGGCGATAGTCTAGCTCTGTACAGTTGCATATGCTCAGGGGTAACCTTGCACTTGGAAGTGCACACTCTGGGGACTTCCGGATTCCTTCGGAGGTGAGCAGGCAGCAGCGGATGAACGAATGTTCCTGAGACCCGACCTCCTCTCACTCCGGCGTTCTTATAGATGCATATCAATCCTAATCGTGAGGGCGATGAGGAAATGGAGGTCCAATGGTAACTCCCGCTCTGCGAGCTCATTTTTTTTCCCTCCGACAGCCCATGAAGGAAGGTATCAAATAGAGACTCCGGATTCCAACCACTCTCGGAGGCCTGTGTACGAAACTGTACTGCATAGTCTGCCACACTACGGGAGTTCTGATGTACCTTCAGTAGTTTTTGGGCCGCCTCTCTCTCGGTTACCGGAGAATTGAATACCTTCCTCACCTCTGCCATAAAATCTTCCAGGTTATGGCAAACGGTGGATTGCTCCCAAATGGCCGTCGCCTAGGAGAGCGCCCTTCCGGACATCTTCGATCGATCTGAAGGGAATGAAGATGGCTGTAGCTCAAAAATGAGGGAGCACTGGGAACGCCCGGCAGGTTCCAGGATCGCCAGAATATCACTCTGGAGGAGATAAGTGTGGTTCTCGGGGAGCCAAGCTAGGCTGAACAAACCCACCACTAGTAGGGAAGTTACTGAGTGGCTGGGAGGTCTCAGATGTGGCGTGCTGCTTGCGAGCTAATTCACAGAATTGCTCAGTCAGCGCCGTGAACCACAGGTCATGGCATTCCGCCAGAGATCGGAACCCCTCCATCAGGTTCTGAAGTAGCTCCTCCTCTCTCTTAATGTTAGCTCCCTGCAGGGAGACAGTGTGACGTAGTTGGTCCAAGTCTGCTGATTCAGTCATGGCCAGTTCGTACTATCACGACACAAGGTGAGACCCAGATGTAGACAGGAGGCAGATGGTTTGAGCTTTAGTGTGTATTATAATCCAAGGGATAGACAAAAGGCAGGTTGGGGACAGGCAAGCTTTCGTAGCCAGTGCAGAGTGCAAAACGGTACAGGGCGGCAGGCAGGCTCGAGGTCAGGGGCAGGCAGAGTGGTCAGGCAGGCAGGCTCAGAGTCAGGACAGGCAAGGAACAAAACCAGGAGGACGAGAAAAAGGGAGACTGGGAAAAACAGGAGCTGAGAGAAAAACGCTGGTTGACTTGACAAACTGACACAGGCAGACAGAAAACACCGGTATAAATACCAAGGGATAAGTGGGGAAGATGGGAGACAACCGGAGGCGGGTGGAGCAAAGCACAAGGACAGGTGGAACAGATCAGGGTGTGACAAAGGGTAAGGACTATGGTAAGGTTTAGAGCTAGTGTTAGGGTAAGGGTTAAATTTAGGGTTAGGACAAGGGTTAGGTCCAGGATGGTAAATGTTAATTTTGTTGATAGTTATTTTACATCTACTGAACATCTACAAACCATCTACTTGGGACTATCGAAATAAAGTGTTACCTTATTTTCTCTCTCATTTATGTTAATTCATGTTTGTTGGATTCTCAATTAAGTTTCAATATATCTACTGTATTTGTCTTCAACCAAATACACCCCTTCCCTTACACTACGAGACTTCACATCTGTACAGGGCATGTAAAAGCCATGAATACAAAAATACATTACCTGCCAGGACCTTCTATATCTATGTAGAAATGCCATTGCATTTTCATGCAATGTTTCAATAATGCACATACGAACCAGTTCTGTCTATCACCAACATCTGGAGCTTACATTCAGTGCTTGCTGAATATGCATGAGAAGCGAAACAGAAGGCAGAGTGGGAAAAACAACACTCTTAACAGTCTAAAGTGCTTTGGAAATGAGGCGGTTGTGAGGCAGTCTATGAGTGTAGTAATCAGCCAGGACTGCCGGTTACCAAGAGAGGTGACGAGAATCTCTCATCATTAGATTCTCTTTCACTAAGCCTCTGGCTGCTCCTGGCATGCTGGCAAGAACCACAGTTAGGTTGTAGTATCTTTTAGCAAGGTAGTTGGGCTTGGGAGTCAATGTGAGGTCAACGTGATGAGTTTTTAAAACTGGAGTAGAGTAACAGACATATAGTCTCTTCAAAGAATATAGCTAAACTATTAAGGTCAAAAAACAGATTACCACCAACAGAGCAATGTGCTTATTGCTTGTTGTATTGCTTGCAATATTGCTTATACCTATTCAATTTGTTCATATAGACAAGTGTGTGTGTATGTAGGGTTTCTAATAAGTAAGGTGAAGTAAAAACCTATCCAGATTAGCATTCAGACAAGGAAGTGTCTTAATGCTAATCTTACCTCACCCTTCACTCTTCAGAACACATCATTAGTCAGTACAACGCAATTACAAACAATTATTCAAATCATGGTGGCAATCTTAATAACTGAATTCTTACAGTATTTTTATGCTGAATGACAGAAATTATGAAAATGCACTTTAAAGACTGAAAATTGTTCAAATGCAATTTACGGACCATTCACAAGTTCAACCAAGTTAACACACTCCACTGAGCATCAGGACCACTTACCAGCAGGATGGGATATGAGAGGAATAAAAAGTGATGTTTCTGCTTTCTTGGTTTTGAAAAACATCTAGTCCACACACACGGTTGTTTCCCCTGTTGTCCAAATCATATCCCTCTCTCTTTTCTAGTTTGTGGTTGCTCTTTGGATGGGTGGTGATCGTTTGTGTGCAATAGATCAGTTGGAGCAAATGGATTGATTTATCCCCAGGTCTCGCCTAATGGGACAAGGGACAAAGATGTAGTTGATTGGTCACTCTGTGGTTACTCTGATTGTGGCAAGGAAAACTCTCTAGAGTAAACCACTGCCCATTACATGGTTATGTGCTCTCTTTTGGTGTTTTTAGGCCAGGCTACAGTTCAACACTGTCTGGATAATATGTGTGAAATTACTGATTGTCACGTGTGCTCCCTCTCCGGCCTCTAGGTTACCAGGCTGCTCATTATGGCGCACACCTGTCACCATTGTTACGCGCACCTGCGTGTCGTCAGACTCAACTGACTCCATCACTTCCCTGATTACCTTCCCTATATATGTCACTCCCTTTGGTTCCTTCCCCAGGCGTCATTGTGTCTGTTTCATGTCTGTGTTTCGTATTATCTTTTGTTTATTTATTAAAACACTCACTTCCTGACTCTCAGCGCACGTTACATTGATAATGGGGGGGGGGGGGGGGCCAACCCAGACAGGAAGATCACATCAGTGACTCAACCCACTCAAGTGACGCACCCCTCCCAGGGACGGTATGAAAGAGCCCCAGTAAGCCAGTGACTCAGCCCCTGTAATAGGGTTAGAGGCAGAGAATCCCAGTGGAAAGACGGGAACCGGCCAGGCAGAGACAGCAAGGGTGGTTCGTTGCTCCAGAGCCTTTCCGTTCACCTTCCCACTCCTGGGCCAGACTACACTCAATCATATGACCCACTGAAGAGATGAGTCTTCAGTAAAGACTTAAAGGTTGAGACCGAGTTTGTGTCTCTTACATGGGTAGGCAGACCATTCCATAAAAATGGAGCTCTATAGGAGAAAGCCCTGCCTCCAGCTGTTTGCTTAGAAATTCTAGGGACAATTAGGAGGCCGTATGTACGGCAGGACCAAATCTGAGAGATAGGTAGGAGCAAGCCCATGTAATGCTTTGTAGGTTCGCAGTAAAACCTTGAAATCAGCCCTTGCCTTGACAGGAAGCCAGTGTAGGGAGGCTAGCACTGGAGTAATATGATTACATTTTTTGGTTCTAGTCAGGATTCTAGCAGCCGTATTTAGCACTAACTGAAATTTATTTGGTGCTTTATCCGGGTACCCCGAAAGTAGAGCATTGCAGTAGTCTAACCTAGAAGTGACAAAAGCATGGATTAATTTTTCTGCATCATTTTTGGACAGAAAGTTTCTGATTTTAGCAATGTTACGTAGATGGAAAAAAAGTTGTCCTTGAAATGGTCTTGATATGTTCTTCAAAAGAGAGATCAGGGTCCAGAGTAACGCCGAGGTCCTTCACAGATTTATTTGAGATGACTGTACAACCATTAAGATGAATTGTCAGATTCATTGTCAGATTCAACAGAAGATCTCTTTATTTATTGAGACCTAGAACAAGCATCTCTGTTTTGTCCGGCTTTGACTGGCTTTCATTAAGCTTCCCACTCAAGAAAAAGCTTCAAACTGTAACCTGTGCGTGCATGCAACCTGGTTCAGGTTATCAGTCAACCTGCCAGGGTAGTTAAAAACAGCAAAGGAATGAAATCAACATGTATTGATCACATCTTTACTAATGCTGCATACATTTACTTTAAGGTGGTATCCAAGTCCGTTGAATATAGTGATCAAAATATAGTTGCCATATCTAGGAGTTACAAAGTCTGGGCCTAATAGTGTATAAGATGTCCTAAAATATATTTTGGAGTGATTCCTATGTTGATGATGTAAGGAATTTGTAGGTCTGGGGTGTGTAATGAGGAGCAAACAGACAATGCACTTAACATATTTCTGAAATTGCTTATTCCAGTTACTAATAAGTATGCACCTATTAATAAAATGACAGTAAAAACTGTTAAATCCCCTTGGATTGATCAGGAATTTAAACATTTCATGGTTGAGACGGATGAGGCATAAGGAATGGCAAATACGTCTGGTTGCACAACCAATTGGCAAACTATACTATGAAACAAAGAATGATAGTAAAAAGCTTTGGAGCACCTTATATCACGTTTTGTGCAAAAACGCAAACTCAGCTCCATCATTCATTGAATCAGATGGCACATTCATCACAAAACTCACTGATATTGTAAACTACGTTAATTCTTTTTTTATTGGTAAAATTAGCAAACTTGGGCATGACATGCCAGCAACAAACGCTGACACTACACATCCAAGTATAGCTGACCAAATGATGAGACAAGCATTGTCATTTTGAAATCTGCAAAGTGAGTGTGGAAGAGGTGAAAAACTTGTCTATCAACAATGACAAGCCTCCAGGGTCTGACAACTTGGATGGAAAATGACTGAGGATAATAGCGGACGATATTGCGACTCCTATTTGCCATATCTTCAATCTTAGCCCTGTCACGTTCGTTTGTAGAGACGGACCAAGGCGCAGCGGGTATTGATTTATTAGAAAGAGAAACTTAGCAAAACAAAACAATAAACTAACAACGAACCGTCACTACAGAGGTGCTACGTGCACTAGCTCAAAACAATATCCCATAAAACACAGGTGGAAAAAGGCTACCTAAATATGATCCCCAATTAGAGACAACGATTACCAGCTGCCTCTAATTGGGAATCATACCAATCACCAACATAGAAAACAAAACTAGAACTCCATATAGAAAATATAAACTAGACCCCCAGTCACACCCTGACCTACTTCACCATAGAAAATAAATGCTCTCTATGGTCAGGACGTGACAAGCCTGCTAGAAAATGTGTGCAAGGGAAGCAAAAGTAATTACGTTACCCAAGAATAGTAAAGCCCCCATTACTGGCTCAAATATCCAACCAATCAGCCTGTTACCAACCCTTAGTAAACATTTAGAAAAAATTGTGTTTGACCAGATACAATGCTATTTTACAGTAAACAAAATGACAACTGACTTTCAACATGCTTCAATGGAAGGACATTCAACAAGCATAGCACTTACACAAATTATTGATGATTGGCTGAGAGAGATTGATGATAACTGTAAGGGCACAAGGCGAGACCCAGATGCAGATACGGGAGGCAGAAGGTTTGAGTCTTTGATATTTATTAATAATCCAAAAGGGGTAGGCAAGATAATGGTCATGGACAGGCAAAAGGTCAAAACCAGTTAGAATCCAGGAGGTACAGTGTGGCAGGCAGGCTCGAGGTCAGGGCAGGCAGAATGGTCAGGCAGGCGGGTAAAGAGTCCAGAAAACAGGCAAGGGTCAAAACCGGGAGGACTAGCAAATGAGAATAGAAAAAGCAGGCTCATGGGAAAAACACACTGGTTGACTTGGAACATACAGTACAAGACAAAACAAGCACAAGGACAGGTGAAACAGATCAGGGTGTGACAGATAACACATTTTGGGGGCTGTTTTGTTAGATTTCATTGCGACTTTTGACATCATCAACTACAGTCTGCGCTGGAAAAACTTGTGTGTTATGGCTTTACACTCCCTACTGTATTGTAGATAAAGAGTTACCTGTCTAACAGAACACAGAGGGTGTTCTTTAATGCAAGGCTCTCCAACATAATCCAGGTTGAATCAGGAATTTCCCAGGACAGCTGTCTAGGCCCCTCACTATACACGTCAGCTACTACAGCGACTGAAATGACTGCAACATTTAACAAAAGAGCTGCAGTTATTTTCAGAGTGGGTGACAAGGAATAAGTTCGTCCTAGATATTTCAAAAACTTAAAGCATTTTATTCGGGGCAAATCATTCACTATACCTTAAACCTTAACTACATCTTGTAATGAATAATGTGGAAATTGAGCAAATTGTGGTGACTAAACTGCTTGGAGTAACACTGAATTTTAAACTGTTATGTTTTAAAAAAACATGTTGATACAACAATAGCTAAGATGGGGAGAAGTCTGTCCCTGATAAAGTGCTGCTCTGCCTTCTTAACCTCTCTGGGGTAGGGGGCAGTATTTTGACGTCCGGATGAAAAGCGTGCCCAGAGTAAACTGCCTGTTACTCAGGCCCAGAATCTAGGATATGCATATCATTGGTAGATTTAGATAGAAAACACTCTATAGGTTCTAAAACTGTTAAGATTATGTCTGTGAGTAAAACATGCCCCCCAAAATGTTTTAGCTTACCACTGTTTTCAATGGCTAGTACTATAATTATAAGCCCAAGTCCTCCCAAATTGCAGTTCCTAGGGCTTCCACTAGATGTCAACAGTCTTTAGAAAGAGTCTGGTTTTTGGAAAAATGACCCAGAAATTGTTGTTTTTCTAGGTGGCTCCCATTTTGGCTGTAGTGTTTCCAAGCGCTTGGAGGAAAGTGCGTTCTTTCTTATTTATCTCAGATAATGAACATACTATTCTCCGTTTTAAATTGTATCGTTTTTATGCATATTAGGATACCTAAGGTTTGATTATAAATGTTGTTTGACTTGTTTGGAAAAGTTTATTTGTAATGTTTGGGATTCATTTTGTATGCATTTTGATAGAGGGAAACCGAGTGGATTATTGACTGAAGCGCGCCAGCTAAACTGAGTTTTTGATTTATATAAAGAAGGACATTATCGAACAAAAGGACAATTTGTGATATAACTGGGACGTTTTGGAGTGCCAACAGAAGAAGATCATCAAAGGTAAGGCATTTTTATATCGCTATTTCTGACTTTTGTGTCGCACCTGCCTGGTGGAAATATGATTTTCATCTGTAGGTATGCGGGGTGCTGTCCTCAGATAATCTCATGGTTTGCTTTTGCCGTAAAGCCTTTTTGAAATCTGACATGGCGGCTGGATTAACAAGAAGTTAAGCTTTATTTTGATTTATAACATATACATTTTCAAGAATGTTGAATTTCGCGCTCTGCAATTTCACTGGATGTTGGCCAGGTGGGACGCTACTGTCCCACGTACCCGTAAGAAGTTTTAACAACGCTATCAACAAGGCAAGTCCTACAAGCACTAGTTTTGTCACACTTGGACTACTGTTCAGTCGAGTGGTCAGGTGCCACAAAGAGAGACTTTTGCTCAGAATAGGGTAGCATGGCTGGCCCTTAAATGTACATGGAGAGCTAACATTAATAATATGTATGTCAATCTCTAATGGCTCAAAGTAGATGAGAGATTGACTACATTTTAGCAGATGCTCTTACCCAGAGCAACTTACAGTAGTGAGTTCATACATTTTCATACCATTTCCGTACTGGTCCCCCATAGGAACCGATCACGCAACCCTGGTGTTTCAAGCACCATGTTCTACCAACTGAGCCACATTGGATGGTCCAGGACTTCATCACTACTTGCTTTTATAAGAAGTGTTGACAAGCTGACTGCACAAAGCTATCTGTTTAAACTACTAGCACACAGCTCAGACACCCATGCATACCCCACAAAACATGCCACCAGAGTTCTCTTCACAATCTCCAAGTCCAGAACAGACTATGGGAGGTGCACAGTACTACATAGAGCCATGACTACTCCTCTGTCCTCCACTCGTTACCTGTATTAATGGCACCTGTTTGAACTTGTTATCAGTATAAAAGACACCTGTCCACAACCCCAAACAGTCACACTACAAACTCCACTATGGCCAAGACCAAAGAGCTGTCAAAGGAAAACAGAAACAAAATTGTAGACCTGCACCAGGCTGGGAAGACTGAATCTGCAATAGGTAAGCAGCTTGGTTTGAAGAAATCAACTGTGGGAGCAATTATTAGGAAATGGAAGACATACAAGACCACTGATAATCTCCCTCGATCTGGGGCTCCACGCAAGATCTCACCCCGTGGGGTCAAAATGATCACAAGAACGGTGAGCAAAACTCCCAGAACCACACGGGGGGACCTAGTGAATGACCTGCAGAGAGCTGGGACCAAAGTAACAAAGCCTACCATCAGTAACACACTACACCGCCAGGGACTCAAATCCTGCAGTGCCAGACGTGTCCCCCTGCTTAAGCCAGTACATGTCCAGGTCCGTCTGAAGTTTGCTAGAGAGCATTTGGATGATCCAGAAGAAGATTGGGAGAATGTCATATGGTCAGATGAAACCAAAAAATAACTTTTTGGTAAAAACTCAACTCGTCGTGTTTGGCAAGGGCAAGGGCAAGGGCATTGAAGATGAAACGTGGCTGGGTCTTTCAATATGACAATGATCCCAAACACACCGCCCCGGCAACGAAGGAGTGGCTTCGTAAGAAGCATTTCAAGGTCCTGGAGTGGCCTAGCCAGTCTCCAGATCTCAGCCCCATAGAAAATCTTTGGAGGGAGTTGAAAGTCCGTGTTGCCCAGCAACAGCCCGAAAACATCACTGCTGTAGAGGAGATCTGCATGGAGGAATGTGCCAAAATACCAGCAACAGTGTGTGAAAAACTTGTGAAGACTTACAGAAAACGTTTGACCTCTGTCATTGCCAACAAAGGGTATATAACAAAGTATTGAGATAAACTTTTGTTATTGACCAAATACTTATTTTCCACCACAATTTGCAAATAAATTCATTAAAAATCCTACAATGTGATTTTCAGGATTTTTTTTCTCATTTTGTCTGTCATAGTTGAAGTGTACCTATGATGAAAATTACAGGCCTCTCATCTTTTTAAGTGGGAGAACTTTCACAATTGGTGGCTGATGAAATGCTTTTTTGCCCCACTGTGTGTAAGAATGCTGTTCATCGATTACAGCTCAGCATTTAACACCATAGTACCCTCCAAACTCGTTATTAAGCTCGAGACCCTGGGTCTTGACCCCGCCCTGTGCAACTCGGTCCTGGACTTTCGGACGGGCTGCCCCCAAGTGGTGAGGGTAGGAAACAACATCTCCACCCCGCTGATCCTCAACACTGGGCCCCACAAGGGTGCGTTCTCAGCCCTCTCCTGTACTCCCTGTTCACCCATGACTGCGTGGCCATGCACGCCTACAACTCAATCATCAAGTTTGCAGCGAACCTCAGGAGGCTGAAGAAATTCGGCTTGTCACTAATAACACTTTTTACAGATGCACAATCAAGAGCATCCTGACGGGCTGTATCACCACCTAGTACGGCAACTGCTCCACCCACAACCACAAGGCTCTCCAGAGGGTAGTGAGGTCTGCACACTGCATCACCGGGGGCAAACTACCTGCCCTCCAGGACACCTACAGCACCCGATGTCACAGGAAGGCCAAAAAGATAATCCAGGACAACAACCACCCGAGCCACTGCCTGTTCACCCCGCTATCATCCAGAAGGCGAGGTCAGTACAGGTGCATCTAAGCTGGGACCGAGAGACTGAAAAACAGCTTCTATCTCAAGGCCGTCAGACTGTTAAACAGCCATCACTAACATTTAGTGGCTACTGATTAAAATCTCTAGCCACTTTAATAATAAAAAATTGGATGTAATAAATGTATCACTAGTCACTTTAAACAATGCCACTTTATATAATGTTTACATACCCTTACATTACACATCTCATATGTATATACTGTACTCTATACCATCTACTGCATCTTGCCTATGCCGTTCGGCCATCGCTCATCCATATATTTATATGTACATATTCTTATTCATTCCTTTACACTTGTGTGTATAAGGTAGTTGTTGTGAAACGGTTAGATTACTTGTTAGATATTACTGCATGGTCGGAACTAGAAGCACAAGCATTTCTCTACACTCGCATTTAACATCTGCTAACCATGTGTATGTGACCAATAAAATTTGATCTGATTTAAATAAAGATTAAAAAATACACCTTATGGAACAGCGGGGTCTGTGAAGAGACACATACACAGGTACAGACGCACGCACACACGCACTCTGCACACACCTCCATTGTAATATTGTTGTATGGTGGTATTCTATTGTACTTTATGTATTGTAGATATGTAGTGGTGTAATATGATTTACTGTTGTATGTGTGATGTCAGTGTCTTAATGTGTTTGGACCTCAGGAAGAGTAGCTGCTGCCTTGGCAGTAGCTAATTGGGATCCCTAATAAGTACAAATACTTTTTGAAAAAAGGGTTCCAAAAAGGTTCTTCATCTGTCCCCATAGGAGAACCCTTTTTGGTTACACCTTTATTTAAAGGGTTCTACATGTAACTCAAAAGGGTTCCAAAAAGGTTCTTCATCTGTCCCCATAGGAGAACCCTAATTTGGTTACACCTCTATTTAAAGGGTTCTACATGTAACTCAAAAGGGTTCTATCTGGAACCAAAAAGGGTTCTTCAAAGAGTTATCCTATGGGGACAGCCGAAGAACCCTTTTAGGTTTCTAAGAATGTAAACTACTATGACCAACACCTCTTTCGTCTGAGCACATGCACGTTTCTCCATAGGGAAGCCAATCTGGTCATCTTCAGTAATATTTTAGGTTATGAAAGAGATGAACTGGAAGAGATGAACTGAACTCCCACCCTCTCGTAGGCCTCTCTACCCTCTCCCTTCCCCTGTCTTGGTGTAGAGAGAAGTAGGATGGGGGGGGGGGGTGTAAGACATGCCCTTGTGTTCCTCAGCTCAGCCAGTGATAATCTCACATGATTTAACAAAATCCCCACTTCCAATATGAGCGAGAGAAGAAAAAGTGAGGGAGAGAGAGATGCCAAAAACCAAACTTTCACAGCTAAAGTAACACAAAAGCTAAGCTACTTACATAATTTCCTATTGGGGCGAATGGGGTTAGCGGCCTAAGGGTACACACTTCATGTTTTGTGAAAAGTGTTATGAAATGTCATGTCATATTTTAAATTGTATATAACTGCCTTAATGTTGCCAAGGCAGCAGCTAAAGGGGATCCTTAATAAATACAAATATGGCGCTGACTCTGCTAAATTGACTCTTTGCCGGGGTTGTTTTTACCAGATTGGAAGAGATACAGAAGCTTCCCTAATGCTTGGTGTAATCGTTTCGGGGGGTTTGGAGAAATCTCTGCGTTAAACAAATCTGTGTCTGTCTGCAGCAAATGTGTAAGTGTGGTTGCGGTGGAGTGTCCTGAGGCGAGAATGGAGAGAGAGAATCATTTAGATTTTTTTTCTTTGAAAACTGTTTATTCAGTTTACACACAAATCACATCACACACAGTTAGACAACACAATATAAATAATATACTCAACAAACAAATAAAGAAATAAGACAAAACAATAAAGATACTATTCTTTAGACAAGTTAAATTCACACTGGGCAAAAGGGTATAAAGGTCCATCTGTTGTTCAAACAAGGAGGCACCCCACCACTGTTCCTATAATCAGCCGAGGGGTGGGGTGGAGAAATGCAACCACTCTCATATTCACAGACATTCATGGCCACAAAGACTGACCATTCACTGGACCAAAATGAAAGTTGATTTTTTTTTTTTAAAGATTACATTGTTGACAAACAACAGAGCAAAACAAGCTCACATGTTATGCTCTGAAGGGACACGAGGGCTAAGGCATTCATAAGTAACATTCTTAAAGCATCAATGGGCACTCATCACAAATCTCAATGCCCCCACCTCCAGAAAACACAGAAAAAATATGTCCCCTCCAAGCAGTAAGTCACAGGGATGTAAAATACAGCTCAAGTTTCATAAAACAGTTTTGGAGTTCCCACGTGTGTGAATGACATTTTCTCTCATTTCAGAGAACCCAACAAATCTCCCACCCAATATTTATAATATAGGGGAACCATTTCTGGAGTATGGTAAGGGGAGACAGCCCTATGACAGCCCTATATGCTGTATATCAGAGAAGCATTTAAATATGAATTCCCAGAAACCGACAGTTTATTACAGTTCCTAAACATATGGAATAGTGTGGCTACTTGTTCGAACACAAAAAAACTATCCAAATCAGAGAATATTTTCCCAAATGTAGCCCTGGACCAGTGATCCACCTTGAATTGGATCTGGCTGTGTCTGGCGCTAAAAGAGGAAGAATGTTTCCTGTGCATCACAGATTCCCAGGTGTCAGAACCCAAGTTCCTACCCCCAAATCATTCTCCCGTGGTCTTTAAAGGCAAAAAAAGATGGGTTCTGTAAGTCATTTATGATATGTCTGAAATTGCATCCTTAGGAAGCTTGTTTAATTCAAAAATCTCTCCATTGCTGTACTTCTATTCCTAATGGGAAATTGAAATGTGTTAGCTCTACCAAAGTTCCTTGTCTAGAGGGAGGAATAAGTTGGATTGGGGGAGGTCGTAATTTTCCTGTAGCTGAGCAAAAGAGCCTAATGTATTATCAATGAATAATTGGGCTACTGAGGAGAGGCTGAGTGAATGCCTGATGCCAAAAGCCCCATAATCTAAAGATGTAGAAAATAAAATGTTCTGATTGATTGGACCTGACAGAGAAAAGCCTTTAAGGCTAAATGGAACTGATTCCACATTTTAAGAGACTGTTTCACAATTGGGTTGAAAGATTAGTGGAATCTGTGTGGGTAGCTGGACAGGTAGGATGACTGACAGTGAAGGTGAACAGGTTGTCACGTGTCAGGTGACAGAGGAATGGATGAGACTGAGGCAGGAATTCCTTTAACCATAAAGTGGTATATTTACTGAGTAGTCTGTGGTGGATTCATGGACGCACAGAACTTCTGGATCAGATGGAGTTAAAGAAGAGAAAGCAGCGAGATCAGGCATATGGCAATTTCCTCCTTTTATGGAGTTGAGATCTGTTGGACATTTCCACCTGACCTAATTAAAGCGCCCCTGGCCCAGCTGAGTAAATGGCAATGAATTAAAGGATTATTCCACCAACTCCATGGGCCTTTTCTACAGCCACCCCGGAAATTTGTTAAATTCCACACTCCTCAAAAAAGGCTCATTTCTCCCCGTCCTCTGTCATCTCAGGGAGAGGAATTAGTCGGTTCACCTGGATCTCCACTGATCTAACACAACCATCGGTCCCAGGCATGGTCTTAGTGATACGGCCCACCAGCCAGGAGGCTCGAGGCAGCTAAGGGTCCACCATCATTACTACTTGGCCAGTTTCCAAGCTGGCCATTTCTCTCTGTCATTTCCCTCTGAGCTGTAGACTTGGTAGGTAATCCCGAATGAATCGGGCCCAAAAATGGTCAGCTAAGATCTGGCTGTGTCGCCACCGGCGTCTGCCAACGAGGTTGGTATCAGCATACATGGCTTGAGGAAGTGACGCATCTCGGCGTCCCATCAAGAGCATATTCGGTGTAACCGGATCGGGGTCAGCGATGTCTGCAGAGACATATCCCAAGGGTTTGGAGTTCAGTATCCCTTCCACCTCTATCAGGACGGTCCTCAAGACAGTTTCAGTGACAGTTTGGTCCCCTAGTATAACTCGTAAGGCCGTTTTTACAGATTTGATCTCTCGCTCCCATGTTCCTCCAAAATGAGGAGCTCCTGGAGGGTTAAATTTGAATGAGATTTGTTGGTCCATCAGCTGATCCTGGAGGCTGGGTTCCATGGCTTGGAAGGCTTCCTCCAACCTAGCTTCTCCTGCCTTGAAGTTCGTACCTCTGTCAGCCAGGATCTTGTAGGGTTTCCCCCGTTGGGAGATAAACCGCCATAGGGCCATGAGGAAGGCTTCAGTATCCAAACTCTCCAGTAGGTCCAAGTGGACACATCTGGTTGTCAAACACTTGAATAGAATGCCCCAGCGCTTTTCCCCACGACGACCTAGCTTGATCATCAAGGGGCCAAAGCAATCTACTCCTGTTGACCAGAAGGGTGGTTTAAGGAGGCGCAAGCAAGCAGGCACTGTGGCTACGGCCTGCCATCTCTGACATTCTACGCAGGCATATTGGTGCTTACGAATGGCTCCTCGTCCTCCAATTATCCAGTACTTCCGCCTCATCTCCCCATAGACCCTCTCTGGCCCTGGGTGGAGAAGCCTCTCATCATAACTCTTGATGAGGAGCCTGGTAAGAGGGTGTCTAGAGTCAAGGATAATTGGGTGGAGAGCATCTGGGTCCAAAACTTCTGCATCTGGGTCCAAAGCCTCCCTCCAACTCTGATCACGGCAAGGATTGGATCATATTCTGGGGCAAGAGAGAGAAGACAGCTGTCCTTAGCCACTTCCCTACCGGCTTTCAGAGCTTTTAACTCCTCAGGGAAGCTAACCGCTTGTGCTTGCTGGAGGAGTAGTGTCTCTGCCGCGAGGGAGGTGTGTATAGAAGCCACCCCATCTGAGGTCTGGTTTGTGGCGGCGATCAGGTCCGGCAGTGATTGGGATTGTGTTAGGTCAGGGAGAGCCGTTGTTGGTTCCGTAGAGATGCTGTAGCATTGGGCGGACTTCCTTAACTCATGAGCTTCAGTTGGTTGCGGAGGGGCCGCACGCCTGGGGGCTGTCGACCACTCGTTCTCTGGTTGGGACATGAATGGTGGTCCCAAGCTCCAGCGATGGGGTTGAGCCAATTCCTTTTTACCGCGAGCAGGATTGTTTATGCTATCAACATACCTCCAGTCCTGGACTTCTGTTAGGTCTTGGATTTCCGCAATGCAAGTTCCGACAAACAGCTTATACCTGCAGGACTCCGACTTGAGCCAGGTCAATACAGTGGTCGAATCACTCCAGTAGATGACCCATTGGATTGGCAAGGTGAGCTCGGCTCGCAAGGTAGAGGCCAACTGGGTTCCGGAAAGGGCAGCACTGAGTTCCAGCCTAGGCATTGACAACATAACATCTTGGCATTTGGACATCAGAGAGCTCCGTTAACTCCGTTTCCCAACAGATCCACCGTTCCACTAGGTCAGCCGGGTGGATTGGTTCATCCCAGTCCCTCTTGGTCTCCCACAGGTCCTGGACTAAGGCTTTGGCCCATGTTGTGTATGGCAGGATATACCCAAGGGGATTGTATTGACTGGCCAGGGTCCGATAGATGGTGCGCAGAGTGGGGGTTTCGGTACTCGGGGATGAGCGGTGCTTATACCCCAGGGTATCCGGTATGCAGCTCCACCTCAGTCCTAGAGTGGGCTCTTCTGGGTTAGCACCAGACTGTGTTAGCCATATTTCACTGCTACTGGACCTAGCTTGTGGCGGGAGGTGCTGGATAACCTCTGCTCTGTTACTAGCCCACTGTCGGACCTCAAATCCCCCTTTGGACGGGAGATTCTGTACTTTATCAAGGAGTGATTTCGCTTCAGCCATGGATGGGACGCTCTGTAAGCAGTTATCCACATAGAAGGCATTTTCCACTGAATCCAATACTTCTGGGTCACTGTCTGGATGCTCCCGTGCGTGTCTCTGCAGAGCGTATATGGCACAGCAAGGACTACAGGTGGTGCCAAATGGGAGTACCTGCCATTCATCTCGTTCCATATCTCGCCATATGAACCGGAGCAGTGTGGTGTCGGAAGGCAGTAAATGAATATGATGAAACATGGCTTTGATGTCTCCACTGATGGCTGTAGAGTGCTGCCGGAACCGGAGAAGGACACCGAGCAAGGAAGGACCTAAGGTTGGTCCGGGGAGTAGACAGTCATTCAGGCTTTGACCAGCAGCTTGGAATGAACAGTTGAAGACAAATCTATACTTCCCACCATGTTGCTGGATAACATTGTGAGGGAGATTCCAGGATTCACGGAGTGCGTTTCCCTCTTCATGAGCTGTCACTTAAGTGATGTAGCCTGCCTTCACAAGTTTATGAATCTCTCGGTTATGAACTTCTGCAAGCTTAGGATTCTTCACCAGGCGTCGCTCCGTTCCACGCAGTAGTGGGAGTACAGCCCGTGTCGTGGTTTCCAGAGGAGGATGGTTGGGCACCCGTAGCAGTGGGGTTGCATACCTGCGAACGCCATCCATTTCAGTGGTGGTGGTGCTATTCTCCAGGAGGTCTAATGCATAGGAGTCAAGTTTCGAGCGAGTGACCTCCTGTAGCTTCCGGTTGGAGAAGGTGTCCATCTTCCAGAGCATCTCGACATTCCGAAGGAGGTCAGTGGCTGCACAGGGGAATGGATCTGGATTGCTTCTGGTGAAGAGGACTTGCTGTGACTGTACAGCTTGGGTGGAGAGAAGTAGATGGGATGAACTTTGCACAGCCCAACCCAAGGATGTATGGACAGCAATGGGCCCTCCTTCTGGTCCAGCTCGTATAGGCTCAGTCGGGGTGACGAGATGTGGGTGGTCTGACCCAATCAGGATAAGTGGTGCTACTCTGGCCAGGTTAGGAAGAAGCAATCCTCGTAGATGAGGATATTGTTTCTGTAGAACACTTACCGGGCAGGAGTGCTCTGCGAGATTCAAGCCATCTGCCGTGAAGGCATTGGTGATGTTATAGGCCACGTCCCTGTTTCCTGAAGGTGAAATGCTAAAGGTTACAGCAGAGCCTTTCATTTGGATAACATCATGTCGTACCGTTCTGAGATTAAGGGTCTCGGGGGTCCCCTCCAGGTTAAGCTGACGGGTGGCCACCGTGAGAATGATTGTTCTTTCTGACCCATCATCTAGAACGGCGAATGTATCAATGCTTCTCCCTTCACTTTGCAGAGTGACCTTGACCACCTTCAACATGACCCTTGGAGACCGGTTCTGCTGGTCGAGGTACAGCTCCTTTGCAGCTCCTACCATGAGCATACTCTGCTCCGTCTGTGCTTGGGGAATTACATCATGCAACACGGTGAGATGGATTTCTTTACAGCGGTTGCAGGGTTTCCTCAATGTGCAGGTCTCCGCCTTATAGCTACGGGCACACTTGTAGCATCGCTCGCCTGAAGTGATCCAGGCCTTCAATTGAGTTTGAGTGAGCTTTTTTACCCTGAACCTCCCCGGCCTCACTATTTAAGTACATGGTAGTGGGATTTGGCCTTTTCTGTCCCTCCTGGCGTTCAAACTCCTTCCTTCCCCCGGTGGCTATGGCTGAGATTGTGGCCTGGTGAGCGATGCTCTTCTCCTTTGCCTTCACCTCCAACCATGCGGCCAGGTCTCTGAGAACATAGGTGCTTCATGTAGACCAGTTTCCTGCTCCAAAGCAGTTTCCGGTCCTTGGCTCAAAGGAGATGGTTGATGGCTGAAACGTATAGTTAATCCATCAACTCTTTGAGCTCTGGTGGGCTTGCCCTTTGATGTCGGAAACTTGACCACATAATCCTTAAGATAACCAGGTGCTTGCCTGGTTCTTCTGGTCCTGCTGGTGGTTGAGGATGAAGCCTTTGTTGCTTTAGGCTTAGCTCCTGGATATTTCCTTTGTTCCAAGACCTTTCCCTCAGCTGCTCTCTCCTCCTCTCTTCTTCCTTCCAGTGGAGACAATTCTTCCCTCTCCGCCTCCATTTCCTTTTCACCTGTCTTTGGTTCAGTCATCATCCAGCTCGAAGGACCATTGAAAGATTAGTGGAAACTGTGTGGGTAGCTGGACAGGTAGGATGACTGACAGTGAAGGTGAACAGGTTGTCACGTGTCAGGTGACAGAGGAATGGATGAGACTAAGGCATGAATTCTTTTAACCATAAAGTGGTATATTTACTGAGTAGTCTGTGGTGAATTCATGGACGCACAGAACTTCTGGATCAGATGGAGTTAAGGAAGAGAAAGCAGCGAGATCAGGCGATGGCAATTTCCTCCTTTTATGGAGTTGAGATCTGTCGGACATTTCCACCTGACCTAATTAAAGCGCCCCTGGCAATGAATTGGCAATGAATTAAAGGATTATTCCACCAACTCCATGGGCCTTTTCTACATGGGTTTGCCTAGGGCCACTGGGAGAGATGAGCACATGACAGAGGAAAGTGTAGCAGGTTTACATGAATCAGACTCGATATGGACCAAGAGTGGTCTCAGGCCGGTAGGATCAGTCTGTAGCCAGTAACATCACAGCACTACAGCTCGGACTCACCACCAGCAGTGAACGGTAGATCATGGACAAGTAGACCAGGGACAGGTAGATCACGGAACTCCCCAGTAGAAAGGGAAAGCTCATTCTCTCCTCCAGGAGCAGACAGCAGCACAGGGAACTCTGGCACCCACTCAGGAGAAGACCAAGAGGGCAGCTCGTACATCGGAACAGCCCCCTCCAGCACCTCCACTAGGAACCGCCCGGACCTGGCCCAGCCTTGCCAGCGCTTCCACAGCTGTGGGAAGCTTAGCAGCCGCTCAGATCTGGTCGTCTTCAGCGTTCAGTCAGCACCACCAGTAATTAGCCGCACCCTGCAACTCCTCTGTCACGTTGCCAACCTCCCTCTTGTAGAACAGGAGGCATACAAGGTGTTTTATCTTGCCAAAGTTGGCTTTTTATTAGCAGGTGAATAATTAACTTCATATGGCTGCAGGGGCAGTATTGAGTAGCTTGGATGAAAAGGTGCCCATTGTAAACGGCCAGCTCCTTAGTCTCAGTTGCTAATATATGCACATTATTATTAATATTGGATAGAAAACACTCTAAAGTTTCCAAAACTGTCAAAATGTTGTCTGTGAGTATAACAGAACTGATATTGCAAGCGAAACCCAGAGGAAAATCAAAACAGGAAGTGGCTTCTATTTTGAAAACTCCATGTCCCATAGCCTCCCTTTGCTCAACTTAAAGGGATATCAACCATATTCCTTTTCCTATCACTTCCTCAAGGTGTCAACTTCAGACATAGTTTCAGGCTTTTATTTTGAAAAATGAGCCAGAAAGATAACATTGTGTGAAGTGGTCACATGAGTTTTGCTCACGCAACAGAGTTTGGACAGCTATTGTTTTTCCCTCTCCTACTGTGAAAGACATTTGCGGTTGCTATATTATCAATTTTATATTTTAAAAACAACCTGAGGATTGATTATACATGTTTCTGTGGACATTATGGAAACTATTTGAAATTTGTCTGCGTTGTCGTGACCTCTCTTTCCTGTGGATTTCTGAACATAACGCGCCAAACAAAAGGAGGTATTTTGGATATAAAAATAATCTTTATGGAACAAAAGGAACATTTGTTGTCTAACTGGGAGTCTCGTGAGTGAAAACATCCAAAGATCATCAAAGGTAAACGGTTAATTTGATTGCTTAATGATTTTCGTGACCAAGCTACCTGATGCTAAGTGTACTTAATGTTTTGTCGTGCGATCGATAAACTTACACAAACGCTTGGATTGCTTTCGCTGTAAAGCATAATTTCAAAATCTGAGACGACAGTTGGATTAACAAAAGGCTAAGCTGTGTTTTCCTATATTGCACTTGTGATTTCATGAATATAAATATTTTTAGTAATATTTATTGAATGTAGCGCCATGCTATTCAGCGGTTGTTGATGACACTTATCCCGTTAGTGGGATTGCAGCCATAAAAAGTTAATATAGCCGGCGACTGTACAAGTATTTACAAAAACAAGTAAACAGGACGATGAACAAAAAGTAGGCCTAATCGACTCAAACAAAAAGCCAGGTTTCAATCATTCCTGCACCTGACAGCATGCCGGTCTTACCCTGTCTTGTCCCCATCTGTCTTTCTGTTAGAGGAATTCTAAATTCCTCTGTATTATTTCCTAATCATAATTCAATACTCTGTCAATGCATTCTAAAGGGATTATAATCTCCTCTTTGTATGTAAGTCTTGGCAGCGAGCTCATTTGTCATAATTTGCTAGACCATAAATAGTCAGAAGTTTAAATTTTTTCTCTACTTTTTCATTACACAGACATAAGCACAGTTGACACCATCGAGGTGCGGATGTTTACTTTCTACACAAGTTGTTTTTTTGTTTGTTTTTTTCCAATTTTGTCCGAAGAACAGATTGTCGTGGTAAAATAAAAAGGGATACATTTTTTTATGGAATTCTAAGCATCACTCCAGTCAAAACAGACTCTGCGAACGTTCAATTCCATTAATTTGCTATGGGCTCACGCTAGTGTTCCAGTTAACCAACATTTGTAAGCAGTTTGTCAGCCTTGGGTGAATTTTTGACTTGAATTTAGGAAAGCACCCGAATGTCCATTGAGAAAGCACAGACTACACCATTTAGCTAAGCTAAGAATGACGAGAATAATCAAGTCAATAAACGTTGGGTAGTTAGATAGCCTATAGTTAATATACTGGCAAGTTTGATGTATAACTACAAACGTTAGTTAGCTAGCTAACATACTGGTACATATTGCTGTAATGATGTGCTATGTCGTTCGTAAGGACAGCCAACATAACGTGTAAGGTAACTTATTTGAAAAGTCATTGCTTTATTACATTGAGTAGCAAGCTACCCCTGGTCGTTAGGGCAAATCTGGTCTGTGATAGGAGGGGGGGGGGGGGGTTTCACACCTAGCTCAGCTATTAGACTATTCTTTAGTAAAGGTTGAATAGTCTATTGTTCAGCTATTAGCCCTCCTCCCCAACTTGCAACAAATAGCTGTTCCCATCTCATTCCTTTCCCTCTTCCACACGTCATCATTCTGCTCCTGAGTGGCTCGCTTGTGGGTGTTCTGGCAGGATATGGCAGCATCTTCGGTTGTGCGTCAAGAATTCTTGTGACAGTAGCACGTTTGTATGAAGGTGTAGTTATTCACAGGCAAATTGTTATATGCTATGGAGGTACATTGGTGTCTTTTTGTCGAGAGCAAAACCTTTTTTATTTTCAATAAAAAAATAATTGTTTTGAAAGCAACTTTTTCGGACACGAAGGAAGTGAAAGCGGACACCTACGAAGATGGCATCTCAGGTAAGCAGCTCTGGGCTGTATTGACGTATCCTAAAAATGACATCTGCTGCTTTTGATTGAACGGTCATATCTCAGTTATTGCTTTCATATCCATAAAAAATAAGCTGTTTTCTTTACTTTCAAAGAGCGAGCTGATCAAGGGGTCGAAAATGTAAATATTGCCAGATGTTTACTGTCCGAGAAACAGGCTGTGGAAGCTTTATTGCTGGTAAAAGTGTCCATAACCACAGTTTAATTAAATAATTAAACTGTTGTACATGGAACCTTTCTCACATGCATTAATTAAAAATACCCTTAAGATGTCAGCTGCTAATTTTCAGATTTACACCACATAAACACAGTCATTTTCACTGGACTATCTGTTTCTGCCAAGTCATGGTGGTGAGACACATAGCCCTCTATTTTAAAATGTTTCAGGTACACTCCGATAGGTGTCTGTGTCACATACAGTATCTTCTATTGACATTATCTTCTATTGTTTGTCCTCATGTGTCTGTTTTTCAGCATAAAGTACTCTGTAGCCACTTAGTGTGGACACCAGGTGAGACCACACACACACAATAACAGTCTCTCTTCTTCACTTCATCCCTCTCCCTAAATCCTCTAGGTTATATCATCTGTTTTGGTGAACCCCTCCCGCATCTGAACTGGCTGACACAGAGGGCACAGCATAAAGTACTCTGTAGCCACTTAGTGTGGACACCAGGTGAGACCACACACACACACACACAATAACAGTCTCTCTTCTTCACTTCATCCCTCTCCCCCTTCTCCCTAAATCCTCTAGGTTATATCATCTGTTTTGGTGAACCCCTCCCGCATCTGAACTGGCTGACACAGAGGGCACAGCATGATCGGCTCAACAGGAAGTATTATTAAAGAGATGCTTTACATTGAAATACAGACAGAGATGTAGTAGTACCAGAGTTAATGATCCAAGGTCAGTTTTGCAATTCAACGCCTGATTTAAGATGAATGACTGTGTTAGAGTAAAAAAAACAAGGCTTAATCATGCTCTCTCATCTGCAGGTATGTTTTGAGAGAGGAAGCCAGTCTTGTCATCGCCACCTCACCCACCCTTACGATAACCTTCGGGCCAACTGGGGGCCCAAGACTGGTTAGGAGACACCGCAATTGTGATGAACTGAGAGAATATTAGAGTAGCACTGTAATTCATGAATCATATGCTGTCTGCCACTGTTCTTACCTCTTTCCCTATCTGTCTTCTACACCTCTCTCCCCACCTCATCTTTCTTCCTCGTTTCATAATTCACGTCATATGTGCATTGAAGTACAGATTGACTTGTATTTATAATATTACAATTATCATAATTATACTGAATTTATTTATTTATAACACCTGGATAATGAACTTCTTTCAATAAAGCGTTTCACATTCTCCACTGATTGAAATTAAGTATCTCATTGAAATACTATCCTGTGACCTCAGATATGCATCGTTTTTTTTTCTGTATGTATGACTTACAAATCAATCATGTTTATAGTCTATTGCATAGTTACAATGTGTAATCATTGATGTCCCAGGAGCAGGATTAGTAAACACTGTTGGAAGTGTATAATTGTAATACATACATGCAGACACACAGTTTGATATGACTGAATAAGATAATAATGTCTCAAGAGATTCATACCTGAACTGCACCTTTATTTGCCAAGGTAGAGTACATGATCAGTGAAAATATTCAATGTACAGGCTACAATGTGGGAATCTCATGCGTGGTAATAACTACAGTACATGTGTATAGGACTTACATCCTTGGCACAATAAAATTATTATATTCTACTCTAACCATAGGCTTCATTCATGCCATTCAGACTTGAAGTTGATACAACAGCTATGATAGCTGAGGTTCATAGATTGGTATGAATATTAGTTCAGAACCTAACGTTTTAGGGTCCATACACAGATCGGCTACATACTGTAGCTAGCTACACATCCATAGGCATACAGTTATTTTTATTCTCCACGACACAATAAGCAAGTAAATAGTTAGCTAGCTTTGTTACTTCAGCTGCATTGCAAGGCAAGCTTACACAATTGTACATTCAATTTGCAGTAAATGCTTTAGCTAGCTAGATTCTTTACATCCACTGTTTCACAAGACGACAGCCTGGTTTGCTTGTTTTCTCAGGAGTCCCTAAAACATTAAACAACACGAATTACAAATTCATTCACCTAACACTAGCTAGCTGGCTAATGTTAGCCAGTCAGATAACTTGCTAAATAGCGATTTTCGTAAATGAACTTTATGACAAAAAAATATGCACAAACGTTTGTCTCTACATTAACTAACATATTTCTCTCAATTGTAATGTTTTTGCTTGACTCGTTATGACGTTATAACAACTTACATCTGGTTCCACCGTAATGTTTTGTCAGCCATCTTTGTTGAAGAACGCCACAAGCCAAGGGTGGCTCGAGGCAAAATTTGTAATTGGAACCACTTGATGATTGGTCATATAAAACCCTTGGGACCCAAATGCATAATGAGTGCTCTAACTCCTCCTTGTGGTTGTCTGGAGCAATGAAGCCGTGACGCTGGGTACCTCTAAGTGCAAACTCGCAACTTTTAAAGGAGGAACCACTGTATATAGAGCATTATTAGAGCTTATATTAGAGCTTATCTTCTAACGTCATATTTTCACTTAGTCATGTATTGATGTCAATGGGAGAGAGACTAAGTTCAAATGTAGGATTCGTCTCAAAGTTGTTTTTTCTAAGTTGTTTACTCATAGTTTTCTACTCCTCCAAAGCTGAATTCGTCTGGCCTACTGACTATGCCCCGGAGTCCCACGTCCAGTGAGGATGAGATGGCCCAGAGTTGTTCTGACTACTCCGTGGACTCCGCCTCTGACAGCTCCCGTGAGGAGACCATCTACGAGACCATAAGAGCCACCGCTGAGCCGACCCCAAGACGCATGGACGACATACACACTCACTCCCTGGTTGTCCGCGTCCTCATCCCCGACCTGCAGCAGACAGTGAGTGTGTGTGTGTGTGTGTGTGTGTGTGTGTGTGTGTGTGTGTGTGTGTGTGTGTGTTTGCGCGTGTTCGTGCGTGTGTGTGTGTGTGTGTGTGCACGCGCGTGCGTGTGTGTGTGGGTGTGTGTGTGTGTATGCTTGCCTATATTTACTCAGGAACGTACAACGGAGTTGTATGTTCATGTAACGGATGTGAAACGGCTAGCTTAGTTAGCGTGGGCGCTAAATAGCGTTTCAATCAGTGACGTCACTTGCTCTGAGACCTTGAAGTAGTAGTTCCCCTTGCTCTGCAAGGGCCGTGGCTTTTGTGGAGCGATGGGTAACGATGCTTCGAGGGTGACTGTTGATGTGTGCAGAAGGTCCCTAGTTCGCGCCCGGGTATGGGCGAGGGGACGGTTTAAATTTGTACTGTTACATTGATGCTGTTGACCCGGATTACTGGTTGCTGCGGAAAAAAGGAGGAAGATCAAAAGGGGGGTGAGTGTAACGGATGTGAAACGGCTAGCTTAGTTAGCGTGGGCGCTAAATAGCGTTTCAATCAGTGACGTCACTTGCTCTGAGACCTTGAAGTAGTAGTTCCCCTTGCTCTGCAAGGGCCGTGGCTTTTGTGGAGCGATGGGTAACAATGCTTCGAGGGTGACTGTTGATGTGTGCAGAAGGTCCCTAGTTCACGCCCGGGTATGGGCGAGGGGACGGTCTAAAGTTATACTGTTACATTCATTTGAGTCAGAAAGAAATGTTTGATGTACCTTTGGAGGGTTTTTTTACACCCATTTTTCTTTTTAAAGGATAGAACTGTTTAATCCTAGACTCATAGACTGACTCAAAGGGTTTTTAAAGAAGTTCAAGTGATAAAGTCTTAGATTACACTTGTTAACATCCTTTCTCTCATTTCCCTTTGGTATAATACCTTTGTTTTAAGCCAGCTCTGGCCATCCATTATCCTGGCTGTGTTGCATCCTTTCGCCTGGTGGAGAACACACACAGTGTGAACGATCTGTGGGCGTTGACGTATAGACTTTTTCATCTAAGGGAAGCTTCAATCAACCCTTGTTTCGTAATAGAAAAAATAAGGCAGTGGGGTGTGTGTATCTCACAAATTTATGGGGACATGCATATCGCTCCCCATTCCTCTCTTATTACCAGACCTGGGTTCAAATACAATTTTAAATAATTTGAAATACTTGAGCTGGGATTGATTGACATGCCTGTTACAATGAAACCAACAGAATAGCTGCACAAATATAAGTCTGACACTTCGGGCAGTTTAAAGCAAACGCTAAAAGTATTTTAAAGGTTTCAAATAGCATTTGAAGCCAGTTCTGCTTAATATCTGCTTAATTCTAGTTGTGTTTTTGTATTTTTGCGTTTCTTGTGCGCCCTCCTTTGATGTATGTAATTCTGTCACTAACTCCATATTTGCTGCTTATTTGAAATCAATCTCTTTTTGACAGCATCCCTTTTGATAAAAAATAAATAATCCAGACATGTTTGCCCATAAAGTGGTTGGAAATTGACTTTTTGGACCTGAATGCCCCAAACTTCAAGAGATAAAGGTGCTCAAAGTTGACCCATTTTTCAATACTGGGAAATAGAAATGGTTGAGTTTGATATCATTCAAAAGCTTATCAACAGGGTTGTCAAACTATTGTCTTGAAACATAAGTAATGATTTGTTTTACCTTTAACGTCAATTATCTAAAAACATCCACTTAGATTTTTTTCAGATTCGCATATGTTGTAGCTTAGACCATACTTTTCATCTTCTGACATTTTTGTGTTGTGGCCGCCATCGGTTGAGACACAACATGCTCTTGAACACAGTGTGGGTATAATTTTTTTTACATTTATTAGCCAAAACATGACACCCACCCTGTATTCAAAAGCATGTTGTGTCTCAACCGATAGCGGGCACAACACAAAAACCTCAAACTATGTCAAATAGGTTTTAAGCTACAACATATGCCACAAAAAAAAAAGAGTTTGCTCGTTTTTAGATAATTTACTTTTAAATGAAAAAAAATGACATAAAAAAAGATAGTTTGGACAGCCCTATTTGTAAGCTTTTAAATTATATAAATCTCCACCGTTTACCTTTCCCAGTCATGAAGACATGGATGTCTTCTGGTATGGTGGGTTATGCAAAATAGGTCAACTTTGAGCACCTTTATCTCTTGCGTGTTTTGGAATCCAGGTCCAAAAAGTAACTTTCTGAGTACTTCTACAACGGGCAAACATGTATGGAAAGTTTGTTCAAATCAAACGGGGTGCTCTCAAAAAGTAATTGAATTCAAATGGATTTACCCAAAAAAGATATTGGTCTCAATGGGACTCCCCTGTTAAAAAATACAGTTGAATTATTATTATACATTTTTTAATCAATGTAGGCATTAGCTCTTCTACTAGTCCAATGAAAGTAGTGGGGTAGGGAGATGGAAGTGATATACAGTACATGAGCAGAGAGATTGATTGCATATTGAATTGAATGATTTTTTAAGGCTAACTGTACGTCCAAACCCTTAGTTGAACCCACACTGTCATAGGAAGCATGGACATAGCACATGAACTTAGATTACATTGGATTGTTCATCTTTAAATCTCACTGTATGTTAAATCCCACGCTTTCATAACACATGACATTCATTATATGATGACATTTAAAACTGGTATCTCATGGATCTAGTAGTGCTATTGAATGTTGGTGGCTTTCAAAGCAGATAGATTGAGTTTTTAGATGATATTTGTTGGTCAAAGTATTTGGGGGGTTCATTCATGTGTGAATGTATATTCCTTTCAATATTCATCATAATTATGTAATAGATATTTCATATGTCATACAAATTCATTGTAAATAATATGTATGTATGTGAAACACTGAACTACATTTATTTGGAAGGAATTTGCTATATTAAAAAAGTGAGTTTATTTGTCTTGATTCCCTAGTCCTAAGGCATATTGTTGTCGAATTGTGAATATTTTTTATTTATTTAGTGGCTAAGTGTTTTTTTATTGTTATTGTACCACAGCAATGTGAATTGTAATAGTTATCCGTAACAGACTATGTGTCCAGGATAGTGGGTATTCCTTTGATGCATTTGAGAATTTCCTTGGCAGGCAGGATAAAAGGCAAGCATTAGGCTAGGAATTGATAGAGAGAGAGAGCGAGAGTGTGCACAGCAGGAAAGGGTGGCCACAGCACTCAAGGGAGTGATTGAAAAAGCTTCTTTCACTTTCCCCAACGCACAAGTGGTTATCGCCACCCTGCTACTTCGAAAGACGTTCACCCTGGTACCATACAGAGGGTAAACTCAAGCATTTCCCATGACTGTGCCTCAAAACTGTAATTCCCGGGGTATAGTGGAGGAAGAAGTCAGACGCAGGAAACAGAGAGTTCAGAGTTGCGCTACTTCTTTATTCACCACACAGGTGAAAACGACGCCACTCAAACAAATGCCCCAAAACACAGGCGAACTAAACAGTCCCGAACAACACACGTACACGTAAAACTGTGACTTACAGGCTTGCACAAGAGTACACATAAAACAATACCGCACACCCAGCAGGCGGCCCGGCTGGATAATAAAGCCCAACTAATTAACCTAACGAAACACAGGTGTAACTAATAAACAGACAAGGGGGGGTGGGGGGAAGGATCAGTGGCAGCTAGTAGGCCGGTGACGACGAGCGCCGAGCACCACCCGAACAGGAAGGGGAGCCACCTTCGGTAGGAGTCGTGACAAAAACCAAATGTTTACCTGGCCCACCGTACCCCATCCTGAACTTGAACAGCCTTTATGACCAGGTCCACCTCTACAAACCAGCAGTCCCTACTTTTTCAAGGACCCTGAAAGACATTGCCCACAAAAGCAGCCCCAGCACCTCACACAGGAGCAACAGAGCATCGGACAGCCCGCCCAGACCAGCAAGGCCCCCCACCTGCACCTAGAGGACCCACGCCGAGAGGACGCACACCAAGAGGACCTACATCCAGACCACACTGATAAGACCACACTTATCAGTGTCCCGAGCCCTGCTCATATAATCCCTACCATTGTGTCACTGAGTTGTCGTAGTGCTGCTGCAAGTGTACATTGTCCCAAGGGCATTGGCAGTCATAATGTAAATAACCTAATTTATGTCCCTCTATCTCCCCTGAATGCCCCCTGTCAATCGTACAGCTATTGTATGCTGTTATCATGTGCCTATGAACCTGAGTTATACTGCGGAATACCTGACCACTGTGACTTTGCCAAAATTAAGAAAATACTTGACCGTGTGCAGACTCAGTGAGCATAGCCTTGCTATTGAGAGAGGTTACCACATGATAGGGTCACACATCAGACCTGGCTTTCGAGAGAAGACAGGCCATGTGCCCACTGCCCACAAAATGAGGTGGAAACTGAACTGCCCTTCCTATCCTCCTAACAAATGTATGACCACATTAGAGATATATATTTCCCACAAATCACACAGACCACAAAGAATTTGAAAACAAATCAAACATTTGTTCTCCCATCTCCCCTGTGGAGGAGGAGGTTTCTGATGAAACCAAGATTGAACACTTTGGCCTGAATGCCAAGCATCACGCCTTGCACCAGCGGCAGGGACTGGGAGACGAGTGAAAGATGAACAGAGCAAAGTGCAGAGAGATTCTTGATGAAACCTTGGTCCAGAGTGCTAAGGACCTCAGACTGGGGCGAAGGTTTACCTTCCAACATTGCAACAACTCTAAGCACATAGCCAAGACAAAGCAGGAGTGGCTTTGGGACAAGTCTCTGAATGTCTTTGAGTGGCCCAGGCAGATTCCGGACTTGGACCCGATCAAACATTTCTGGAGAGTCCTGAAAATCGCTGTGCAGTGACACTCCCAATCCAACCTGACAGAGCTTGGGAAGATCTGCAGAGAAGAATGGGAAAAACTCCTCAAATACAGGTGTGCCAAGCTTGTTGCTTCATACCCAAGAAGACTCGAGGCTGTTAACGCTGCCAAAGGTGCTTCAACAAAGTACTGAGTAAAGTGTCTGAATACTCACGTAAATGTTATTTTTCAGTTTTTAATTTGAATTAAATGTGCCAAAAAATCTAAAAACCTGTTTTTATTTAACATTATGGGATATTGTGTGTAGATTGATGAGGAAAAAAATATATTTAATCAATTTTAGAATAAGCCTGTAATGTAACAAAATGTGGAAAAAGTCAAGGGGTCTGAATACTTTCCGAATGCACTGTAAACTCCCATATCTGTTGGGCTAAATACTGCAGTGTGCAATCACAGCACACTAGTGGAACACAAACAACATTGTAAATACTACCAATATTTGAATGTCTTTATATTTTTTTAAACCTTATTGAGTGCAATATTTACTGTTAAATTATAATATTTTTTGTTAGTGTTTTGTGTCTTCTCACTTTTGTTTATTGTTAATTTCACTTGCGTTGGCAATGTAAATACATGTTTCCCATGCCAATAAAGCCCCTTTGAATTGGAGAGAGAGATCAGCTACAATGAACAACTGTTTTTATGTCCCTCCACTACTCCACACTCTCTTGCTTTTACAGTATGTCCATCTCTCACTTTTTCTTTGTTAGTCTCTTTGTCTCCCTTTTAAACTGTTTCTTTGTCTCCCTTTCTCCCTCTGTCTCTCCTCTTGATCTTGTCTCTATCTCTTTGTTCATTCCTATAAATGGGAAACATGTTGTTCAACTATGGAACGGTTATGACTCTTTATGGTCAGGGATAGGTATAGAGGGGATGGTTTATGGTAGGGGGTGAGTGGGCCACATAGTGGGTGGAAATCTTTGGGGTCAACTTGTGTTGACCTACATCTGAGCCTGATGCAATTGTGATGTAATTAACTTACAGTACAAGACCACCCACATAAGTACAGTACAGTACAGTACAAGACCACCCACATAAGTACAGTACAGTACAAGGCCACCCACATAAGTACAGTACAGTACAAGACCACCCACATAAGTACAGTACAGTACAAGACCACCCACATAAGTACAGTACAGTACAAGACCACCCACATAAGTACAGTACAGTACAAGGCCACCCACATAAGTACAGTACAGTACAAGACCACCCACATAAGTACAGTACGGTACAAGACCACCCACATAAGTGCAGTACAGTACAAGACCACCCACATAAGTACAGTACAGTACAAGACAACCCACATAAGTACAGTACAGTACAAGACCACCCACATAAGAGCTTCTGAAAGGAGGTGGTTTTGTACTCTATAGTGTTGAATAAATCAAAGTACTGGGATGAACTGTGCCTCCTCTCTCATATATATTCAAATGATTTAACTCACTTATTAGGTTGAATTACCATTCGTTAATTTTGAGTCATAATTGACTCATTATATTAGAATGGGCTTGTGGTGGGCACTGGAGGATTTTGTTAGATCGGTTTACCGCTTGGTGACTGTAGCTGTAACATCAGTGGGCTGTGTGTGTGTTATCGTGTCTGAGAGAGAGAGAGAGATAGAAGAAAAAGGCAACCAGTGAAGAACAAACACCATTGTAAAAACAACCCATATTTGTGTTTATTTATTTTCTCTTTTGTACTTTAACTATTTCCACATCGTTACAACACTGTATATAGCGATAATATGACATGTGAAATGTCTCTATTCTTTTGGATCTTTTGTGAGTGTAATGTTTACTGTACATTTTTTGTTGTTTATTTCACTGTTGTTTATTGTCTATTACACTTGTTTTGGCAATGTAAACAAACACATGTTTCCCATCCCAATTAAGCCCTTAGAATTGAAGAGATGATTACATGTATGTTGATGTATTTCCCAGTGACAAACAGCCTCTGTTTTTTCTTTCTCTTCTTCCATCCCTTTACCACCCCTGCTCGGGTTGCACTTCAAACCCATTTCAGCCATTTCACTGTCAGAGAGGCTTTCAAATAGCTACTTCACTATTTCATAAAGTTTCCCCTGTTTCATTACATGTTTGTCATTAATCTTATCCAGAGCGACACAGTATTGAGTTTATACATTTTCATACTTTTTTGGTACTGGTCTCTCGTGGGAATCGAACTTGTGGGATTTTTTTGTTTTGATTTTTGATTTGAACCCACAACCCTGGGGTTGCAAGCGCCATGTTCTACCAACTGAGCCACACAGGACCACATAACAAAGTTTCTCCTGAAACTTAACCTTTCGATTTACTGTTCTGAGTTGCACTCATGATGAAGCTGGAGTATAATGTAACATGATAAGGAGATTTACTAGCGAAGTAACATACTGTACTGTTGGAATGTTCCTCAGCCAGGTGGAAACAGCCCATTATCTCTCCACTGACAGATGCCAGGCATCTGTTCCTGTACACTATCCTTCCATCCCTACACCATCCCTCCATCTCCTCCTCACCTACTCGCTGCCAGCCAGGGGGTGTTATGGGTAGAGTTCAGAGTGTTCATCAGCCTCAGTCTTTATCACAGGCACAGGTCCACTATCACCAGTTGAGCAGCACATCCAGAGGTAAACACACACGCACACACACACACGCACACACACACACACACACACACACACACACACACACACACACACACACACACACACACACACACACACACACACACACACACACACACACAAACAAACAAACACTGAATGCCACGGCCGTGGCCCATAATCCTCTCTGATTCAGCCAGGTCTGGCAGATGCTGCTGTATTGTTTGTTTGTTCAGCTCGGATGTAATCTGGCTGGGTGCAGGAGAGGGGTCAGTTGGGTGGTGTGGTGTGACTGTCATGCTGTACCTGCGCCATAGCTGAGGTTGTGGCCCTTAGAGAAGATGTGGGAAATGTGTTTGTATGGGCAATGTTTTTTAAAGGGATAGTTCACCCAAATTACAAAATTATATTGGTTTCCTTACCCTGAAAGCAGTCTATGTGTAACTGTTGTCGTCGGGAGAAAGAGAGGACCAAGGTGCAGCGTGGTAAGTATTCATTGTAATTTAATAAAGAATGAATACTGAAACAAAAACAATACACGACAAACGAACAGTCCTGAACGGTACAACAAAACACAGAACAGAAAACAAACACCAACAACTCAAAAGTGAAACCAGGCTACCGAAGTATGATTCTCAATCAGGGACAACGATTGACAGCTGCTTCTGATTGAGAACCATACCAGGCCGAACACAGAAAATCCCAAATGAAAGAAAAAAGAACATAGACAACCCACCCAACTCACACCCTGACCATACTAAAACAAAGACATAGCAAAGGAACTAAGGTCAGAACGTGACACTATGGACAAGGTATGATAGCAATCCATACTTTGCTTTAGTTTCTTTCCCTGGCACTGTTTCCACATGCTAATGTTTTAGCATTTGTGGCACAAATCCCATTCAAGTTATGATATTAGCATTTTTTCTAATTATCTACAAGTGAGTTTGTTGAGCTTCACAAACAATGTTAGATACTTTCGGATGATTTGGACATGATGAGCAACCAATTCTAAGATCGGTCCCATGACTTGAATGGGATTTGTGCCAGAAATGTTGAAATGTTAGCATGTGGAAACAGTGTCAGGGGAACTAAACCAAAGCATAGATTTCTGTCATACCTTGTCCATAGACTGCTTACAGGTTAAGGAAACAAATGTGTATTTTTTTTACTTGTGTGAACTATCCCTTTAAGTATTTGTATGTATAAGTTTTGCCTGTGAATGTTCATGCCCAGGCTCTTGGCCTACAACTGAAAGTCTGTGACCTGTTTTCTTTTACCATGATTCTCACTTTTCCCCTCTCTAACCCTACCCCTTTCAACACCCCTATTCCCAACCCAACCCAAACCCCTCACGCAGAAATGTATGCGGTTCAACCCTAACGCGACTGTGTGGGTTGCCAAGCAGAGGATCCTGTGCACGTTGAGCCAGAGTCTGAAGGATGTGCTGAACTATGGCCTCTTCCAGCCCGCCATGAACGGACGTGATGGGAAGTTCCTGGATGAGGAACGCCTCCTCCTGGAATACCCACAGCCAATCAGCAAAGGAGTTCCAGCTCTGGAGGTAGAGTGCCAGCCAATCACTGAAGTTGTTACGTATTTAAAAAGGTGTGGTATTTCTATTTATTATGGATCCCCATTAGCTGCTGCCAAGGCAGTATAATTACACTAGAAATCAATTAAAAAATATACGTGTGTGTAGAAGAATTGTGTTCGTATGCGTGTGTCTCTTCGCAGTCCGCGCTGTTCCATAAGGTGTAGTTTTATACATTTTTTAAGTCTGATTGTATTGCTTGCAGGAGTTACTTGATGTGGAATAGAGTTCCGTGTAGTCATGGCTCTGTGTAGTATTGTGCATTTTCCAGAGTCTGTCCTGGACTTGGGCACTATGAAGAGACCCCAGGTAGTATGTCTTGTGGAGTATGCATGTATGTCCAAGCTGTGTGCTAGTCGTGCAAACAGACAGTTCGTTGCTTTTAACATGTCAATACCTCTCACAAAGACAAGTAGTGGTGCAGTCAATCTCTACTTTGAGCCAGGAGAGATTAGGGCTATACTGGTATTGATGCACGGACCGGTTTAGGTTTTTACTTTACCTTCTATGAGCATATTTTAAAGTTTGGTTTATTAAATGCGATATGCCGTGTATAAGGTACATTTTTATAGTTTACTTCGCTACTTGAGTCATATCTCTCCACTCTCTCTCTTCATTGTCATTTGCCTATGTCCCTCTTTGTGGCACTTGACCATATGACTCGGCAGTAGTCCAGGTGGGATGAAACTAGGGCCTGTAGGACTTGTTTAGTTGATAGTAAAGTCAAGAAATCAGAGCAACACTTTATTACAGACAGACCTCTCCCCATCTTCGCTTCCATTGCATCAATATGTTTTGACCATGGCAGTTTAAAATCCAGGGTTACACCAAGCAGTTTAGTCTGCTCAACTTTTTCAATTTCCACATGATTCATTACAATATTTAGTTGAAGTTTAGGGTTTAGTGAACGGTTTGTCCCAAATACAATGCTTTTTTGTTCATATTTAGTTTATGACATGCCACCCATTCTAAAAACTGACTGCAGCTCTTTGATAAGTATTGCAGTGATTTCAATTGTTGTGGTAGCAAACGTGTATAATGTTGAGTCATCGGCATACATACTGTAGATACACAGGCTTTACCCAGTGCCAGTGGCAGGTCATTAGTAAAGATTGGAAAAAGTAAGGGGCCCAGACAACTGGATTAGGTTGGAGAAGCTCCCATTAAAGAGGTAACTCTCAGATCCACGATATAGCAGGAGATGTAAAGCCATAACACATACGTTTTTCCAGCAGCAGATTCTAATCGATAATGTCAAAAGCTGCACTGAAGTCTAACAAAACAGGTCGTCTTATTATAAGCCAGTCATCAGTCATTTGTGTAAGTGCTGTACATGTTGAGTGCCCCTCCCTATAAGCATGCTGAAAGTCAATTGTTAATTTGTGTACTGTGAAATAGCATTGTATCTGGTCAAACACAATTTTTTTCCAGAAGTTCACCGAGGGTTGGTAGCAGGCGGATTGTTCGGGTGTTAAAGCCAGTAAAGGGTGTTTTGCTATTCTTGGGTCACATAATGACTTTTGCTTCCCTCCAGGCCTGAGGGCACACACTTCCTGTAGGCTTAGATTGATGAGATGGCAAATAGGAGTGGCAATATCGTCCCCTATTATCCTCAGTCATTTTCCATCCAAGTTGTCAGATCCAGGTGGCTTGTCTTTTGTTGATAGACAACAATTATTAATTCATCTCTTCCACACTCACTTTACGGAATTCAAAATTACAGTGCTTGTCTTTCATAATTTGTTTCAGTTATGCATTGATGTGTAGGTTCAGAATTTGTTGTTTGTATGTCATGCCTAAATGTGCTAATCTTGCCAATAAAAAAACAATATCGGTGGGTTTTGTGATGAATCAGTCATCTGATTCAATGAAAGATGGAGCTGAGTTTGCCTTTTTGCTCAAAATCATTTAAGGTGCTCCAAAGCTTTTTATTATCATTATTTTCTTTATATAATTTATCTTTGTTTCATAGTACAGTTTCTTCTTTTTGTTCAGTTTAGTCACATGATTGCTCAATTTACAGTACGTTTGCCAATCGGTTGTGTAATGCTCCGGGTGTCGAACGCCCGAGCACCAACGCACCACAGGGTGCTCACAATAGTAACGGCCCCAAACACAGGGAATGAAAATGTACAACTGAAAATGCACGACCGGGCACTAACACGTACCTCTACAACAGAGCCGAAGGTTTACAATGAATAATCCCGCACAACAACCAGGCGGGCCGGCTGTCTAATAAAGACAAACTAATCAGTCATAAACAGGTGCTACCAATAAACATACAAGGAGGGGGAGGAAAGACAATCAGTGGCAGCTAATAGGCCGGTAACGACGACCGCCGAGCGCCACCCGCCCGGGAAGGGAAACCACCCCAGGTCGGACTCGTGACAGGTTGTGCAGCCAGACTTATTTTCCATAAATTTTGCCTCATCCCTCTCATTCATACAATTTTTAAATTCCTCATCAATCCACGGGGATTTAACAGTTTTTACAGAAATGTTCTTAATTGGGGCATGCTTATTAGTAAATGGAAAAAGCAATTTCAGAAATGTGTCAATCCCTACATCTTCAACGTAGGGATCACCACAAAACGTATTGTATGACCTCTTATACACTATATTAGGCCCAGCCTTTGGAACTTGGTTTTCCTAGACATTGCTTCTATATTATGATCACTACATCCAATGGATTTGGATACTGCTTTAAAGCAAATTTCTAGAGCATTAGTAAAGATGTGATCAATATATGTGGATGATTTAATTCCTGTGCTGTTTGTAAATACACTTGTAGGTTGACTGATAACCTGAACCAGGTTACACTGGTTACAGTTTGAAGCTTTTTCTTGAGTGGATAGCTTGATGAAAGCCAGTCAATATTTAGGTCACCCACAAATTATAATATAATAATAATCAAGCTCTTTATTTAGCCATCCTAGATCTAAAACCTTATTTGTTCATCAAAAATTGTGAATAACTCACCACAGGTTAATGAGAATGGTGTGCTTGAAAGGATGCACATGACTCTGCAATGTTGGGTTGCATTGGAGAGAGTCTCAGTCTTAAATAATTATCCACACACAGTCTGTGCCTGTATTTAGTTTTCATGCTAGTGAGGGCCGAGAATCCACTCTCACATAGGTATGTGGTTGCAAAGGGCATCAGTGTCTTAACAGCGCGATTTGCCAAGGCAAGAAACTCTGAGCGCAGCCCTATCCAGAAATCTGGCAGTGGCTTCTGATTAAATCGCTAAATTAATAAATAAAGAGGTGACTTTTTGAAAGAGTTTTACTTCCGAGTCCCAACCAATTAGCATGGCGTCTCTAGGGAGACTATTACCTTCTCATCCAATAAGAAAAACTGTCATTGCTACATGACACCATGTCATACATATCTGACTGACCCAAATCCTATTTTTTTTCTTCCTCTATCCTCTTTTCCACAGTTCCGCTACAAGAGCCGAGTCTACAGGCAGACCCATGTGGAAGAGAAGCAGATTGCCAAACTTCACACCAAGGTGAGTGGTGTGGACAAACGTCACACTCTCTCCTAACAACCAGCTGGGGTCTTACTGCACACATTCACTCACACAAACACAAACGCACACTGTTGGGAGTGTCAGAGATGCTGGAGTGTCACTTTATCTCACTGTCAACACACAGACACACAAACATCTTCAGTTATGTCAGCTGTTATCACTGTGAGCCTCTGTAGTATCTCTCTAGTGTCCTGCCTGCATGTCTCTCTCTACTCTATGCTCTCCTGTCCGCATGTCTACTCTTTACTTTCCGTAAGAGTCAAGGAGGCAAGAAGATGGTGATATGGAGAGAGGAGGTTGGTCGTTATTTGCTCAACCACAGAGAGCCTGATGGCACCATTAACTTATTAAACTGATAATAAAACCCCTGTAATCATGTACTGTATGGAGTTAAATTAGTGCACTCAGTTTTCAGAATAAATTATTAGCTTTGATTGTGTTGAGCTGGAGCAAAAATATTCAGCCCGGGAAGGCCCATATCTGGAACTGAAAACCCCTGTTTTAGGGGATGTTTGTTGAGGTGTGTGGCTCTAAGAGCCCTTGTTGTGTTGGATGGACCAGTCCACCTGGGCTCTCTCTCTCTCTCTCTCTGCCTCCTGACAGGTGACATTTCTGGGTAAGGACTGGAGCAGCTCACCCTTAATGGTGTGTGTGTGTGTGTGTGTGTGTGTGTGTGTGTGTGTGTGTGTGTGTGTGTGTGTGTGTGTGTGTGTGTGTGTGTGTGTGTGTGTGTGTGTGTGTGTGTGTGTGTGTGTGTGTGTGTGTGTGTGTGTGTGTGTGAGAGAGAGAGAGAGAGAGAGAGAGAGAGAGAGAGGAGATACAGACAGGGTGAGTGAGGGGAACCTGTCTCGTACCTTTTAAATGCCACGTCCAACACTGGCATTTACACAAGGTTTCGCAGCAGTCTGAAATTGAACCAGTAGAAGGTGGAAGAAAGCCCAAAAAATTTGGATACAAATCTAAGGTGCTGTTATCAAGGTCGTGGGTGGCATTATACAAGTCCATTAGGCCAACAACCTTCATAGGAAGTGTGAGAGACGAGTTCGTAATTGTGGTCCATTATCTGTTGGCAAGTTGAGTCAGGATGCCGTGGCAAAGGTGGAATTGGCCTGTAAATGTTTCAATGGACGTATATTTCATGTCTCGCCTGTGCCCACTTAACCTGGATCATTGTGCATGTGCTCACGCATAAGCACACAGAATACCCACTTTGCATATCTGCCGCTGGTAAATGTTCACTGACTGTATGAGGAAAAAATGATGAATACATGATACAGTATATAATAATTATTAGTAAATGATAACTTGATGGTGCGTCATATTCCGTTCTAATTATGTCATTAGAAATGAATTTATGCTAAGGCTATACACACCTTTGTATTATGTGCCAATAAAGAATCACTGAATTGAGAGAGCAGTATAGGACGGAAAACGAAGGGAGGGTGATCTAAAGAGAGGGTGGGAAGTGAGCACATGCTGGTCTCCATACTGGTGTACAGTTCCATGTACTGTATTTCTGACACATATAGATTGACTCTGATGACGCAGATGAGGTGTATACAGGTCCACCCCCTACTATGTTCTGTTCTTTCCTCCTTCCTACATTTCTCTCTCTACCTCCATCTCTTCAAAGATTCTTATTTTTGTTCCCTCCCTCCCTCCCTCCCTCCCTCCCTCCCTCCCTCCCTCCCTCCCTCCCTCCCTCCCTCCCTCCCTCCCTCCCTCCCTCCCTCCCTCCCTCCCTCCCTCCCTCCCCCCCTCCCTCCCTCCCTCCCCAACTTCTCCATATGTTCATCATCATCCTGTTCTCCTCATTCTTCCTCCTCCCTTCCTCCTCTCCTCTCTTCCTATAGTGTTTAGGGAGCTGTTCTCTTATCTATTTATATCTGCCCTGGAAAGCAGATGAGAACACTCATCCCATTGTGTACTCTGTGCTCCAATCAGCACACCCCAATCATTCAATCTATCTCTCTTTCTTTTGTTCTCTCTCCCCCCTCTTCTGTCCCTGTTTTTCTCTCTCCTTCTCTCTTTTTTCTAACCTTCTCCCCTTCATATCGCTGACCTGCTCTCACACACACACACACACACACACACACACACACACACACACACACACACACACACACACACACACACACACACACACACACACACACACACACACACACACTCTCTCTCTACACTCTCTCTCGCTCTCTCTCTCTCTCTCTCTCTCTCTCTCTCTCTCTCTCACTCTCTCTCTCTAACTCCTTTTTTTCTCATTCTCCATCTCCAGGCCAACTTGAGAAAGTTTATGGACCTCATCCAGCACCATCAGGTGGAGAAAGTATCTAGGCTGCTGGAGAGAGGGCTGGACCCCAACTACCAGGATACAGAGACCGGTGGTAATACTACACACACACATGCACAAACACACAGATCATGAACACGGGTGGTTGACATAATCACAGACTTATGGCCACTCTCCCCTATGCTAATGATACGGATCTCTGAGATGCAGTGCCTTAGACGCTGTGCCACTCGGGAGCCCAACCATGTTTTAACCATGTCATAATTGTAAACCGTGTTCGTGTACAATTACGTTCTTACAAACAATGGAGTAAAACAAGCTTATATTGTGGTTTCTGATGGGTGTTCTTCAAGAATCAATGGCTATAAAAAATCATTCAAAAGTTTAAAAAAAATGGATGTAGCAAATAACACATTGCACTTTTAAGACAGGTATACAAAGATACCAATTCCTCTGTGAGATCTTGAAATGAATTGAAACAATTCAAATGAATATGGAATAGAACATAGTTGTATGAGACGATGTTCTGGGTGACACAGTGGGTGGTACATTTTCGGGGGTCAATTTGTGTCGGCCTACATCTGAGCCCTATGTAATTGTGATGTAATTAGCTTGGGATTTACAACAGAACGTGTGTGTGTGCCTGACTATGCCTATGTCCATGTCTGTGTGTGCACTTCTACAACCAAAATCAATAGTGAGCCAGAGCTCTATAATTGAGCGCTATTCTACAAGCTGCTCTTATCCCTCAATCTCCCAGCAATAAGGCTTAATCTACCATTACCACTTATATCCCATTAAAACCCCCTTAATTTCCTTGCTACGAGCCCTAACACCGGTTTCCTTTAGGTTCTTCTTTAATAAGCCTTAACTGAAAGGCTGCATTTGCTCTGCATTTATCCTGCTTGTCCAATACTTTATTCACACAATGCTGACTGTGTCCCCAGCTCTTAAAATGCCGCAATACCTCTAACTAACTCGTGAAAATCTGTAGAACCCTTACAGTCCTAATACCCCTAATAGCTTCACAGATTGCCTTAAAATCTTGACTAACCCCCCTCTTAGCCCCCAAATACCCTCCTGCATTTGTTAATTTATGCTCAGAGCGTTGGAGTACATTCTGGCGGTACATAATGCCAGTTCAATGATGCTTCATAGGATAATTTTTTCGTTTTACATTTATTTAATCTTTATTTAACTAGGCAAGTCAGTTATTTTCAATGCCGGCCAAGGAACAGTGGGTGCTCTTTTAGTGCAAGAGCTATTTGAAAAGACTGCCTGAAATGTCAGCCTGTTTTGGTGGGAGGGAGTTGTGGCCTACCTGGTGAAATCAAATTGGTTAATAGACCAATAAAACAGATATTTCCAAACCTCTGCCAATAACAGCTAGTTTTCAGTTTCCCCCACCCCACTCTGACCAGTCCCAGACAGTCCCAGCAAAAATGTTGCTTGAGAAATTGCTCTTTGCTAAGAAGCTATTGTTGTGTCTTTTTGACCATTTTAATTGAAAAACAATCACAGGTTTCCATCCAATTTGTGACAGATTTTCAAGCAAATAGAAGAAAAAAAATCTGCATAAAACAATAGGGGCATTTTCCACCAGAGAAGTGTTTTCATCAAACTGATATTTTGCGGATCAAAGGCTGTGCGTATATGTAGTGCACTTAGAAATAACTTTTGCCGTTAAATTCCGTGTCTTGAATGAAAAATACAAGTTAAGTGGGTTTCCATGACATTTTCAATTCTGCTGATTTTTTTGTCACAAAAAAAATGGTTGCGTTATATAGCAAATGTTCCCACTCTATTGAGATAAATGTTCCCACTCTAATTCAGATAAATGTTCCCACTCTATTGAGATAAATGTTCCCACTCTATTGAGATAAATGTTCCCACTCTAATTCAGATAAATGTTCCCACTCTATTCAGATAAATGTTCCCACTCTATTGAGATAAATGTTCCCACTCTAATTCAGATAAATGTTCCCACTCTAATTCAGATAAATGTTCCCACTCTATTCAGATAGATGTTCCCACGCTATTCAGATAAATGTTCCCACTCTATTCAGATAAATGTTCCAACTCTATTCAAATAAATGTTCCCACTCTATTGAGATAAATGTTCCCACTCTATTCAGATAAATGTTCCCACTCTATTCAGATAAATGTTCCCACTCTATTGAGATAAATGTTCCCACTCTATTGAGATAAATGTTCCAACTCTATTCAAATAAATGTTCCCACTCTATTGAGATAAATGTTCCCACTCTAATTCAGATAAATGTTCCCACTCTATTGAGATAAATGTTCCCACTCTTTTCAGATAAATGTTCCCACTCTATTGAGATAAATGTTCCCACTCTATTCAGATAAATGTTCCCACTCTATTCAGATAAATGTTCCCACTCTATTGAGATAAATGTTCCCACTCTATTGAGATAAATGTTCCCACTCTATTCAGATAAATGTTCCCACTCTATTGAGATAAATGTCCCCACTCTTTTCAGATAAATGTTCCCACTCTTATTGAGATAAATGTTCCCACTCTATTCAGATAAATGTTCCCACTCTATTGAGATAAATGTTCCCACTCTATTGAGATAAATGTTCCCACTCTTTTCAGATAAATGTTCCCACTCTATTCAGATAATTGTTCCCACTCTATTCAGATAAATGTTCCCACTCTATTCAGATAAATGTTCCCACTCTATTCAGATAAATGTTCCCACTCTATTCAGATAAATGTTTCCACTCTATTCAGATAAATGTTCCCACTCTATTCAGATAAATGTTCCCACTCTATTCAGATAAATGTTCCCACTCTATTCAGATAAATGTTCCCACTCTATTCAGATAAATGTTCCCACTCTATTCAGATAAATGTTCCCACTCTATTCAAATAAATTAAAATTACTACATTGGATCTTTAACCAATGTGTCAGTGCCACTGCCAGTAGAAATCCACTTATTGACCAATGGACGGACATCAGTGTAGATGGATGTGTGGCCGAGTGTGGATGAATTTCGTGTGACTGCGGCGGTTGGATGATGAATAACACTGACAGTGGAGAACCACTTTGATTCCTGAGGAAATATGTCTGTGTAAGCACAGAGTAATGGACGGTGTTGTCACCATCACTGCTGATCTGAGTTTAATTGATGCACATTATTCTCTCCCTGTCTATGTTCTGTTCTGTTCTGTGGTCTGTTCTTTTCTGTTCTGTTGGCTGTTCTGATCTTTTCTGTTAGCTGTTCTTTTCTGTTCTGTTGTCTGTTGTGTCTGTGTTGTGGTTCCTCTATGCAGTGGTGTAAAGTACTTAAGTACAAATACTTGGAAGTACTACTTAAGTAGTTTTTTGGGGTATTTGTACTTTACTTTGCTCTTCATATTTTTTACCTTTAATTCACTACATTCCTAAAGAAAATTATGTACTTTTTATACGTCTTTCCTGACATCCAAAAGTATTCGTTACATTTCGAATGCTTAGCAGGTCAGGAAAATTGTCTAATTCACACACTTATCAAGAGAACATCCCTGGTCATCCCTGGTCATCCCTACTGCCTCTGAACTGGTGGACTCACTAAACACATGCTTCATTTGTAAATGATTTCTGAGTGTTGGAGTGTGCCCCTGGCTATCCGTAAATAAAATAAATCAAAATAAAATGGTGCGTCAGGTTTGCTGAATATAAGGAATTTGAAATAATTAATATTTTTCCTTTTACTTTTGATACTTAAGAATATTTTAGCAATTACATTTACTTTTGATACTTAAGTATGTTTAAAACCAAATACTTATAGACTTTTACTCAAGTAGGAATTCACTGGGTGACTTTTACTTGAGTAATTTTCTATGAAGGCATCTTTATTTTTACTCAAGTATGACAATTCGGTACTTTTTCCACCACTGCCTCTATGGCCTATAATTCCTTTATGGTTCCATTTTGTCTGTTTTCTGTTCTGTTTCTGTTCCATTCCGACTGTGTTCCTATGTTATGTTGCATTCTGTTCTCTGATCCATCTTTGGTCCCTTTCTTCTCTGTTCTGTTCTCTTCTAATTTGTCTGTGGTGTTCTAACCGTACTCACAAACAGAATCACCAAAATGAAAGCCACTGTAGACAATCAAGGAACATCGTAATTGTTGAAAAAAAATGATGGGCCGAGAGAATGTTAACCTCGTTCGACCATCTCGTTCGACCACCTTCTGAAACTAAATGAGAGTGCAGCGGTCAACATGGCGGATCAGTCTAACAGAATGTGGCCTCAGGCAAAATAAGGTAGAGACCCATGGTCTACACTTTATCCTGTCCATGTCATTCTGCAGAGACCCCCCTGACATTTGCGGCCCACCTGGATAACGTGGTGGAGATTATAAAGGTTCTGAAGAATGGAGGGGCTCACCTGGACTTCAGGGCCAAAGATGGCATGACGGCCCTACACAAAGCTGCTAGGTCCAAAAACCAGGTTACTCTGATGGTACGGGGACACACACGTTGGTGTGGTACGGACACACACACACCAACTCACGCATGCTCACATACTCACATGCACATGAACACACACAACATTAACCCTGCCACTCTTAAGCTTACCCATACCTTGTATTGATAAGTATTGTATTTGTATTTATTATGGATCCCCATTAGCTGCTACTCTTCCTGGGATCCAGCAAAATTAAGGCGTTTATATTTGAAAAATATTACAATATATTCACAACAGATTTCACATCACATTAAGTGTGTGCCCTCAGGCCCCTACTCTACTACCACATATCTACAACACAAAATCCATGTTTACGTGTGTGTACAGTGTTATTGTGTGTCTGTATGCATGTGTCTGTGCCTGTGTTTGTGTCTCTTCACAATCCCGCTGTTCCATAAGGTGTATTTTAAATCTAATGTCAATGTGTGTGCGCCTGCCTGCGTCTGTGTGTATGTGTGTGTGTTGCAGACCCTGTTGGAGCTTGGTTTGTCTCCAGACTATAAGGACAGTCGGGGTCTGACGGCGCTCTATCACACAGCCATGGTGGGAGGAGATCCGTTCTGCTGTGAGTTGCTGCTACATGAACACGCCACCGTCTGCTGCCAGGACGAAAACGGCTGGCATGAAGTCCACCAGGTACACACACACACACACACACACACACACACACACAGAGAGGCTGAGGAAAAACACACACACAGGCACACACATGTACACACACATATTTTTTTCCCTGTATGTGTGTATGTGCGTGTGCATGTGTGTGTACTGATGGTTGATAGCTCTCCTAGACCCTCTCCCTTCCTGTTCTACTCTGATTGCTATCAGCTCTAGCCAGCAGTAATGTCACACTTCCTGACGTACTGTGCAGTCTCTCCTCTAGAACATGGCACTGTCAGCATATCAAACACAACCCTCCTCTAGGTTAGCCTATCAGTTAACTATCATCAAAACGCATTAATTTTCATCCTCCGAAAACGAGCCTTGCCCATGGGCTACGGAAATGCCTGTTTCCTTTGCTCTCTCCCTCGCTCCCCCACTGACTCTCTTTCACTCACTCTCTGTCAACCTGATACTATAAATTACTTTGGATCTATGTAGGCTTTCGAATTATACTTTGATACATCATTCCTAATTTAGCACTGGTGTCTTTCTACATCTGTTCCCTACACCCCCCTAGAATTGATTCTTCCATCTGATGACTGGGTTCAAACTAAGGACGTAATATCACAAACTCCAAGGCCTCAGTGCTGCTTCTTATGCCGAACACTGACATCTACTGGACGTGGCATGCAACTGCAGCCTGAATCTAGGGAAACGCCAAGACTGAGACTGTAATATATACAGTGCTTTGCGAAAGTATTCGGCCCCCTTGAACTTTGCGACCTTTTGCCACATTTCAGGCTTCAAACATAAAGATATAAAACTGTATTTTTTTGTGAAGAATCAACAACAAGTGGGACACAATCATGAAGTGGAACGACATTTATTGGATATTTCAAACTTTTTTAACAAATCAAAAACTGAAAAATTGGGCGTGCAAAATTATTCAGCCCCCTTAAGTTAATACTTTGTAGCGCCACCTTTTGCTGCGATTACAGCTGTAAGTCGCTTGGGGTATGTTTCTATCAGTTTTTCACATCGAGAGACTGACATTTTTTCCCATTCCTCCTTGCAAAACAGCTCGAGCTCAGTGAGGTTGGATGGAGAGCATTTGTGAACAGCAGTTTTCAGTTCTGTCCACAGATTCTCGATTGTATTCAGGTCTGGACTTTGACTTGGCCATTCTAACACCTGGATATGTTTATTTTTTAACCATTCCATTGTAGATTTTGCTTTATGTTTTGGATCATTGTCTTGTTGGAAGACAAATCTCCGTCCCAGTCTCAGGTCTTTTGCAGACTCCATCAGGTTTTCTTCCAGAATGGTCCTGTATTTGGCTCCATCCATCTTCCCATCAATTTTAACCATCTTCCCTGTCCCTGCTGAAGAAAAGCAGGCCCAAACCATGATGCTGCCACCACCATGTTTGACAGTGGGAATGGTGTGTTCAGCTGTGTTGCTTTTACGCCAAACATAACGTTTTGCATTGTTGCCAAAAAGTTCAATTTTGGTTTCATCTGACCAGAGCACCTTCTTCCACATGTTTGGTGTGTCTCCCAGGTGGCTTGTGGCAAACTTTAAACAACACTTTTTATGGATATCTTTAAGAAATGGCTTTCTTGCCACTCTTCCATAAAGGCCAGATTTGTGCAATATATGACTGATTGTTGTCGTATGGACAGAGTCTCCCACCTCAGCTGTAGATCTCTGCAGTTCATCCAGAGTGATCATGGGCCTCTTGGCTGCATCTCTGATCAGTCTTCTCCTTGTATGAGCTGAAAGTTTAGAGGGACGGCCAGGTCTTGGTAGATTTGCAGTGGTCTGATACTCCTTCCATTTCAATATTATCGCTTGCACAGTGCTCCTTGGGATGTTTAAAGCTTGGGAAATCTTTTTGTATCCAAATCCGGCTTTAAACTTCTTCACAACAGTATCTCGGACCTGCCTGGTGTGTTCCTTGTTCTTCATGATGCTCTCTGCGCTTTTAACGGACCTCTGAGACTATCACAGTGCAGGTGCATTTATACGGAGACTTGATTACACACAGGTGGATTGTATTTATCATCATTAGTCATTTAGGTCAACATTGGATCATTCAGAGATCCTCACTGAACTTCTGGAGAGAGTTTGCTGCACTGAAAGTAAAGGGGCTAAATAATTTTGCACGCCCAGTTTTTCAGTTTTTGATTTGTTAAAAAAGTTTGTAATATCCAATAAATGTCGTTCCACTTCATGATTGTGTCCCACTTGTTGTTGATTCTTCACAAAAAAATACAGTTTTATATCTTTATGCTTGAAGCCTGAAATGTGGCAAAAGGTCGCAAAGTTCAAGGGGGCCGAATACTTTCGCAAGGCACTGTATATATTACAGTCTCAGTCTTGGCGTTTCCCGAAAGCATAAGCTATTATCTGATAGCCTGCACCATCTGAACCAGCAGTGAACAAAGGAGCTAGCATATTTCAACCCTGCAGGCGCTACACAAAACGCTGAAATAGAATATAAAACATGCATTACCTTTGACGAGTTTCTTTTGTTGGCACTCCAATATGTCCCATAAACATCACAATTGGTCCTTTTGTTCGATTAATTCCGTCCATATATATCCAAAATGTCCATTTATAAAGCGCGTTTGATCCAGAAAAAACAGCTTACAAAAACACAACGTCACTACAAAATATTTCAAAGTTGCCTATAAACTTTGCCAAAATATTTCAAACTACTTTTGTACTGCAACTTTAAGTATTTTTAAGTTAATAATCGATCAAATTGTAAACGGGGCAATCTGTATTCAATACAGGAACAAAAACAAACCAGCGCTGCTTTTCACGTCTTGCGCAACTCACAAAAGTGTCCCCACTTCCGAGTTGGCCTACTTCTTCATTGCACAAAGGAATAACCTCAACCAAATTCCAAAGACTGGTAACATCCAGTGGAAGCGGAATTTGCAAATAAATTCATAAAAAATCCCTACAATATGATTTTCTGGATTTTTTTTCTCATTTTGTCTGTCATAGTTGAAGTGTACCTATGATGAAAATTACAGGCCTCTCTCATATTTTTAAGTGGGAGAACTTGCACAATTGGTGGCTGACTAAATCGTTTTTTGCCCCACTGTATATCCATTGTTTTGTCAAAATTGCTAAATTCAGGTTGGGGATCATTGATGGACAGCGATATTCAAACCTTGTCTCGGATTTTCAATCCGATTTAAGTCAGGACCGAGACTGGACCCCTCAGGAACACTGAACTCCTCTTGGAAAGCCAATCTGGTGTGTCATTGGCATTAAAATTGCGACAAGCATACACACACATACCATGACGATGCCCAACCACATAAATTGAAAATACAGATGGTTTCACTCTGCGTGTTTTATTGGAAGTTTTTATTTTGAGCCAAAAAGTTTATTCCCTTCTCATTTTGTCTTGCAGTATTACTTAAGGACCTTTTTGCAAACATAATGGAGGATTTAAAATAAATGTTTTAACACAGACTGTCACGGTCGCAGTCGTCGTAGAAGCGTACATTTTTCTTTATTATAAATGTCGCGTACAAAACAAGAAACAACAAAAACGACCGTGAAGCTTACCAGGGCTATACAGGCCACTAACAAAGACAACTACCCACAAAATACAAAAGGGAAAAAGGCTGCCTAAGTATGATTCCCAATCAGAGACAACGATAGACAGCTGTCCCTGATTGAGAACCATACCCGGCCAAAACATAGAAACAAAGAACATAGAGTTTCCCACCCGAGTCACACCCTGAACAACCAAACATAGAGAATAAAAAGATCTCTACGTTCAGGGCGTGACACAGACTTCCTTTTTGTCACTTTGTCATACCGGCCAGTAATGTGGAGAGAATGCAATGTTGTGAAACCCTCTGTATTTTCAAGTATTTTTGTGTTTGTATTTATTAGGGATCCCCATTAGTTCCTGCCAAGGCAGCAGCTACTCTACCTGGGATCCAAACACATTAAGGCACTTACATTACATAGAAAACAGTGCATCATATAACATTAGAGCTTCTGTGTGTATGCGTGTGTCTGTACCTTTGTGTGCGTCTCTTCACATTCCCCACTGTTCCATAAGGTCTACTGTATGTAGTACTGTGCACCTCCCATAGTTTGTTCTCGACTTGGGGATTGTGAAGAGACCTCTGGTGGCTTGTCTTGTGGGGTATGCATGGATGACCGAGCTGTGTGCTAGTAGTTTAAATAGACAGCTCGGTGCATTCAGCTTGTCAACACTTCTTACAAAAACAAGTAGTGATGAAGTCAAGTTCTCTTCAACTATAAACTTTGAGAGATTGACATGCATATCCTTAATGTTAGCTCCCTGTGTACCTTTAAGGGCCAACCATACTGCCCTGTTCTGAACCAATTGTTCCTCTTTGTGGCACCTGATCACTCTACTGAACAGTAGTCCAGGTGTGACAAAACTAGGGCCTGTAGGAACTGCCTTGTTGATAGCATTGTTAAGAAGGCAGAGCAGCACTTTATTATGGACAGACTTCTCCCCATCTAAGCTACTCTTGTATCAATATGCTTTGACCATTACAGTTTACAATCCAGGGTTACTCCGAGCAATTTAGTCACCTCAACTTGCTCAATTTCCACATTATTAATTACAAGATTTAGTTGGGGTTTAGGGTTTAGGGACTGATTTGTTCCAAATACAATGCTTTTAGTTTTTGAAATATTTAGGACTAACTTATTCCTTGCCACCCATTCTGAAACTAACTGCAGTTTGTTGTTAAGTGTTGTAGTCATTTCAGTCGCTGTGGTAGCTGACGTGTGTAGTGTTGAGTCATCTGCATACATAGACACACTGGCTTTACTGAAAACAAGTGGCATGTCGTTAGTAAAAAACATTTTTTAAGTAAGGGGCCTAAACAGCTGCCCTGGCTAATTATTGATTCTACCTGGATTATGTTGGAGAGACTTCCATTTAAAGAACACCCTCTGTGTTCTTTTAGACAAGTAACTCTTTATCCACAATATAGCAGGGGATGTAAAGCCATAACACATACATCTTTCCAGCAGCAGACTATGATCGATCATTTTAAAACAGCCCTCACAATCTTTTTATTATCAATTTCTCTCAGCCAATCATCAGTCATTTGTGTAAGTGCTGTGCTTGTTGAATGTCCTTCCCTATAAGTGTGCTGAAAGTCTGTTGTCAATTTGTTTACTGTAAAATATCATTTTATCTGGTTAAACACAATTTTTGGTGGTGGCAACATCATTTTATGGGTATGCTTGTCACCAGCAGGAACTGGGGAGTTTGTCAGGATAAAAATAATTATGAAAGAAGAAAGTCCAGGTAAAATGTTAAAGGAAAACCTGCCTCAGTCTTCTGAATACCTAACCCTGCGATAGAGTTTTATTTTTCAGTGGGACAATTACACAAATATTAATGAACACACATAATGGCTTTTCAATGGGTGTGGAAGGCTCCCAACAGGTCCAGTCTCAGTCCTGACTTTAAATCTGCTTGAAAATCTGAGACAAGGTCTGAATATTGCTGTCAATCCATAATTCCCAACCAAATTTTTCTGAGCTCGAGCAATTTTGCCAAAAACAATGGATATATGTTGCCCTAAGAGTTGTCTTGAGCTGGTAGAATCATCTAAAAAATTATTTACAGTTGTAATTGCTGACAAAGTGTGTGTGTGTGTGTGTGTGTATGTGTGTGTGTGTGTGTGTGTGTGTGTGTGTGTGTGTGTGTGTGTGTGTGTGTCTGTACAGGCTTGTCGGAATGGCTATGTCCAGCACCTGGAGCATCTGCTGTTCTACGGGGCGGACATGAGCGCACAGAATGCCTCAGGGAACACAGCGCTGCACATTTGTGCTCTCTACAACCAGGTGAGGTGTGTGTGTGTTTGTTTGTTTATACAAGTATAACTGCCCTTCTCCCATCTGGTTTGATTGTGTAGGCCTGGAGGTCTCCCTGATGTCTCTCTGTTAACCTATTCTACTTGTGTTAAAGTCTGTTAAGTGTCTGAGCGAATGAACTGAACACACCACCAATCATCATTGACCTTAGACACACACACACACACACACATACCTGCTTCTCGTTCCGTTCGTATGAGTTTGAAGTATATCTACAATTAAACGGCAGTTATTCTCGTTAACATAATTATTTTCCGCAATTAAGAGAAATTGGAGGAGAGGATCATGAGTAAGGGTGGAGAATGAGTGGCAAGGGGTTAAGTCTGTCTCTCGATCCCACCATTCAGCTCTCCTACTCTAGACTCAATGAGGCCCCAGATTTGCACATGTTCATTAGCTAAATGTGTTCTATTGAACATCACATCGTACATCATAGCATTTCTTAAATGCATTTGAGTCCTGACCCCACTCTTGCTTGAAAAGCTTTTCACATCTCAACCCACTTGTTTCTCAACTCTCCCACTACATCCTTATTGAGAATCATCTGACTCAATTAGCACCATGGCCTAGAATAGAATAGAATAGAATAGAATAGAATAGAATAGATGTTGCGTACACTAAAAACATAGAGGACATTAGTACATTCACTTACAACCGACCTCTGTCCTAGCTGCACTGGATAGATAAGACATATACCGATACAATTTACTTTGCATTTAGTAGTCCAGCACAAGGAACAAATGAATGAACAGCACAAGGAACAAATGAATGAACAGCACAAGGAAGGAAAGAATGAACAGCACAAGGAAGGAACGAATGAACCGCACAAGGAATGAACGAATGAACAGCACAAGGAAGGAACGAATGAACAGCACAAGGAAGGAACGAATGAACAGCACAAGGAAGGAACTAATGTTTGAACACGCTCTTCTATCATGTCTTGTATCTATCCTCCTCTCTGTCTCTTCCTCTCTCTCTCTTCCTCTTCGTCCCTTTCACATTTGGGGATTTTTCTGCAAATGGTTGAGGGCGGAATCCCCACGTCTCCTAATGTTTGGTAGTTTAGTGTCTGTACACATACACTGTTCTCCTGGTATTTAAACCTTCAAGTCGTATTATCCTGTGACAGGGCTACAATTAGAGTTGGGGGGAGGGGTCAGAGTGAGAGAGACAGTGGGAGAGAAAGAGGGCGGGCAGAATGAGAGAGAGAGGGGGGTTTACACGTCATCCATTTCTATTTCCAAATAAGCTTCAATGCAAATGGAGGGTGTAAAATGCCAATACATGGGATTGTTAGTTTGTTGAACGTGTCAAAGTATAGAGAGCATATTATGCACTCTACAAATGCCAGAATTCACATCCCTCATGTTAGTTACTTTGCAAACTGGCATGAGGACAGAATTGATTGTGTGTGTGTCTTTGTGTGTGTTAATTTGCGTGTTTCTGTATACAACACTGTTCATGCGTGGTTGAGCACTCTGTGGGCGAGTTGTGCTGCACATTCAGACCCTTTAACTGTCTCTCTCTTTCTCTCTTTCACACTCTTTCTGTTCAACAGCTTTTTTCCTTTCCTTCACACATAATCTCCCTTCATACAGGTAGCTGTGTGTCTGTCAATATCTATTTTATTCTCTCTCTCTCTCTCTCTCTCTCTCTCTCTCTCTCTCTCTCTCTCTCTCGCTCTCTCTCTCTCTCTCTTCCATTTTTGTTTTTTAAAAGTTGGGGGTTGTGCCCACCTATGTTGCTTTTTTCCAGTCTACTTGTTTACTGCTAGTTCAAATAATCGAAAACTGGCTTCTGGACTATTCGGGTTACTGTACAAGTGTTCTGTCTACTCAGAGCTGCTCCTCAGAGTCCTGTTCTTCCCTGTATTTTCTCAGGATAACTGTGCCAGGGTGCTGCTGGTCCGTGGAGCCAACAAAGAGGTGAAGAACTACAACAGCCAGAGTCCCTTCCAGGTGAGACCCGTAATACATCCTCCCATCCAAAAGCATTACCGTAGTTCTGACATATCAGTGCCGCTGGTTTACTTCCATCATGGGCTACATAGTTTATCCAATATATTCTGGGTCATATTCTGCCTGTTAGCTAATGGCTTAATGTCCTCCAACGTTCCTCCTACATTCAGCTAATGCTCTCATAGTATTATGACGTTGGTTCAGATGGAGAGAGAGAATGTGTACCGTCTCAGACTTCTTTCATGTGCTGCTGTGGGGAAGTTTTCTTATCAGCAGGTGAAACCTGGGTCAGAGATGGCAGTGTGAACTCTGTTGAGAAAAACACATGTTTCAAGTCCCAAGTAATACCAAGGATGCATCTCAATAGTCTGAAGTGGCTTCCTCTACTGTACCTAACTCCTCTACTTGACTCCTCTCCTGTATCTGCATCTGAAAAGCAAGTGCTGAAGGGAATGGGAGTCTTACTAGGCTACATAGTTGTGTGTTTGACGCAGTTTTAGACATCTTACAAAGTTGTATATGTCCATGGGTTGGCTAGATATTTTGCGTGTGTCTTGCAGAGATAATATGTAATTGCTTGAATACACAGAAGGCAGTGCAGCTGACATTATTGATACCAATGAGAGTCCCGCATGAGTCACGTCTGAGTCACAAAGGAGCGTTTTGATGTAAGGCAGTCCTCGGATCCTCGATGGCCCTCCACAGGCACTTCAGTGGCCCTTTTAATTACTCTGTCCTTCAGTGGGGTTGGACAGAAAAGTTGAACTTGTCTAATTGTCTCCTATTCTTTTCCAATTGGAGAGAAGGAAAAGACACACGCAGAGGATGGCTCAGTGGATTAGAACATGGTGCTCCCAATACCATGGTTGTGGGTACAGTTCCCGTATGGGTCCCAGAAACGGAATATAGGTGTCTCTACCAACATTGCCAATTAATTGATCAAGTATTGGGGCAGAGTTCAATGGAGTGGAAAAAAATAGTGTGTGTCTGCCTGTGTATCTGTAGCTAAAAATAGAGTCCCAGCAGCACAATGAGATCCATCAATTAGAGCTCTGCCGAGTGACTCAAAATCCCTCCTCTGTTGGCCCTAGCCTGTTGTATATAGGTGTTTCACAAGATTCTTATATTCAGCGTTTGCCTATTTCAACCTTCCTCTCCCCCCTGTTCCCTTTCTCGCTCCCTTCTTCCCAGACGTGTCCTTTATCACTTTCACATGTTTTCATTTTCTCTCCCTCGTCACTCTCTTATTTGATTCTTTCTTCACTATTCCCTTTCTCCTTCATTCCCATTCTTTCTCATTTCCTCTCCCTCAGCTCTATTCTCTTTTTCATTTTTCACATTTTCCTCTCCTTTTCTCTCCTCTCGTTCTCTTTAAACGTTCTGCTCACTTGTCTTTCCTTTCTCCCATTTATTATCCCCCTCTCTCTCTCTTTTTCCATCTCTCCCTCTTTCTTTCTGTCAGCAGTGGAAAGTGAGAACAGTTTCTTTCACTGTGTTGCATTCAGATGAGATTGGAATCCCGCTGGGCACACACTGGTTGAATCAACTTTGTTTCCATTTCATGTAAATTACGTTCAACGGTCTGTGCCCAGTGGGTTGTGGAATAAGAAACTGGAATGAGATGAAACACTGGAATCAGTGAAACATGCAGAAGTGTTCAACACTATACTGAAGCTCCAATCGCTATTTGTCTCCCGGCGAAAGTCTACCCTTTTAGCCCAGGGTATGGGCTGATCTTTATCAGTATTGAGAAACTCCTGATCAGAAACAAGAACATGCAAATTCAAGAACGAGGGGAAGGGAAAGAGAGTATTTCGGCTCTCTATCTCTGTATCTCTAACAATTCTTCCTTTCCCATCTCCTTTCCAATCTCCTCCATCTTCCCTACTCGCGTTCTCCTATGTGCCTGGCCCTTTAAGGATTCTCCCTGATCTTGAATCAGAATTATTTTCCTCCCTGAGTTGTTGGATGTACTTTCAGGCACAATTCTCCACCCATTCCTCCTCCCCTACCTCATTCTCTTCCTGCTCCTCCTCCTCTCATCCATCACCATAGACAACAATGTGTCTTCATGGGAAACAAGGGGTCATTCCGAGCATTTTTATGCCGTGGGAACGTGAAGGAGTAAGGGAGTGAAGGAGGGGGATGCAATCAAGGCGTTAGTGGACTGGTTTCCCCTATACAAGGCTGTGCACTACACTACAGCCGTGTGGGTTAGATGTGGTCTTTAGACTTTAAACCACACGACAGCTGTACACTGAGTAAAAAGGGTTCAAAAAGAGTTCTGCCGTTGTCCCCATAGGAGAACCCTTTCTGGTTCCAGGTAGAACTCTTTTGGGTTCCAGGTAGAACCCTCTTTGGAAAGGGTTCGACATGGAACCCAAAAGGGGTTATTCAATGGGCTCTCCTATGGGGACAGGCGAATAACCATTTTTGGTTTAGATAGCACCTTTTTTAAAAAAAATCAGCTCTAGGCTTCATTCTGTACCTTCCATCGCCTCAGTGCTATCGCTCTCAGTTGACCAGTGTTCAGTTATGATACCCAGTGATCTGCAATCGGTGTTATACCTATCACAACGGCTCATAAGAAATGAGGGCATGTTATGTTTAAGCGTGGAAGGTTTGGATTTTGTTATTAAGTGTCGTCCAAAAAGACTGCAGTAAACCCCCCCACATACCCTCCTCCTCCTCCCTCCTCCCCACTCCCCCCCCCCCCTACTCCCCCCTACTCCCTCTCCCAGGAATGAGTTATCCTGTAATGGAATCAAAGCGCTGTCCCTCTCACTGTACACTATATGTACATCCACTGCACCCTGGGGACACTATGATATTGCACCCTTTCCTCCAGTGGGTAAGACTGAGGGTGACTTGTCACCAACCCATAGATGCCCATGCTGCCATGTTAACCAGCTGACGGTGGCGCTGTGGTGCCAAAAGGCTTAAAAACGGACATGGCTGCTTGCTGCTATATTTACGTTTGTTTTTGTCCTCTGAGGGAGAAGTGGTAATGAAGAGAAAGGGCAGAGAGGAGGGGAGAACGAGAAAGATGAGAGAGGAGAGTGAGAGGAAAGAAAGATGAGAGGGGACGGGTGAATGCGGGTTTAGGATTCTTTCATGTCACACGAGGCTAGTGAGAGGGTCCTTCTTCCATTAGAGCCATGCTAACAGGATGCCACAGCTGACCCGCCAGCCACCACACTCGGTCTCTCTCATGTGTAGGTAGGATGGCCTCTCAAGCTTTTCTCACAACATATCCCTATATCCCTCTCTCTGGCGACCCTTTGCTTTCTCTCTCGTCCCTCTCTCTCTCTATTAAAAACTATTGCTCCCTCTCTTCACTTTCTTTCTCCTACTTGCTCTCTTCCACCACTGCTCTCTCTCTCTCACCATCTCTCACTCTTTCGCTGGTGGGTGTGGGTGAGTGTGGGCGTGTGTGTACGCATGTTGGTATGCACGAGTGTGTGTGTGTGTGTGTGTGCTAAAATGTCAGGATGTGTAACAGGTTGCAGATGGTTAAAACCAGATAAGAATTTAGTGGAATCATGTCCAGATTACTACACACACACACACACACACACAATGAATTGTTTGAATTTGTAGAGCAATGCATAGGCTGTTTTGCAGAAAACTAAATGTGGCCCTCAAATTGCAATCCTCCTGATCCCCCCTCTCTCACAGGTGGCCATCATTGCGGGGAACTTTGAACTGGCCGAACTGGTCAAGAACCACAAAGAGACAGATATAGGTGAGTAACCATGGTTACCCTCCTGTTTTCTATGTCTGAAATGGATGTATTATTGGATAATAGGTTGTTGATCTTTTCTTTTGTCTGTATGTGAGTGCATCTGCCCTTCTGCAAGTATGCTCTCCATCATTTTATTTAACTAGGCAAGTCAGTTAAGAACAAATTCTTATTTTCAATGACAGCCTAGGAACAGTGGGTTAACTGCCTTGTTCAGGGGCAGAACGACAGATTTGTACCTTGTAAGCTGAGGGTATTCAATCTTGCAACCTTTCGGTTACTAGTCCAACGCTCTAACCGCTAGGCTACGCTGCCACATGTCTGAGTGTGTGTTTGTGAGTGTGTGTTTGCGTGGGTGCTAGGAAACCATGACAGGATTTTACATTCAGTACAGCCCCTCCCACCCCCTTTGTGGGATTACCCTATCACACTGGGGAATCCAGGATCCTTCAGGTGGCATATGAGAGAAAGTTTAGGGAGGGATAGAATCTGGCAGAGATATTTCCTCACAGACTCTCTACTAAATCCCCGCCGAAAAAAGGGTGTCCTTCTTCCAAAGGAATTTAAAAAACAGATTTCTACTTTCTCTGTGGGTTTATCTGCCATGCACTCCACATCCCCCACGGCCCGACAACAGCATCATCTTTCTTAATTCAACTATTTCACATGGAGGGAAAATGGTTAAGCGGGAGGGATTACCATCCCCAGACAAATGAAATAAAAATGTAATAAATAAATAGAAAAAGAGTGAATAGATAAATAACCAAAATCATCTAAAGATGTAATCCACGATTGCCGCCCCCCCCCCCCCCCCCCCCCCCGAGCGAAATTCCCGAGGCCTCACAGCTGCAGCGAGGGCTAGATGAAACGCAGCGCTGCAGGATTACCCCGCGTCTCTCACATCTGCTGCCGTCGTTCCCGCTCCCCCCCTCTCAGAGCCCCCATCCCGCTCCCCACGTTCAGCATGGACCCTCTCACACCGGGACGCCGTCGCACCTCAAACTCTGGTGGGGCCATGAGAGCCTGCCACGCCCGAACTCTGCCATTGACCATTAGATGTTGCTAGCGGAATGAAAAGTCCCGGATAACTGTCCTCTGTTTACAGTCCTCGTTGCTTTTTCTTTCTCTCTGTCTTTCTCTCTCTCTACCTCTTTCTACCTCTATCTTTCGGCTCACTGTCAGTTTGTGATGGGATATTGGCGATGCTGGATTATCGGTGATGGGTTCTGCATGTTGCAAAGCAAAGAAAGGTGGGTGCTCTGAAGCTCAACCACTCCCCTCCTACCTCCTCTACCCTCCTACCCTCTGCCCTGTCCAGCCATCCCTAGTCCCCTTCTCGCCCGCTCCAGGTGGGTGGTAGCTTGCTATGTTGGGATACAGGTCGAATTGTGTTTCTGCGGTATGGTGGGTAGTTGTCTATCCTGCCTGAGCTGAGGCATTACCCTGGCATGGGTACATACTTGATTGTGTGTGTGTGTGTGTGTGTGTGTGTGTGTGTGTGTGTGTGTGTGTGTGTGTGTGTGTGTGTGTGTGTGTGTGTGTGTGTGTGTGTGTGTGTGCGTGCGTGCCTATGCGCATGTGTCTGTGTGTATGTGTGTGTGTGTGTGTGTACATTATTTAGAATGTGCACTAAAGAGCATTAGCCCAGAAAGAGTAGAGTCGGTAGCACTATGCGTCATTAACACTCACACACCTTCTCTCCCTCTTTCTCCCTACATCCTTCTCGCTCCCTTGTTCCCAGATGTGTGATGGACAGTGTCAGTGACATTATAGTCTCTCTCTATCTCTCTTTCTTTGTGTTGGAGTTTGATTATAAGATAGGCATGAATTTAATCCTGTACAAGAGAGCACAGAGCACTTCAGCTAAGCCTGACACTGCCTAGCCCTAGAACCCAACTAAAGGTTCTCATGAATCAGTGTATTATTTATTTACTATCATGGTATGTCCCAACACTCATATTCAATTAACTAGTCTGTTATTCAATCTCTGTATTAGACCCTTAGGAGATACCAGAGAATCAGACCAAAACAGTAGAAATGATTGGATAGATTATGGGGGATGGGTTATATTGCCATATAATGTATGCTTAGGTTTTTGGACTGGGCTAGCAAACACAAGGCTAATATATGAATATTAAAGTAGATGAATTAGGGATGGATAGATCAGAAATTAATCTCCTCGGAGAACGAGGCGTCATTCTCTAGCTCAGCCTATATTGAGAATTCCCAAGTGTGTGTGTGTGTGTGTGTGTGTGTGTGTGTGTGTGTGTGTGTGTGTGTGTGTGTGTGTGTGTGTGTGTGTGTGTGTGTGTGTGTGTGTGATCTACATCCATAGTAATGACACAGACAATGTTGTGAGTGATGAGAGGTGAGTCTCGCTATGTTCATCTCTTTTGAGTCAGCGGACTCTCGCTCCTAGTGAAAGCAACACACTCCTAACCGGCAAACAGGTTACCATGGCATCAGAGCCTGTGTGCTAATCATTACAAGACTATGGCATCTGGCTGATGCCCCAGATGGTAAGAGAACGTTGGGCAGAGGTACAATTCCCAGTTTGAAGGAAAGTTATAGAAAGGGGATAGTTGGAGATAAAGGAGATAAAGGAGGGGTAGGGAGGGGTGGTGGAGAGATGTTGTAGAAGAGAAGTATAGTTGGAAAGGGGTAATACTGTAGATAGAGATAGGGAGGGGAAATAACTAGTGACAGAGAGGGATCTAGTAGAGAGAGAATTGTATAGAAAATAATAGGACTTTATTGTTCATTTGCATAGAAATGTGTATTTTTACTGACACAGTACTCCTGGGGCAGTAACCGAAAGGTCGCTAGTTCGAATCCACGAGCTTACAAGGGGAAAAATGCCCCAGGGTCGCTGGATAATGAGCATTCTGGCTGTGACCCCATTCTCAGGGGGTTTCTAAGGGAGAGTTGGGATATGCCAAAAACACATTTAGGATAAAGTTAAGCACCCATCCATATCCTTATATCACTCTGACACAGCAACATGGTCAGCCACAGAGCAGCACCCCAGGAGAAGTTTAGCAGAGAGGGGTAGCAAATAAAGGTGGTGAGAGCTATAAGTAGATATAGGGGGTAGTAAGTAAAGGTTAAATTGACATAGGAGTTAGTGTGCAATGTGTCCAATCGATCAGTGCTTTAGGAACTAGGTGTGACTGAATGTGTCCAGACACTCTGCTTTGGTAGACAGGCTAGTAAATCTGTTTCTTAAATCCAGTTAGTTTTTTTCCCATTCTGCCGGTAAGCCTCTCTAAGAATGATTGGCAGATGTGTGTATTAGACATCACGCTGCAAGAGCGTGATAATCCGACATGGGGGTCAAATCAAACACACAGATACACAATGTGCGCACCATACACAAACATGCACACAGAGACACGTGCACGCACACACTCAGCACACTCAACACACTAAACTTAGCACACAAATGGCCATCCAAACAAACACTCAACTAAACACCCAGACGACCAAACACACACTCGACGAATGCTCAGCGACAACATGGCATACTCTTGCAGGGCCATGACGTAATTTAATAAGCCACTTTTTAGCAGTTCAAATAAGTCTTATGTCTCCTCCTTAGTGTACCATGGTAGTGAATTATTGTCTTAATGTCAGTAACTAGCAAATCCAGTCTCCCTAATTAAAGAACAAACACAGCCTGAGTAGCTGAGTAGCTGGTCACACGGTTCACTGCATCCTGTTCTACACAGCTTTTGATGAGACAGCCAGAGAGCACCCTTTAGTGATGGGATTTAGAGGAGACTAAAAACAGGCAGCCAGCGGAAGATGAAAGGAACTGAGGGAGCTACTTCCTGCTGTTGAGGAGAAGGTTGCGTAGTGTTGTGGAATATATTGTGTGCCCTAGTTTGCTGCGGTGGAACGTGTGTGGTGGGTGTGGATTAGGGTTTAATGGCGGAATCAGGGTTACCGAGATTTACCGGGATATCCCGCCAAAACCCATTCACTTTCCCCAATAAAGTAAAATGTTAATTTAAATAAACATTTACCTATTGCATTCGTTACCATTCATTAGCATTAGTTAACCAAAACAATCGATAGTAAGCCTATTTCTAGCAATAAAGTAACATTTTAATTTAAATAAACATTTTAAAACAAAACAGAAGAAATTAACGGTCTTTCCAGTATTCCCATTCAAACCGGAAGTGCTATTTAAAAGCAAATAATTCCATTGAAAAAAATCTGACATGATTATAACACTTGGGGGATCTCCAGATGGTGGTGCGGTTTGCCCAACGCATCACCAGGAGCACATTGCCTGCCCTCCAGGACACCTACAGCACCCGATGTCACAGGAAGGCCAAAAAGATCATCAAGGACATCAACACACCGAGCCATGGCAATAGGTAAAAGCGAACATTTACCAATTGCATTCGTTACCATTTATTAGCATTAGTTAGCCCAAAAAATCGATGGTAATCCCATTTCTAGCAATAAAGTACAATTTATATTTATATTTTAAAACGAATGTTTTAACATTAGTATTTACAGTTGAAGTCGGAAGTTTACATAAACTTAGGTTGGAGTCATTAAAACTCATTTTTCAACCACTCCACAAATGTCTTGTTAACAAACTATGGTTTTGGCAAGTCGGTTAGGACATCTACTTTGTGCATGACACAAGTCATTTTTCCAACAATTGTTTACAGACAGATTATTTCACTTATAATTCACTGTATCACAATTCCAGTGGGTCAGAAGTTTACATAAATTGAGTTGACTGCCTTTTAAACAGCTTGGAAAATTCCAGAAAATGATGTCATGGCTTTAGAAGATTCTGATTGGCTAATTGACATCATTTGATTCAATTGGAGGTGTACATGTGGATATATTTCAAGGCCTACCATCAAACTCAGTGCCTCTTTGCTTGACATCATGGGAAAATCAAAATAAATCAGCCAAGACCTCAGAAAAAAAATTGTAGACCTCCACAAGTCTGGTTCATCCTTGGGAGCAATTTCCAAATGCCTGAAGGTACCATGTTCATCTAAACAAACAATAGTACGCAAGTATAAACACCATGGGACCACTCAACCATCATACCGCTCAGGAAGGAGACACGTTCTGTCTCCTAGAGATGAACGTACTTTGGTGCGAAAAGTGCAAATCAATCCCAGAACAACAGCAAAGGACCTTAAGAAGATGCTGGAGGAAACAGGTACAACAGTATCTATATCCACAGTCCTAAATCGACATAACCTGAAAGGCCGCTCAGCAAGGAAGTAGCCACTGCTTCAAAACCGCCATAAAAATGCCAGACAACGGTTTGCAAATGCACATGGGGACAAAGATTGGACTATTTAGAGAAATGTCCTCTGGTCTGATGAAACAAAAATATAACTGTTTGGCCATAAAGACCATTGTTGTGTTTGGAGGAAAAAGGGGGATGCTTGTAAGCCGAAGAACAGCATCATGTTGTGGGGGTGCTTTGCTGCAGGAGGGACTGATGCACTGCACAAAATAGATGGCATCATGAGGTAGGAAAATTATGTGGATATATTGAAGCAACATCTCAAGACATCAGTCAGGAAGTTAAAGCTTGGTCACAAATGGGTCTTCCAAATGGACAATAACCCCGAGCATACTTCCAAAGTTGTCGCAAAATGGCTTAAGGACAACAAAGTCAAGGTATTGGATTGGCCATCACAAAGCCCTGACCTCAATCCCATTGAAAATTTGTGGGCAGAACTGAAAAAGTGTGTGTGAGCAAGGAGGCCAACACACCTGACTCAGTTACACCAGCTCTGTCAGGAGGAATAGGCCAATATTCACCCAACTTATTGTGGGAAGCTTGCGGAAGGCTACGCAAAACTTTTGACCCAAGTTAAACAATTTAAAGGCAATGCTACCAAATACTCATTGAGTGTATGTATACTTCTGACCCACTTAGAATGTGATGAAAGAAACAAAAGCGAAAATAAATATTCTCTCTACTCTTATTGACATTTCACATTCTTAAAATAAAGTGGGGATCCTAACTGACCTAAGACAGGGAATTTTTATTCGGATTAAATGTCAGGAATTGTGAAAACTGAGTTTAAATGTATTTGGCTAAGGTATATGTAAACTTCTGACTTCAACTGTACCTTTAAATGTTACTTTATTGCTAGCAATAGGCTTACCATAGATTTTTTGGGCAAACTAACGAATGCAATAGGTAAATGTTCACTTTTATGTCAAATATAACCTACCTTAGAATGGCATATGATTTATGGCGGGTTTCGATTCATGTACAATTGATCAACCACAGCGCTATCCATGGTATTGAGTATTTTTGATTAGCAGAAAATCGGGATGTATTCCTCCTGACAATTTTTTTTATTTTTTTTTATTTCACTTTTATTTAACCAGGTAGGCTAGTTGAGAACAAGTTCTCATTTACAACTGCGACCTGGCCAAGATAAAGCATAGCAGTGTGAACAGACAACAACACAGAGTTACACATGGAGTAAACAATTAACAAGTCAATAACACAGTAGGAAAAAAAAGAGTCTATATACATTGTGTACAAAAGGCATGAGGAGGTAGTCGAATAATTAAAATTTTGCAGATTAACACTGGAGTGATAAATGATCAGATGGTCATGTACAGGTAGAGATATTGGTGTGCAAAAGAGCAGAAAAGTAAATAAATAAAAACAGCATGGGGATGAGGTAGGTAAAAATGGGTGGGCTATTTACCGATAGACTATGTACAGCTGCAGCGATCGGTTAGCTGCTCAGATAGCAGATGTTTGAAGTTGGTGAGGGAGATAAAAGTCTCCAACTTCAGCGATTTTTGCAATTCGTTCCAGTCACAGGCAGCAGAGAACTGGAACGAAAGGCGGCCAAATGAGGTGTTGGCTTTAGGGATGATCAGTGAGATACACCTGCTGGAGCACGTGCTACGGGTGGGTGTTGCCATCGTGACCAGTGAACTGAGATAAGGCGGAGCTTTACCTAGCATGGACTTGTAGATGACCTGGAGCCAGTGGGTCTGGCGACGAATATGTAGCGAGGGCCAGCCGACTAGAGCATACAGGTCGCAGTGGTGGGTGGTATAAGGTGCTTTAGTGGCAAAACGGATGGCACTGTGATAAACTGCATCCAGTTTGCTGAGTAGAGTGTTGGAAGTAATTTTGTAGATGACATCGCCGAAGTCGAGGATTGGTAGGATAGTCAGTTTTACTAGGGTAAATTTGGCGGTGTGAGTGAAGGAGGCTTTGTTGCAGAATAGAAAGCCGACTCTAGATTTGATTTTTGATTGGAGATGTTTGATATGAGTCTGGAAGGAGAGTTTACAGTCTAGCCAGGCACCTAGGTACTTATAGATGTCCACATATTCAAGGTCGGAACCATCCAGGGTGGTGATGCTAGTCAGGCGTGCGGGTGCAGGCAGCGAGCGGTTGAAAAGCATGCATTTGGTTTTACTAGCGTTTAAGAGCAGTTGGAGGCCACGGAAGGAGTGTTGTATGGCATTGAAGCTCGTTTGGAGGTTAGATAGCACAGTGTCCAAGGACGGGCTGGAAGTATATAGAATGATGTCGTCTGCGTAGAGGTGGATCAGGGAATCGCCACAATAAAAGATCACCACAATAAAAACATGTAAAACAGCAACAACCTTCCCAATTCCCTCGATGGCCAGGTGCAAGGGGAGAGAAAAGGACAAAGCTGCATCTTTCAGTAAGCTAAAAATGAATGTCAATAGAGTCTAAACTCATAATAGTTAAGCAGTTGGCCAACAGTGGCCAGTTTAAAACTAGACTACATTAACAAAATTGTGCGGTGACTTTGAGAGAACTTTGAGTTGATTCATTTGCCACAAATACAACAAGAAACCGTTCGATTCATGTGTATATTTCTCCGTTTACATATCAAATCGAATGTTATCGTTCACAGACACACATTTGGCAGTTGTTTTTGCGGGTGTAGCGAAATGCTTGTCTTACTAGCTCCAACAGTGCAGTAGTATCAAACAATACAACAATACACACAACTCTTAAAGTAAAATAATGGAATTAAGAAATATATAAATATTAGGACGAGCAATGTTGGAGTGGCATTGACTAAAATACAGTAGTGTAGATTACAGTATATACATATGTAAGGAGTAAACCAGTATGTAAACATTATTAAAGTGACCAGTGTTCCATTATTAAAGTGACCAGTGATTCCAGGTCTATCTACATGGGGCAGCAGAATCCAAGGTGCAGGGTCGAGTAACCGGGTGATTCCCAGTTAGTGATGGCTATTTAACAGTCTGATGGCCTTGAGATAGAAGCTGTTTTTCAGCCTCTCGGTCCCAGCTTTGATGCACCTGTACTGACCTTGCCTTTTGGATGGTAGTGGGGTGAACAGGCCGTGGCTCAGTTGGTTGATGTCCTTGATGGTCTTTTTGGCTTTCCTGTGACATCGGGTGCTGTAGGTGTCCTGGAGGGCAGAAAGTGTGCTGCGTTTGGCAGTCCGGACCACTATCTGGAGAGCCCCCCCAGTGGTATAATCATGTCAGATTTCTTTCACTGGTATTATTTGCTTTTAAAAAGCATTTCCAGTTTGAGCGGGAATACTGGAAAGACCGTTCATTTCTTGCTATTTCTTGGGGAGGAAAATTGGTAGATTCTGCAAAAAATATTGAACCCTAGTGTGTATGTGTCGGAGTCTGTGAATGGTAGTGGTGGGAAAAGTACTAAAATGTCATACTTTATTAAAAGATAAGATACCTTAATAGAAATGACTGGAGTAAAAAAGAGTCACCCAGTAAAATACTAAGTCTAAAAGTATTTGGTTTTATATATATATATATATATATATACAAGTATCAAAAGTAAAAGCAAAAGCATAAATAATTTCAAATTCCTTATATTAAGCAAACCAGACAGCACAATTCATATTTTTTTTAAATTCCGAATAGCCAATGGGCATACTCCAACACAGACATAATTTACAAACAAAGCATGTGTGTGTTTAGTGAGTCCGCCAGATCAAAGACAGTGGGGATGACCAGGGATGTTCTCTTAATAAGTGCGTGAATGTGTCAATTTTCCTGTCCTGCCAAGCATAAAAATGTAATGAGTATTTTTGCGTGTTAGGGAAAACGTATGGCGTAAAAAGTACAATATTATTTTTATGAATGTTGTGAGGCCAAATCTGATTGTTTTGTAACCGTTCTTTCAGATTGTAATGGGAACCCAATTAAATTCAGGGAAAACTGTCAAATTCCTAAAGTGTTCTTCCTCCTCTCTGCCACTGCTAAAGTGTGCAAAGCTGCAGTCAAGGCTGTAATCAAGGCAAAGGTTGGCTACTTTGAAGAATCCTAAATATAAACTATATTTTGATTTGTTTAACACTTTTTTGGTTACTACATGATTCCATACATTATTTCATAGTTTTGACGTCTCCACTATTCTACAATGTAGAAAATAGTACAAATAAAGAAAAAATAAAGTAAAACCCTAGAATGAGTAGGGGTGTCCTAACTTTTGACTGGTACTGTATGTTATAATATCGCCTTCGTATCTCAAAAGCATTGTAATGTGGTTAACATTAAAAATCTAAATGAAAATGATTAAAATCTAAAAGATCAAATTCAACCAGAGAGCACCTTTAGATTATGATGAAAGGCTCACTCCGCACTCTTGCACTCCAGATTGAATTTACGTACACACTCTAGATCTACAACCTTCCGACCTAAGGATCACTAGCGTCATGATTTGACCTCGTATTTTTCAGAGTTCCCAGTTGTCTTGAAAGCGCTATAAATCTCATGGTAGGCTACCCTTCTTCAGCTCATATCTGTGTGAAGTTGGATTCAGTGCTTTTGTTTGCATTAAAACCAAATATCCAGCCAGGTTGGATGTGACAGCAGAGGCGCACTGTCGACCACACCCCCTGACTTTGAAAAGCTCCAACAGCAGTATCAAGCAATGAAGGCTGGTGACTTGAAAAATTGAAGAGGATGGGCAACCCACCATATAGGCGCGGAACACACGGAGACAACAAATTCTGTTTCAAAAATGGTCAAAGACAAAAGCGTTTAATAAAGACATTTATAGTACAATATTATGGGGAATGGGAGGGCTACTTACATCGTGTTGGAAAGGGATCACAGCAGTGATTGAATGAGGGTATGAGGCATGAGTTGAGGTGTTCAGAGGCTTGACCAGTACAGGACAGGATTTGACTAGGAAGACAAAAAACAATAACACAATACACTACACAGTTAGACAAAAGAGCTAAGAATGAGTTAGTCCAAGCAAGGAGTAAAGTCATTGATGTGTAATAATGTGAATGTGTATGTGATTGACTCTACATACAGTAATGAGAGACAATTGACAGGGGTACTCACAGTGCTTGGAGGGGAAACATTCAATGTGCCAGTGGATGAGCGGACACATGAGATGTGGTTTCAGTTCATGTCAGGAGAAAGTTGACAATGGTAGTGGAGTGGTCCTCACCTCTTAATCAGGGAAAAGGAGGTGACTTAGCTGTAAATACAAATAGCAGATACATTCCATTACAGCTGCACCATCATAGGTTTGGACAACAAGTTTCTCTATGAACTTAAACTCAGACACCTCAAAATTCATGAAGTCAAACACTGACTGCGCATCTCGCCCTCTTAACACATCAAAGTATCCCAAGAAATGTTCCTGAATAAAGCCCTGATCATCCACATACCTGACAACTGCAAGCAGACTGGTTGCACCATAGGTCCCAGAGTGGTGGGGCAATTTTTACCCCCTGGAGCCTGGTTTTTCCTTATATGTTAACCTAACTAGGAAAACGGTGGACCCTATAAGGTATGACAATGATTAATCCGTTGTAAAAAGGTTTGATATGGGCTGTGACGGGACCAGTGTTTCCTAATCAGGTCACATGGTTTTAAAAAAACTCCTAAAAAACAACTACTGGCCCTGGGGGGGATGAAAACCCTTTCAAACTGCAGCTACCTTATATTTGTTGATATACATTTAGACTAGATTATGAGGGGGATTACCTCTAACCAGACATATAGACAACAACTGATAGACAATATAACTCACAGGGCAGAGCTTTCTTTATGCATGTTTGCATCATGCAGGCCTATGCAACTGTAGGCCTTACAAAAAAAAAATGTACTCACGTCTGTCATCACTATTATGTTGAATCATTAATTCCAGTTAATAATGTTCGATTAAAAACATATAGGCAGCCAAGTCAGCCCAATTTTGAATATATTTTGAATATTTCTCCTGACACACAAATAGACCATAAATACATAATGTTACTAATTTGTTTACCCTGACCAGATGGACAGGGCGCATAGGCTGTATGCAGCTGCTCTTATTAGTAGCCTACAGTTGATCAGACTGAAAAATAGTCTCATTTTCAACCCATACAGCATGTCAGATTTCTAATGTTTAGGTGTAGCCTCGGCTGCTGCAACATTTATATCATGAGTTTTTGCTTGTGCTTGTCCGGATTGATTATGTGTTATCATCTTTGCTAAATAAATACTGGAGGAAAGTGAAAAGCCTACTTGACGCAAATAAATGCACTGCTTCTACCTCTTTAGTCGTTTAATGGATGATGTGATGGAAGCTATCAAATCATTCGGAGTTGACAGTCGAAAGTTTGAAATGTTCAGCAAGTAAAGCATCGTAACGTGCAATTACCTCTGCAACCTTCTTGTAGTTGCCCCTGATGGTGGAACTTTCCCTCGTGTCCTCTAAAAGCAAATTATTGCATGCCCAAAAACGCGCTGCTGTTGATACAGTGGCTTGCGAAAGTATTCACCCCCCTTTGCAGTTTTCCTATTTTGTTGCCTTACAACCTGGAATTAAAATAGATTTTTGGGGGGTATCATTTGATTTACACAACATGCCTACAACTTTGAAGATGCAAAATATTTTTTATTGTGAAACAAACAAGAAATAAGACACAAAAACTGAAAACTTGAGTGTGCTGTTGAAGTTACTGTAGACCGGTGTGTTTTAATCAATTATTTGGTGACATATGAATACATTCATATAGTTTTATCTAAAAAAGGATAACTTTTTAATGTTTGGTCCTGCCCTTCCTCCTCTGCGGAGCCTCCACTGGTATCAAGCACACCCATCTCATTAATGTTGGTGAGACATTATGTCAGACTAATTTGCAATTGACTGTCATAGCCCCACATTAAAAGTATGTGATGGTGAGTTGAGAAGACAATCAGAAATAGTGTTAGAATGTTTTTCAATTGACTGCCATAGCCCCAAATAAAAAAGTAAACCTATTGCTGTTAATTACATCATTTTTGTTCACATGGTTGGGGTGGAGAGAATTTTCACATATCAAAATGGGATCTTGGGCCCAAAACGTTTGGGAACCCCTAGCCTAAGCCTTGTACTTTGCAGGGTGAATGAGTTGAGCAAATAACAGTATATTAATTGATAAACAGTAAATGAACAGATAAGTTGTGTTTATGGTCGTTCCATATGATTTCAATCACTGCACACCTTTTTATTTTCACAAAATCTTCCATACATGTTGCCCGTGGTAGAAGTGGTCAGAAAGAGACTTTTTACATCCGAATGCCAAAATATTCAGGAGACAGGGGTGGTCTTAGTTGACCCATTTTGCATACCCCACCCTACCATGTTGTCACCCCAAAAGCTCTCACAGTCTCACACAAGAATAAGACGTTCATCCATGTTTCTCAAACGTCAAATTTTTACGTTTTTCCAAATGTCAAATGTTGAAGTATTTGGTTACTTTTCTGTATCATTCCAAGGTTACATTTAGGAATTAACTCCAAATTCTTAAGGTTATGCATTAACTCAGAATGGTTAAGGTAAGGGTTAAGGTTTGGGATAGGCTTAAAGGGATACTTCGGGATTCTGGCAATGAGGCCCTTTATGCACTTCCCCAGAGTCAGATGAACTCGTGGATTCAATTTATATATCTTTGTGTCCAGTATGAAGGAAGTTAAAGGTAGTTTTGCCAGCCAATTCTAACTAGTGTTAGCGCAATGGCTGGAAGTCTATGGGTGTCTCCTAGCATTTGTGCAACTACCTCTAACTTCCTTCATACTGGACACAGAGATATAACATTTGTATCATGGAGCTTATCTGCCTCTGGGGATGTAGATAAAGGCATTGCCAAAATCCAGAAGTATCCCTTTAAAACAAAAAAAATAAAAATAAAAATATATTGTTGGACAACTTTAATATTTTTGTTTTAAAGGGATACTTCAGGATTTTGGCAATGAGGCACTTGATCTACTTCCCCAGAGTCAGATAAACCTGTGGATACCATGTTTATGTCTCTGTGTCCAGTATGACAGAAGTTAAATGTAGTTGCACAAGCATGCTATCAGATACTCATAGACTTCCAGTAAGCGTCTGCCTCTGGTTCCAAAGGTTGCATGTTCAAATTGTTGGGTTCTAAGGTTCTGAGAATATGAAATATACTTATTACTTATAGTGCTGAGGTTTAGAGGGTCTACACCAGAAGTTCATCTGCAGGGGGAAGGTATATAGTGGGGGCAATTAAGCTTGGAATGTATTGAGTGCAGGGAAGTGATCACATGTGGTAGGCATTGATAAGGGGAGAGAGCCATGGATTAGTGATGAAGAGGGGTCAAGATCAGGTCAGGTCACGTTAAGGGAGAAATAAATGTTTATGGCCCGTATCACTTAGTGTCCTGCCTAGCAGTAAAGATACAATGTTTGTACAGATGTGTAGGAGGAGACTCGTAGGAAGGGTTAAATATCAGTGCTTGTGTGAACATTTTTTTGTCTAATGCAGCTGTATTGACCCTCTTGGAAGAATAAACTTGGTTAAACTTTCATAGTGTCCGATGAGTTTTTTTACTCTGAGAATTAGAACCTAACAGAATCCAGTGATAGAAAGTTGTTTTGGATATTTTTGTTTTAAAGGGATACTTCAGACTTCATTCGACAGTGGGTGGACCGGCGGCCATCTTTCTAGTAGTAATTGGAAGTTAAAGTTTCAATTCAATTTAAATGTTAATGGTGTACCCGCTGAATTGCAGGGCTCTGAAGTGATAGGTCCATTCTATGAATTATATTTCTATGATTGAAATGACACCCACCATGTATTCAAGAGGATACTGTGTCTCAACCAATTACTGGCACAACACAAACACTTCAGGTTATGTAAAATAGAATCTATGCTACAACAAGCTTAAAAAAAATACATAGTTGTTTACTTAAAATAATATAATAGTTTGACAACCGTGTTTGTAAGCTTTCACATTATATCAAGCTTAACCGCTTATCTTTTTCAGTGATGAAGACATGGATGTCTCATGGTAGGATAGGGTATGCACAATGGGTCAACTTTGAGCACCTCTATCTCCTGAATGTTTTGGCATTCAGGTAACTTTCTGGCCACTTCCACCATGGGCAAATATGTATGAAACGTTTCGTTAAAATCAAGAGTGCAGTCCGAAAATGATTGAAATCATGTGGAATGATCTTTTAATGAATTAACAACATCAGTCAATGAAACATTATGTCAAGTTCACCTTAAAATCCGTATATTTCCAACGAGTCTATATTTCCAACTAGAGAGAGAGATAGATAGATGAGTGGCAGTATGGCAGTGAGTGTGCTTTCACACCTCTGCCAGGTGGGGTCATGTGCGCGGCGCTCGGGCTCCCGATTTCCAGCGAGCTAAACTCCATCGGTCGCTGTCCGTGGTACCTGCCGCTACGTTCTTCAATTACCACAGTGAAAGTCTTCATTTTTTCCGTGCTGTTTTGAAAGGTGCACTGATTATGCAGGTATTGTGAACATTGGAGTAACATCAAAAAAAAGGGTGAAAATGAAGTCTTTTCTCAATGCCTTAAAAAAGGAAGGTAGGTCTATCACCTTTATGAGTCTGGGTCCAAGTTTTATTTGCTTTTGACTCATAAATAGATGGAATTCTCTACCTTTGCTACTGCGTGTTCATTTTCAACTTTCTGAGGGGGTATTTTTATCCGTGCGTGGCACAAGTTCAATCATTTCATCTGCTCCAGAAAGTAATTCTACATGGGGTTTTTTGAATGTGACGAATATAGCAAGGTCTTTGCGTTGTGGATTCATGCGTGTAATTGTCATCCTAATTTAAACTAGTAGTACCTATAAAAGGAGATGTGTGTCATTCTTTTTGGGCTAGAGGTTCTTTAACATGCAGGATAAATTATAGGTTATGTCATAGATTAAATGTTGGCACGCATTTGAGTGGTTTCCAAATAAATGTGTTATGATTCAGTCTTCTACAAAAGGTATTTGTAGTCTCCTCCACCAATCACCTACCGTATGTAGATTATAGCCAGCGAGAGGACACACGGTGTATCTATCGTTCTCCTGGTCCACGGGGGAAAAAAAACACACCCACCAAAATGAGTGGATGACTTACGTCACCAAAACGGCTCTGCCGGGTGCATTATGGATCCATCTGCCTGTGTGAAAACAGTTGGTTCCTTAACCCTTTACTTCCAACGGACAGACTATTTCTCAATGAGATTTACTCAAAATGGATATATGAGTACAGCATTTTTTAGTTTTATTTCAAAGCGTGGTATAGTTCCATTGGTAGGCTACATTATGTCAAATCCCTTGGTTGCATGACACTGACCAGAGCTGATCACTCATTGCCCTTTGAACTTAGTTCTCTTAGTATTAGGGAGCAGCAGTAAATTATATAGATCACACTAATTGCTTTCCTCTCTTATATAAGACAGCTCTGGATGTTTGTCATCTTCTTTTCCTTGCTTCTCTATTCCTACAGAGGGAAAGTGTGCTTATTACATTCCACAATTGAGAGCACAATTAAGAGCCGTGTGTGCATGTGTGCACGCATATGTCTGCCCTACTTGCATGTACAGTGCCTTGCAAAAATATTCATCCCCCTTGCCGTTTTTCCTATTTTGTTGCATTACAACCTGTAATTTAAATCGATTTTTATTTGGATTTCTTGTAACGGACATACACAAAATAATCCAAATTGGTGAAGTGAAATGAAAAAATTAACGAAAAAAATCTAAAACGGAAAAGTGGTCCGTGCATATGTATTCACCCACTTTGCTATGAAGCCCCTAAATAAGATCTGGTGCAACCAGTTACCTTTAGAAGTCACATAATTAGTTAAATAAAGTCCACCTGTGTGCAATCGAAGTGTCATACGATCTGTCACATGATCTCAGTATATATATATATACACCTGTTCTGAAAGGCCCCAGAGTCTGCAACACCACTAAGCAAGGGGCACCACCAAGCAAGCGGCACCATGAAGACCAAGGAGCTCTCCAAACAGGTCAGGGACAAAGTTGTGGAGAAGTACAGATCAGGGTTGGGTTATAATAAAATATAAAAAAACTTTCAACATCCCACGAGTACCATTAAATTCATGATTAAAAACTGGAAAGAATATGGCACCACAATAAACCTGCCAAGAGAAGGCTACCCACCAAAACTCACAGACCAGGCAAGGAGGGCATTAATCAGAGAGGCAACAGAGAGACCAAAGATAACCCTGAAGGAGATTGGAGCAAAGCTCCACAGCGGAGATTGGAGTATCTGTCCATAGCACCACTTTAAGCTGTACACTCCACAGAGTTGGGCTTTACATTAGAGTGGCCAGAAAAAAGCCATTGCTTAAAGAAAAAAATAAGCAAACACATTTAGTGTTCGCCAAAAGGATGTGGGAGACTCCCCAAACTAATGGAAGAAGGAACTCTGGTCAGATGAGACTAAAATTGAGCTTTTTGGCCAACAAGGAAAAAGCTATGTCTGGCACAAACGCAACACCTCTCATCATCCCGAGAACACCATCCTAACAGTGAAGCATGGTGATGGCAGCATCATGCTGTGGGGATGTTTTTCATCGGCAGGGACTGGGAAACTGGTCAGAACTGAAGGAATGATGGATGGCCCTAAATACAGAGAAATTCTTGAGGGAAACCTGTTTCAGTCTTCCAGAGATTTGAGACTGGGACGGAGGTTCACCTTCCAGCAGGACAATGACCCTAAGCATACTGCTAAAGCAACACTCGAGTGGTTTTAGGGGAAACATTTAAATGTCTTGGAATGGCCTAGTCAAAGCCCAGACCTCAATCCAATTGAGAATCTGTGGTATGACTTAAAGATTGCTGTACACCAGCAGAACCCATCCATCTTGAAGGAGATGGAGCAGTTTTGCCTTGAAGAATGGGCAAAAATCCCAGTGGCTAGATGTGCCAAGCTTATAGAGACATACCCCAAGAGTTTTGCAGCTGTAATTGCTGCAAAAGGTGGCTCTACAAAGTATTGACTTTGGGGGGGTGAATAGTTATGCACACTCAAGTTCTGTTTTTTTGTCTAATTGCTTGTTCTTTTCACAATAAAAAATATTTAGCATCTTCAAAGTGGTAGGTATGTCGTGTACATCAAATGAGGTTGTAAGGCAACAACATAGGAAAAATGCCAAAGTGGGTGAATACTTTCGCACGCTATGTCAAATTTGTGCAAGTACTTGATTTAGTTTGCCCAGTACAATAGAACCAATCAAAGGAGTCGAAAAGTTTGAACTCCATTCTCCCTGGCGGGTAGGAGTGTTGGGCCAGTAACCGAAAGGTTGCTGGATTGTATCTCTCAGCTGACAAGGTAAAAATATCTTGTTCTTCCCCTGAACAAGGCAGTTACCCACTGTTCCCCGTGCGCTGATGACGTGAATTTCAATGAAGGCAACCTCTCTGAGTCAGAGGGGTTGGGTTAAAAAAATGTTTTATTTTTTTTATTTCACCTTTATTTAACCAGGTAGGCAAGTTGAGAACAAGTTCTCATGTACAATTGCGACCTGGCCAAGATAAAGCAAAGCAGTTCGACACATACAACGACACAGAGTTACACATGGAGTAAAACAAACATACAGTCAATAATACAGTAGAAAACAAGTCTATATACGATGTGAGCAAATGAGGTGAGATAAGGGAGGTAAAGGCAAAGAAAAGGCCATGGTGGCGAAGTAAATACAATATAGCAAGTAAAAATGCAGAAGACACATTTCAGTTGAATGCATTCAGTATTACAACTGACAAGGTATCCCCCCTTTCCCTTCCTTTCCTTACATCCAGATCACCTCAGTTGTGCTAGGCATTGGCCTTTTATTTGTTCCAAAGGTCACAACCAAAAATGTTCGGTGAGGATACCTTCCGCCACGATGGTTCTGGCCTTTGGAACAGCCTGCCGGACGTTTTATTCATTTTATCCCATAGTATATGTCTTATTTATGTTTATTTATTTTAATGCATTAGTCTCTCATATCCACTGTTATTTTATCATTGTTTTTACTATTTGAATATCTCTTTTAGAAAATGCAGTGTTTTATTGGTCTTGATTGGGGTGGCAGGTAGCCTAGTGGTTAGAGCGTTGGGCTGGTAACTGAAAGGTTGCTGGAACGAATCCCAAGCTGACAAGGTAAAAATATGTCGTTCTGCCCACGAACAAGACAGTTAACCCACTGTTCCCCGGTAAGCCTTCATTGTAAATAATACTTTTTCCTTCTCTGACTTGCCTAGTTAAATGTTATTATTTTTTAAATGTAGGTGTATTCATTGCCTTTGTGTGTAACGTAATCACGTCAGTGACACCAAGCATGTTCAGCATCCTCCAACACAAATGGATACTGTTTTCGTGCCCCACAAAACAGATGTGCACTAGTATGGTTTACTGTAAGTGTTTGGAATGTGGTTCGTTATCGTTGGGGGTGTGGTAAGATAGCAGTCTGGTCCAGGTTGTGGTCAGGGAGTGTGGTTGTGGTCAGGGAGTGTGGTTGTGGTCAGGGTATACACTCTTATGGTGAAGTGTTACTTCAAGTGTGGTTGTGGTCAGGGTATGTGTTTGTTATTTAACAGGATGTGGCTGTGGCCAGGTGGTTTGTAAAGCAGTGTGGGCCTGGTTGAAGTTGAGTTAGAATTGATCAGGCTGTGGTTGTGATTTTGATAGTGGTTATTGTTAGGTAGGGTGAAGGTGTATTAAGATGGCTCCAGTCTCTGCTAAATCCAAAAGCCTGGCTGGCACATTCTCTCTCTCTCTCTCTCTCTCTCTCTCTCTCTCTCTCTCTCTCTCTCTCACACACACACACACTCTCTCAGGTGTGCGTAACAACCCCCGCAGTGTGTGTGAAACGCATGCGGTTCTAGTTCAGTGCGCTCAATCAAAGGCTGCTTCATATCTCATACATTTATGAGGAATCAGATTGTTGATCGCCTTCTCACATTGAAAACATTATTGGGTCTTTGGTACGACTCCAGGCTCCTGCTACTTCCTCCACTGCTTTAATTTCGAGTGGAGACGAAAGTGCCGCAGTTGCACACTTGTCAGTGTGATATTATACTCTAATGCTGAAACTCCACTGGGAAATAAGGTTCAATCATACCATTGCTGGTGGGGCAGAGGAGCTCAGCTGTACTTGGTGCAATAATCATCATCATCATACTGGGATCATAATGACTTGGATTTTTATGAGAAGGCCAGACAGGGCCATCGAATAATGCAGAGCAGACATCCCCCAGGCAAGGGTGTGTGTGTGTGTGTGTGTGTGTGTGTGTGTGTGTGTGTGTGCGTGCGTGTGTGTACGTGTGTGTACGTGTGTGTGTGTGTACGTGTATGCAGTGTGTGTGTTTCAACTGTTTTACAATAAGGGATAGATGAACGCTTTTGGGGAATAAATTGTTCTTGACTGATTCCCATCAAGAAAATCAATCAGACACATCGCCCTACAGGTAGTGATTGATATTCTGTGTTCATGTGCGTGTTAGTAAGCAAGTAAGTGTGTAAGTACGAACATGCCTGCATGTGTGCTTGTGTGAATTTGAGTAAATCGCAGGGCAATAAATTAATTATTGAAGGTTATCTCTTGGAGTGCTCTCCATTTCATTCTCTACCTATCAGGTAGGCTCGTCCCAGAGCAGTAGATGTGAAGGAAGGGAAAGGGAGGAGTGCTACTCTGTTCCTCATGTGTCTCTCCACCACAAAGTCTAGCTCTCTAAGACATGAACATTAACAGAGAGTGAAATGGCTCATCAGACACAGACACCTATTTGCAAGGGTCAGGTAGAACTGGTTTATCAGATAATCAATGACTGGCCCTCTCTCTTGCTCTTTCTTTCTGTCTCTCATACCCAGTGCCTTTCCACGAGGCCCCGGAATACTCCAAGCGGCGTCGGGTCCCTCCCTCTACCAGCAGCAGCGGCAGCTGCCTGGTGGCCCCCCGGGTCCTGCTGCGCTCCAACAGTGACAACAACCTCACAGTGAGCCAGGGGCCTCCCCAGGACTGGTCCCAGCCCCAGGGACCCCCCCAGCACCACGGATCCCAACAGGGAGGGGTCGGACCCCCCACCTCCACCTCTCACCGTAGCCTCTCTCCACAGCTGCTCCAGCAGATGCAGGGGAACCCAAATGGCACTGTGAGGACCATGGGCCAGAGGTCCCGCAGTACCAGCGTGGGGGTGGTCCCGCGGAGTCCGTCCCCGTCCCTCAACCGGCTGGGAGAGGAGGCCTGCAAGCCACACCCGCAGACACATGTACAGACACAGCAGACTCAGCACAGACAGACCAGGTCAGTAGAAGGAGGAGAAGCAGCAGAGACACACAGCCATGTACGTAGGCACATACTCTTTACCCACACACCACCCACACACACATGCATGCGTATGCACATATGTGTGTGGCTGTATGTTTGTGTGTGTGTGCGTGCGTCCTGCGGATTAGACACTGAAGGCTTTATAATGCTGGTGACGTAACCTTGGCTCTGCACAGTACTGATTAAGACACCATGCTCCCTGTCCTCCTTGACAGATTAATACAGACATATGGCACTGTCTTTCATCTACACACTCTGTCGAGAGAGAGAGATAGAGAGAGGGAGAGAGAGAGAGAGACCAATTAAGAGCTTGACAAAGAGAAACAATGGGCGAGAGGGGGGGAATATAGGGAGGAGAGAAGTCATACGGAGTGAAGGTAAACAAGGGAAAGTCAAAAAGAGAATGAGGGGATAAGTGTGTCTTTTGCCCTTACATGATGACAGCCATGTCATTTTCCTATTTTGTATGTTTAACACTGCAACCCAGGAGGATGGGTTGGACGTTGAAGTTTCACTTCATCTCCATCCTTCCCTCCAAGTCCTTCCCAATCCCATGTCCATCTTGCCTCTGGTCCTGTCCACTTCTTCATGTCCTTCAATCCCTTCTTCTTCCATCCATCAGCCTTTCCCTCCTTATTTCTTCCCTCTTACCACTCATTCCATCGTACTCTCCTCTTTTCTCTCAGTCCATCCTCCACCTCCATTTCCCCCTTAAGGCGTCGGCATGCTTCAGTACGGCTGACGCCTAGCCGAACCAATTGTGCTCGAATACTCCCTTAAAAGACCTTAGATTGAAAAACAAGAAAAAAAGCGACAATAGTACAATTTGTCAATTTTAAGAAGCCGTACCAAGTATACCATTCTGCAAAATAGTCAGAATTTAACTAAAACAACTCATTAAAATCATTAATATTTCATTTTAAATTGTTTTGCTCAAGAGATCTTAGTCACGCAATTAACTATGCTGTGTGGTGTAGTATTTTTCTAGGATTTTTATTCATGAAAACGAGTAGTATCTTGTTGAATGACAACAAAGACTTTATTGAAGAATCCCTACTGTTGACCAATCACCAACGAAGGGGCGTAGACTTCGGCTCCAAACTTCAGCTTGCCTCCAGAAACATGTTTGTGTGCCAAAACAGCCGGGGAAAAAACCTCACCGAAGTCCAAAATGAACAAAAACGTCACAAAATGTCATGGTAATATATGCACAAACTCTACCAAACTGTTTCGGCAGGGAAGCATGCGGACACCTTTATTCTGCCCGTTCCCTCCATCCTACATTTTCCCCTATTTTCATCAACTCACTCCCTCCCTCGCTTCTCTTCTCCCTCTCCTCTCCCCTTTTGTTAACCCTCCTCAATCTTTCCATCCATCCTCTCACCTCTATTTTTTCCCCTTTCCCTCTCTCCTCTGACTTTTTTGCTCTAGAAAAAAAAAACTCAACGCATAGCTGAATCAGAAACTACGGCGACGGATCCTCGTCCTATAGCCTGAGTTTGTGCCTAATTCACGTACTCTCCAGAGAGTCTAGACAAATCAAATCAGATTCCCTCTCTCCTGCAAGAATATTCTTACCCAAGAGCTTGCAATACAGAAATACGATGTGGACTAAAAGATCAAATAAGATCAGTATTTGACTCTGGAAGTCTTGCTTAGCATAGTGTGTGTTGTAACCTTAACTGCAACCTGAAGATTAATATTAGCTGCCAAAGCTAATGCCTTGGGTTATAGCTTGGAAGGCTAAGGTCGTCTTCAGCCACCGAAATGACCCAGATTAGTTTCTGCAATCAATTGGGACAAAAAAGGAGCAGCCAACTCTGTTGAACACAACCAACGATGATTTAATCAGGTTAGGTTTTATTTTGTGTGGACGATCCATTTAACAGAAAATCAGGCGGAGCACCGTCTGAGAGGATGTGTCAAGGCAAGTCTCTCTCTCTCTTTCACTTTCTCTCTCTCTCTGAGGGCATCATCGAGAGTCAACATACACAGGAGGTTTTAGTCAACACTGATTATGTGCCCAATCATCTGGAGGAGACACTGTTTTTCTCCTCTTTTTCCTGTCCTTTCCCATTGTTGTCACTGATCTAGAGGGATCAATGGAGTTGGTGAAAGCAATATGATGAACCCTTCTTGGCCCATATTTCCCAAATGTAGCGTTTAGAACTGACGCCATTTGGAAGTTTTTGCATTTGATCGGTACATTCTTTATTTCTATTTATGGTTTGGAAGGTCATGCCCTCGATTTGTTTTTATACAACCCTGGCCTTCCCCTAAGTGTGTGTATGTGTGTGTGTGTGTGTGTGTACTTGTTTTTCTATCTTATCAGCACGCCAATTTCCTAACAATTCACCCGTATGTCCTGACATGGTAGGAAAACAATAACTTTTCTAAAAAGTCATGACTATTTTAATGTCCTGTATTTGTTCAAATGTTATTTTAAGCTTAAGGGTTAGGGGTTTAAGGTTAGGGTTATGTTAATGATTAGGGGTAGGGTTAGGTGTTAGGGAAAATAGGATTTCTAATGGTCAAACATTTTTACTCCCCAAAAAGTCCTGAAATGTAACAAATATTAAAAGGTGTGTGTGTGTGTGTGTGTGTGTGTGTGTGTGTGTGTGTGTGTGTGTGTGTGTGTGGATCTGGAATGGGGCTAGATCTCCATAGGCTCAGGGTTGAGGAGAGGAGTGGTGTTCAGGATAAGGTGACCCACTTACCGTGTCTCTCTCTCACTCCTCCTAAATGCCTCCTCCCTCTTTCTCTCCCTCTCTCTCTCTCTCTGACAATCACTCTCATTCTATCCCACCCGCTCACTGTCTCTTTCTCTCTGTTTGACTGTGTTTGAATACTTACAATGCTGCTGTTGCTGGGGCTTACCACCAAGTGGCGCTCCAATACAATACTCTAACAGATCAACCCAGACACCAATGGATACACAACATTAGGTCCATCTCAGTAGTGTAGTAAACATGCGTTTTCATCTGTAGTTGGACTCAAGCAAATGTACACGTGTGCTTGTTCCTCTCCTTTGGTTATGCGGGGGGGGGGGGGGGGGGGGGGTTGGCGGGTACACTCGCAAAAAAAATAAAGATCTGAGACTTCCTGTCGGAAATGTATCAATTGCGTCTCAGAAAGGAAAGCACAGACTCTCTCTCTTTTCCCTGTGTTGGGATGTCTTTCTGCTTGTGTGGTGGGTGAACCCAGTGTCCTCTCTTCCCTACCCAGAGGACACTGCAGGGATCTGCGATACTTTATGTGTCAGCTTCCATCCTGCCCCATATACAAGCTCCATAAGGACAGCGGTGTAACTTAAGAGTTTGCAATATATACTGTGTATACTGTGGTACTCTGTCAAATGTGGCATGTACTAATATGCACTACTCCTCTATCTACCTAGTTAAATAAATGTTATATAAAATAAATAAAAATAAAATATTCCTCTTATCTCCTCTTCTCTCTCACCCCTCTTCCATCTCCTCTCCTCTCTTCCCTCCTTCCCACCTCTCTGTCCCCACCCTCAGCCCCAGTGGTAATGTGGAGGTGGTGGTGCAGCGGAGGAAGCTGTACAGTGCCGTACCAGGTAGGCACTTTGTGGTGGTCCATTCCTACCATCCACGGGCCGAGGGAGAGATCACCCTCTACAAGAATGACAGGGTCAAAGGTGAGACATTAGGAAATGTTAAGGAGAGAACATACAGATACAATTGTATTATGCTTAACGCTGCTCTACCACTGAATACATTTGTGACACCGGTGGAAATGAGCTGTGTATATAGCTAAATCTGGTTCAACATTTGTTGCACATGTGGTCCCTGAGAAATAAACTAATAGAGAGCAATAATAGTGGCGTATTTTTGTAAGCACTAACTCCACCATGGCTTGTTGGCCAAAGCATATGGGGGGTTTGGAGGGTGGTTTGGATACTCGTAGAATAAAAGTTCTGTAGTAAACACGGGCTGAAGAGATCTTACACGTTTTGTTCAATGAGATCATCTTCATCAGCTGAAGCATTTATGTATTGTAACAATGGTGTAACAATGGTGTAACAATGGCGCCGGAGAAGAAGGCTGACGTTTTACGTGTCCCCAACCAATTGTGTTTTTTGTTTGTTTATTTGCATTGTTTGTAACTTATTTTTTTAACTTATTTTGTACATAATGTTGCCGCTACAGTCTCTTATGACCGAAAATAACTTCTGAACATCAGGACTGCGATTACTCACCCCGGACTGGCAGAATCCTTTTTTTCCTTTAACGAGGCTGACGAGCCCGGCGCGAAATATATACTGTTTTCTCGGAAACAGGCCCAGATCCCCGTTATTTGCGTGAAGATGAGGCAGAGAAAAAGGGGACAGAGGGCGGGCTGCCTTCTGAGAATTCGTAGGCAATCAAATGAACCACCACTTCCTTCAATTCTGCTAGCAAACATGCAATCTTTGAGGAACAAAATGGTGTACTCCTCAATGCCCTCGGAGGAATCGCGGAACATATTCCAGTCTGTGCTAGCAAAACAGTCCTGTAGCTTAGCATCTCCTTCATCTGACCACTGTTTTATTGATCTAGTCACTGATGCTTCCTGCTTTAATTTTTGCTTGTAGACAGGAATCAGGAGCATCAAATTATGGTCAGATTTGCCAAATGGATGGCGAGGGAGAGCTTTGTATGCGTCTTTGTGTGTGGAGTAAAGGTGGTCCAGAGTTTTTTCCCCTCTGGTTGCACATTTAACATGCTGATACAAATTTGGGAAAATGGATTTAAGTTTCCCTGCATTAGAGTCCCCGGCTACTACGAGCACCGCCTCTGGGTGAGCGTTTTCTTGTTTGCTTATGGCGGAACACAGCTCATTCAATGCTGTCTTAGTGCCAGCCTCAGTCTATGGTTGTAGGTAAACAGAAAACTCTCTAGGTAGATAGTGTGTTCTACAGCTTACCATGAGATACTCTACCTCAGGCGAACAATTGCTCGAGACTTAGATATCGTTCACCACCTGTTAATTACGAAAATACATAGTCCGCCATCCCTTGTCCTACCCTTCCGGTTCAGCGTATAACCCGCCAGCTGTATGTTGATAGTGTCATCGCTCAGCCACAATTTCGTGAAGCATAAGATATAACAGTTTTGAATTTCCCATTGGTAGTTTAATCTCATCGACGGGGCTGCAGTGGAGCAGGTTGAGAGCTTCAAGTTCCTTGGTGTCCACATCACCAACAAATTAACATGGTATTAGCACCCCAAGACAGTCGTGATGAGGGCACGACAAAACCTATTCCCCATCAGGAGACTTGGCATGGGTCCTCAGATTAGGCATGGGTCCTGAGATCCTCAAAAGGTTCTACAGCTGCAACATCAAGAGCATCCTGACTGGTTACATAGTGATGTCTGGTACGGCAATTGTTCGGCCTCCGAACGCAAGGCACTACAGAGGGTAATGCGTACGGCCCAGTACATCACTCGGACTAAGCTGCCTGCCATCCAGGACCTCTACACCAGGTGATGTCAGAGGAAGGCCCTAAAAATAGTTTAAGACTCCAGCCACCCCAGTCATAGACTGTTCTCTCTACTACTGCATGGCAAGCGGTACCGGAGTGCCAAGTCTAGGACAAAAAGGCTTCTCAACAGTTTTTACCCAAAAACCATAAGACTTCTGAACGGGTAATCAAATGGCTACCCCCCCCCCCCCCCCGACCCCTCTTTTATGCTGCTGCTACTCTCTGTTTATCATATGCTATTTTGATTTTGATTTTGATGCTGATTTTGATGATTTTGATTTTGATGCTATTTTATCGCCCCCAGAAACCTCCTTTTACTCTCTGTTCCAGACGTTCTAGACGACCAATTCTTATTGCTTTTAGTCGCACCCTTATTCTACTCCTCCTATGTTCCTCTGGCGATGTAGAGGTGAATCCAGGCCCTGCAGTGCCTAGCTCCACTCCTATTCCCCAGGCGCTCTCTTTTGACGACTTCTGTAACCGTAATAGCCTTGGTTTCATGCATGTTAACATTAGAAGCCTCCTCCCTAAGTTTGTTCTATTCACTGCTTTAGCACACTCTGCCAACCCGGATGTTCTAGCTGTGTCTGAATCCTGGCTTAGGAAGACCACCAAAAATTCAGACATGTTGCAATTTACTGCAAAGATAGCCTGCAGAGTTCTGTCCTACTATCCAGGTCTGTACCCAAACAATTTGAACTTCTACTTTTAAAAATCCACCTTTCTAAAAACAAGTCTCTCACCGTTGCCGCCTGCTATAGACCACCCTCTGCCCCCAGCTGTGCTCTGGACACCATATGTGAACTGATTGCCCCCCATCTATCTTCAGAGCTCGTGCTGCTAGGCGACCTAAACTGGAACATGCTTAACACCCCAGCCATCCTATAATCTAAACTTTATGCCCTCAATCTCACACAAATTATCAATGAACCTACCAGGTACCTCCCCAAAGCCTTAAACACGGGCACCCTCATAGATATCATCCTAACCAACTTCCCCTCTAAATACACCTCTGCTGTCTTCAACCAAGATCTCAGCGATCACTGCCTCATTGCCTGCATCCGTAATGGGTCAGCGGTCAAACGACCTCCTCTCATCACTGTAAAACGCTCCCTGAAACACTTCAGCGAGCAGGCCTTTCTAATCGACCTGGCCGGGGTATCCTGGAAGGATATTGACCTCATCCCATCAGTAGAGGATGCCTGGATATTTTTTAAAAATGCCTTCCTAACCATCTTAAATAAACATGCCCCATTCAAGAAATTTAGAACCAGGAACAGATATAGCCCTTGGTTCTCCCCAGACCTGACTGCCCTTAATCAACACAAAAACGTCCTATGGCGTTCTGCATTAGCATCGAACAGCCCCCGTGATATGCAGCTGTTCAGGGAAGCTAGAAACCATTATACACAGGCAGTTAGAAAAGCCAAGGCTAGCTTTGTCAAGCAGAAATTTGCTTCTTGCAACACTAACTCAAAAAAGTTCTGGGACACTGTAAAGTCCATGGAGAATAAGAACACCTCCTCCCAGCTGCCCACTGCACTGAAGATAGGAAACACTGTCACCACTGATAAATCCACCATAATTGAAAATTTCAATAAGCATTTTTCTACTGCTGGCCATGCTTTCCACCTGGCTACTCCTACCCCTGTCAACAGCACTGCACCCCCAACAGCAACTCGCCCAAGCCTTCCCCATTTCTCCTTCTCCCAAATCCATTCAGCTGATGTTCTGAAAGAGCTGCAAAATCTGGACCCCTACAAATCAGCCGGGCTAGACAATCTGGACCCTTTCTTTCTAAAATTATCTGCCGAAATTGTTGCCACCCCTATTACTAGCCTGTTCAACCTCTCTTTCGTGTCGTCTGAGATTCCCAAAGATTGGAAAGCAGCTGCGGTCATCCCCCTCTTCAAAGGGGGGGACACTCTTGACCCAAACTGCTACAGACCTATATCTATCCTACCATGCCTTTCTAAGGTCTTCGAAAGCCAAGTCAACAAACAGATTACCGACCATTTTGAATCTCACCATACCTTCTCTGCTATGCAATCTGGTTTCAGAGCTGGTCATGGGTGCACCTCAGCCACGCTCAAGGTCCTAAACGATATCTTAACCGCCATCGATAAGAAACATTACTGTGCAGCCGTATTCATTGATCTGTCAATCACCACATCCTCATCGGCAGACTCAACAGCCTTGGTTTCTCAAATGATTGCCTCGCCTGGTTCACCAACTACTTCTCTGATAGAGTTCAGTGTGTCAAATCTGAGGGTCTGTTGTCCGGACCTCTGGCAGTCTCTATGGGGGTGCCACAGGGTTCAATTCTTGGACCGACTCTCTTCTCTGTATACATCAATGAGGTCGCTCTTGCTGCTGGTGAGTCTCTGATCCACCTCTACGCAGACGACACCATTCTGTATACTTCCGGCCCTTCTTTGGACACTGTGTTAACAACCCTCCAGGCAAGCTTCAATGCCATACAACTCTCCTTCCGTGGCCTCCAACTGCTCTTAAATACAAGTAAAACTAAATGCATGCTCTTCAACCGATCACTACCTGCACCTACCCGCCTGTCCAACATCACTACTCTGGACGGCTCTGACTTAGAATACGTGGACAACTACAAATACTTAGGTGTCTGGTTAGACTGTAAACTCTCCTTCCAGACCCATATCAAACATCTCCAATCCAAAGTTAAATCTAGAATTGGCTTCCTATTTCGCAACAAAGCATCCTTCACTCATGCTGCCAAACATACCCTTGTAAAACTGACCATCCTACCAATCCTCGACTTTGGCGATGTAATTTACAAAATAGCCTCCAATACCCTACTCAACAAACTGGATGCAGTCTATCACAGTGCAATCCGTTTTGTCACCAAAGCCCCATACACTACCCACCATTGCGACCTGTACGCTCTCGTTGGCTGGCCCTCGCTTCATACTCGTCGCCAAACCCACTGGCTCCATGTCATCTACAAGACCCTGCTAGGTAAAGTCCCCCCTTATCTCAGCTCGCTGGTCACCATAGCATCTCCCACCTGTAGCACACGCTCCAGCAGGTATATCTCTCTAGTCACCCCCAAAACCAATTCTTTCTTTGGCCGCCTCTCTTTCCAGTTCTCTGCTGCCAATGACTGGAACGAACTACAAAAATCTCTGAAACTGGAAACACTTATCTCCCTCACTAGCTTTAAGCACCAACTGTCAGAGCAGCTCACAGATTACTGCACCTGTACATAGCCCACATATAATTTAGCCCTATCAACTACCTCTTTCCCAACTGTATTTAATTTATTTATTTATTTTGCTCCTTTGCACCCCATTATTTTTATTTCTACTTTGCACATTCTTCCATTGCAAAACTACCATTCCAGTGTTTTACTTGCTATATTGTATTTACCTTGCCACCAAGGCCTTTTTTTGCCTTTACCTCCCTTCTCACCTCATTTGCTCACATTGTATATAGACTTGTTTATACTTTATTATTGACTGTATGTTTGTTTTACTCCATGTGTAACTCTGTGTTGTTGTATCTGTCGAACTGCTTTGCTTTATCTTGGCCAGGTCGCAATTGTAAATGAGAACTTGTTCTCAACTTGCCTACCTGGTTAAATAAAGGTAAAATAAAAAAAATAAAATAAAAAATATATGCACAGTCACTTTAACTATACATTCCTGTACATATGTACATAATACCTCAATTGGCCCGACCAACCAGTGTTCCCGCACATTGGCTAATCAGGCTATCTGCATTGTGTCCCGCCACCCGCCACCCACCACCCGCCAACCTCTTTACGCTACTGCCACTCTCTGTTCACCATATATGCATAGTCACTTTAACCATATCTACTTGTACATACTACCTCAATCAGCCTGACTAACCGGTGTCTGTATGTAGCCTCGCTACTTTTATGCCTCACTACTGTATATAGCCACGCTACTGTTTTTCACTGTCTTTTTACTGTTGTTTTTATTTCTTTACTTACCTATTGTTCACCTAATAACTTTTTTTCACTATTGGTTAGAGCCTGTAAGTAAGCATTTCACTGTTGGACCTAGACTTTGGCGTATGTGACAAATAAACTTAGATTTTATTTGACACATACACATATTACCTCAGCTATCCGGTGCCCCCACACATTGACTCTGTACCGGTACCCTAGTGAGGTTAAGGGCTCGTAAGTAAGCATTTTATTGTAAGGTCTACCTGTTGTATTCGGCGCATGTGGTTAATACAATTGTATTTGATTTATTCAAAACAAGCACATAAACCACATGAAGGCTTCATAATTCATAAAGGCCATGTTAACTGGCTGATATTGTCTCATACAACAAAAGGTATAAGATCTCCTAAGCCTGTGTTAACCTCAGATCTTATTTTTGGCGTTTATCCCAAAACCCCATTCTTTCACTATTCACAGGAATGGCTGAACGAACCAGAGGTAATTAATAAAATAAAAATGAGGACTACAAGCTGGCGAGCTCTATAAACACAGGTACCATGCATTCCGTGAGTGACATTTACTACAGTACATGTGCTGCGTATAATGATTCTCTCCCTCCCTCTCTCCCTCCCTCCCTCCCTCCCTCCCTCCCTCCCTCCCTCCAGTTCTGAGTATTGGAGAGGGGGGGTTCTGGGAAGGCAGTGCCCGGGGCCAGGTGGGCTGGTTTCCTGCGGAGTGCGTGGAGGAGATTCCTGCCAAGCCCAGCGAGGAGAGGACGCGTAAGTCATTAAGCATGCTGACCCAGATATTTGGGAATAGGAGAGTTGGAAAGAGTGGTTGGGGAGCTCTGTGGAGGAGGAGGGATGATTTCTGCTCTATGGATCCTCCTGGTGGCATCCTAGGGCACCGAGACCCACTTTTCCACCCAGTAGATGGGCTCTGCACAGAGACTGCTCAGTGTGTACAGATCCAAAATATTTGGATTGGTGTAATGTGGAGGAATATGGAGGAGTCCCCTAAGCCCAATTAACACACTAGATGGAGCCATCAGCATTTGACTGCCTACCAAAGGTGTGTAGGGGCTCGGGCAGACCTAGGCAATTTCAGTCCTCGGGGGGCCTGATTAGTGTCACACTTTTACCCCATCCTTAGCAAACACAGCTTATTTAAACCAATTGTATTTTTAACTGAAGATCATGATTGTTGATTATTGGAGTCAGGTGTGTTAGCTCGGGCTGGGGCAAAAGTGTGACACCAATCAGGCCCCTGAGGACTGAAGTTGCCCAGGCCTTGGCTAAGGGGTCTTTCCAGGCTGACAGGAAGGAGGAAAGAGAGGTAGAGAGCAAGAGATGGAGGAGGGAGGGAGTTGTCTGGTCAAAAAGACTAAGACATTGTTACCGCCCATTTGGATTTGGCTTCACACCAACGACATCACATCAAAAGCTAAACTTAATTTACAACAAAAAAAATTTAATTGTAGCATTTCGTTGTGTTTTTGTTCTCTGGTGGTTAGATAGCTAGCTAAAATCGTCCCTTTCTTAAATTAACTATGGAGGGAGATAGGGATTTGGACTTTACTTTACTTTTACTTAATTCCAGATACTGGCCAATGATTATAATGGCGATTCTGATCCAACCATAAATGCATACATTGTGCCCCTGGGCCTGAGATGAGGAATGTTCAATGTAGCTAGCTAGATGTAATAGGCTAATATTAACTTGCTGGGCTTGCGCATCGTTGCCCATGAAGGAAGTTAGGATAGCAAGCAAGCATTTTAGCCAGGTAGCCTAGGACAACAAAAACTTAAAGTGTGTACTGTATGACAGACAGACAGTTTCGGCAACATGAAAGAGAGGAGGATGTCATTGGTGTTTCTCTAGAAGTAGGGTGAGTCAACATGTTTTTTCTACTGGCACGCATGGACATACACACACACACAAATCAGTAACATGGACAGCCACATCATATTTAGCTTACGTTGACTGGACTAAATCGTTTTTGGTATCTTTTAGTTGTCACTGTATTAGACCACCCATAGGTGATTTGATGATGAATTTGAAATGGTGTTGGAATAGTCGAGGCAGCTCCTGTTTTCTTTTCGACTTGCGGTAACTCTCTGTGATTCTAAACCAATGGTTGTTTATTCGTCCGAAAATGTTGTAAACATTAACTTTCTGGACCATGCTATAGGTCATGTAACTGTTTGCTACATGCAATATGCTTTGTGGACTTATTATTATGAGCCGTCCTCCCATCAGCAGCCTCCACTGGTATTAACTAACAGGTTATAGAGCAAACAATGCAATTATCACAACACTTAGGTTGTAATATGGCTTTCTTTCCCTGGCTTGGCTTCCCCAGTGATTTTATCTATGCACCGCTACTATGCTTTGAGCTAGTATGTTACTGTGTGCATGTTCACTGCTATGTCATCAAAAGCCCTTGGATTTATTTGCCAGCTTTGTACTGTATGATCTGCCTCATGCCCTTTGAAGCAAGGGGTCTTCTGGGGATTAAACACTGGTATGCTGGCACAAGTGTGACATCACTCGTGTATGTCATGGTTGTCATTCTATTGCTGATAACCACAATCATTTCTAGGAAAATAAATAAATAAATAATAATAATAATATTTCTGGAGGCTTAGCTAGGTTCCTTCCCATTCCCATACTATTGGTCAATAACCAAGTTAGGCTCCAGAGTGGCGCAGCGGTCTAAGGCACTGCACCTCAGTGTTAGAGGCGTCACTACAGACCCTGGATCGATTCCCGGCTGTATCACAACCGGATGTGATTGGTAGTCCCATAGGGCGGTGCACAATTGGCCCAGCGTTGTCCGGGTTAGGGTTTGGCCGGGTTAGGCTGTCATTGTAAATAAGAATTTGGTTCAATTAAAAATATATAAAAAAAAACAGCATTAGCAATCACTCTATCTGTGCTAGCTCAGTTATTGTGTTGCAAAGCATAGTTCTATAAGCATAACAGAAATCAGTGCTCTGCTTTGTGCTACCTATAGCACTGGAATGGTCTTAGCAAAAGCCAACTTGCAATCCTACTTCTGTTAGCCATAGCAAAGGATCATTAACATTACAATTACAATTTTCAGACTCAGTGTAGGCTAAATGTACTAGCTAAAGGTAAATAAAGGGATGTCAAGGAAGGAAGTGATAGTGTGTGTTAGCCTCTCTCTGTCTCTCTCTCTCTCACTTTCTACATATATCTCTCTCTCTTTCTACATATACATGTGCTCCACATGAATAGGCCCTGTCTCTCTGTTCTCTCTTCTCTCTGCTACGCTAGGCTAAGCGCTACACTGCACTGCTAAATCAGCTGTGTTCTAATGTCCTCTGGGCTGCAGGGGAATGAACACATCATGCTCCATCCCCTTCTCTCTTTCTTTCTCATGCTCTCTTTCAAATGGCCCATTTATTCTATCTATGCCCACTCTCTCTCCCCCACTTTTTGTCACCTTACTCTCTCTCTCGTGCTCTCTCTCTCTCTCTCTCTCTCTCTCTCTCTCTGTCTATGTCAATATTCCTCTGTTTTCTTTTATTTACTCTGTCTCGCTCTCAATTAAATTATATTCAATTGTGCTTTGTTGGCATAATTGCATAATACAATATGCATTATCTCTTACCCTTCCTAGCTACTTCTCTCTCTGTCTCTCTCTCTCATATATATATATATATGTATAGTCACGTGTGCTTTATTGCGCCCGCCTGTCACCATCGTCACACACATAAGCGCCTAATGATACTCACCTGGACTCCATCACCTCCTTGATTATCTGCACTCACTCCCTTTGGTTCCTTCCGCAGGCGTTATTGTTTCTGTTTCGTGTCTGTGCGCTGTTCGTGTTTTGTATTATGTTTTGTTAATTTATTAAATTATTCACTCCCTGAACTTGCTCCCCGACTCCCAGCGCACACGTTACAGAATAACGCCTCACCAAAGGGAAGCATCAAGGAGTGGTTTTTCTTTTGTGTTGGAGGTGATGTCGGGTCCGGGTGTCGGTACAGCAGCTACCAGGGAGGCCTCAGCCGGTTTCGTCGGACTCTCATGCCTCAGCTGGATTGACAGGTTCCCATGCCTCAGCGGGTTTGACGGGTTCCCCTGCCTCAGCTCACTTGACATGTTCCCATGCCTCAGCGGGTTTGACAGGCTCCCATGCCTCAGCTGGCTCAACAGTCTTCCATGCCTCAGCAGGTTCGATAGGCTCCCATGCCTCAGCTGGGTGAACAGGTTCCCGTGCCTCGGCTGACGCAACCATGGAGGTCTCAGCCGGCTCATCAGGCTCTCATGCCTCATCCGGTTCGTCAGGTTTCTGTGCCTCAGCGAAGACGACCAGTCCGCTCCTGATCCCCAGGACTCGTCCCTTTGTTTGGCGTCTTGCAGCTGGAGCTGCGCACCGTAGAGGGGGTACTGTCACATATGCTCTCTCTCCGGCGCCATGCTCCCATGCCTCAGCCGTATCGACATGTTCCCGTGCCTCAGCAGAGGTGACCGGTCCACTCCTGATTCCCCGGGATCATCATTTTGGTCGGTGTCCTGCGGCTGGAGCCGTGCGTCGAGGAGGGGGTACTGTCACGTGTGCTTCCTGTCCAGCCTGTAGGTCACCAGACTGCAGATTATTGAGCATACCTGTCACCATCGTCACGCACATCAGCGCCTAATGACACTCACCTGGACTCCATCACCTCCAAAATGATCTGCCCTATTTATGTCACTCCCTTTGGTTCCTTCCCCAGACGTTATTGTTTCAGTTTCATGTCTGTGCATTGTTCGTGTTTCTTGTTTTGTATTATGTTTTGTTAATTTATTAAATTATTCACTCCCTGAACTTGCTCCCCGACTCCAAGCGCACACATTACATATATATATATACAGTACCAGTCAAAAGTTTGGACACACCTACTCATTCAATGTTTTTTCTTTATTTTTACTATTTTCTACATTGCAGAATAATAATAATAATAGTGAAGATATCAAAACTATGAAATAGCACATATGGAATCATGTATTAATCAACAAATTGTGAAACAAATCAAAATATATTTGAGATTCTTGAAAGTAGCCACCCTTTGCCTTGATGACAGCTTTGCACACTCTTGGCATTCTCTCAACCAGCTTCATGAGGTATTCACCTGGAATACATTTCAATTAACAGGTGTGCCTTGTTAAAAGTTAATTTGTGGAATTTATTTCCTTCTTAATGGGTTTGAGCCAATCAGTTTGGTAGTGACAAGGTAGGGTTGAAACACAGAAGATAGTCATATTTGTTAAAAGACCAAGTGCATATTACGGCAAGAACAGCTCAAATAAGCAAAGACAGTCCATCATTAGTTTAAGATATGAAGGTCAGTCAAACTGGAAAATGAACAGATGATCTCTGCATATGTGGTTCCCACCGTGAAGCATGGAGTAAGATGTGTGATGGTGTGGGGGTGCTTTGCTGGTGACACTGTCAGTGATTTATTTAGATTCCAAGGCACACTTAACCAGCATGGCTACCACACTATTCTGCAGCGATTCTGCATCCCATCTGGTTTGCTTTTCATTTGTTTTTCAACAGGACAATGACCCAACACACCTCCAGGCTGTGTAAGGGCTATTTGACCAAGAAAGAGAGTGATGGAGTGCTGCATTAGATGACCTGGCCTCCACAATCATCCGACCTCAACCCAATTGAGATGGTTTGGGATGACTTGGACCGCAGAGTGAACAGAGTGATCCAACAAGTGCTCAGCATATGTGGGAACTCCTTCAAGACTGTTGGAAAAGCATTACAGGTGAAGCTGGTTGAGAGAATGCCATGAGTGTTCAAAGCTGTCATCAGGGCAAAGGGTGGCTACTTTGAAGAATCTAAAATCTAAAATATATTTTGATTTGTTTAACACTTTTTTGGTTACTACATGATTCCATATGTGTTATTTAATAGTTTTGATGTTTTAACTATTATTCTACAATGTAGAAGAAATAGTAAAAAATAAAGAAAAGCCCTTGAATGAGTAGGTGTGTCCAAACTTTTGACTGGTACTGTATATATATCTATTTATATATACAGTATATGTGGGCAGATGGGACACAGCATACCCTTATTTCCTGTCTGGCTGTTCTCACCCCATCCCGCTGAAACCCCTTTTGAACCAGCCCTGGAGCAGAGAGAGCTTGTCTCACACATTGCCAGATCAGAAGTACCTTAGGGTTGCCCCCAAGAATGCCTGTCAGAAAAGGGGAACACAGTATGGTGCAGGCCTTTCATGTGTTCATTGCAAATGCATGGATAGCAGGACGTGTAAGTGTGAAGATTGGGTCTAATTGTTTACCGTACTTAGTTACATACTCTTCTTTATTTTTAAAGGCAACACTTTTTATATTGGAAAATCAGTAACTACCCAGCTTAAAATTGTAGGGAGAGATAATTTTTTTTTATTTTTGTAATGTTCCCCTTAACTTCTTGCGTCGAGCAATCCCGTATCCGGGAGCGTAATCATAGCCTCAAGCTCATTACCATAACGCAACGTTAACTATTCATGAAAATCGCAAATGAAATGAAATAAATATATTGGCTCACAAGCTTAGCCTTTTGTTAACAACACTGTCATCTCAGATTTTCAAAATATGCTTTTCAACCATAGCTACACAAGCATTTGTGTAAGAGTATTGATAGCTAGCATAGCATTAAGCCTAGCATTCAGCAGGCAACATTTTCACAAAAACAAAAAAAGCATTCAAATAAAATAATTTACCTTTGAAGAACTTCGGATGTTTTCAATGAGGAGACTCTCAGTTAGATAGCAAATGTTCAGTTTTTCCAAAAAGATTATTTGTGTAGGAGAAATCGCTCGGTTTTGTTCGTCATTACAACGCCAAACTTTTTTCCAAATTAACTCCATAATATCGACAGAAACATGGCAAACGTTGTTTAGAATCAATCCTCAAGGTGTTTTTCACATATCTATTCGATGATAAGTCATTCGTGGCAGTTGGGTTTCTCCTCTGAAGAAAATGGAAAAATACACGCAGGTGGAGATTACGCAATAATTGCAACGGAGGACACCAAGCGAGCACCTGGTAAATGTAGTCTCTTATGGTCAATCTTCCAATGATATGCCTACAAATACGTCACAATGCTGCAGACACCTTGGGGAAACGACAGAAAGTGTAAGCTCATTCCTGGCGCATTCACAGCCATATAAGGAGACATTGGAACACAGCGCATTCAAAATCTGGGGCATTTCCTGTTTGAAATTTCATCTTGGTTTCGCCTGTAGCATCAGTTCTGTGGCACTCACAGATAATATCTTTGCAGATTTGGAAACGTCAGAGTGTTTTCTTTCCAAAGCTGTCAATTATATGCATAGTCGAGCATCTTTTTGTGTCAAAATATCTTGTTTAAAACGGGAACGTTTTTTTTATCCAAAAATTAAAAGAGCGCCCCCTATATCGAAGAAGTTTAATGTTCCCTAATGTTTGAGTTTCCAGTTCTGTTAGTTAGAGGAACATTCTATCTATGTGAGCAAAAACCTTCTGTGTAACAGAAGATCTGTTTCACCTGTCTTTGTGCTTGTCTCCACCCCCCTCCAGGTGTCGCCCATCTTCCACATTATCCCCAGTGTATTTATACATGTGTTCTATGTTTGTCTGTTGCCCGTTCATTTTGTTCGTCAAGCCTACCAGCATTTTCCCCTTTGCTCCTGACTGTTTCTAGTTCCTGTTTTCTAGTTTTCCCAGTTTTGACCAATTCTGCCTGCCCCGAACCTGAGCCTACCTGCCGTTTTGTACCTTGTCACATCACACTGGATTATTGACCTCTGCCTGCCCTGACCCTGTGACTGCCTGCTGTTCTGTACCGTTTGGACTGTGATCTGTATTACCGACCTCTGCAACGCCATCTCCTCCCAAGGAACCAACATTGGAAGGCACGTGGAGTTGCTTCGTGGTCTGATGGAAGGGTTCAAGACCTTGGAGCAACGCCATGACAGAGCGTTGAACACATTGCTGGAGCAATTCCGCAAGTTGTCTGTTAGGCAGCCTACCATGACAGTAACTTCCCAGCCCCTCGGTAACCCAGCTGTTAGCAGCGCCTCCTCCCCGGGCGCCCCGGGTTTCCCGAGAGCTGCATCATCGAGCTGTAGCCCTCCTCCTTCCTCTCGGACCGCTCAAAGACAGCGTACCTCATCACACTAATGTCCAGGAGGGCTCTCGCCTGGGCTACGGCAGTATGGGAGCAACAGTCGCCGTATGCTTCAGTCTGGAGGAGTTTGTGGCAGAGGTGAAGAACGTTTTTGATGCTCCATTTTCCGTGAGAGGCTGCCCGGAAGTTACTCCATTTTCGGCAAGACTCCCACAGTGTGGCAGACTATGCGGTGGATTTCTGCACGTTGGCAGCTGAGAGTGCCTGGAACCCGGAAGCACTGTTATGACATGCTCCTATGGCGCTTTGGAGGAAGTAAAATACAAGCTTGCAGCCCAGGAACTACCGATGGATCTCATCACCTTGAACATTCGGATCGATGGGCGAGTAAGGGAATGAACGAAGGAAAGGAGATTCGATTTCACTCGCCCGCCCAAGGATTCCACCTCCCCTCTGGGGCATACTGGAAGTCTCTGTCGGCTCCGTTGCCGAGAGAACCAGTGGCTAACCGGGTTCCCTCGAGAGTCTCCGAAACCTGCCGATTCAGCTCTTCCCGAGCCAATGCAACTAGGCAGAGCTAGACTGTCTCCAGCCGAACGACTATACAGGCTTCACACTAAGAGTTGCCTGTATGCGGGACTACTGGTAATTTCGTCTCCATTTATCCACTGAAAAACCAGGCTCACCGGTAGGAGCGAGTACTCTGGTGGGCCATACATAGAACCTTTCTTCTCCCCTTACTCGCACTCTTTTTCATGCCATTTTGCTGTGGGGGAACCAATCGAAATCTCTCCGGGTACTCATCGACTCTGCGGCCGATGGGAGCTTCATGTGCGCTCCCCTGGCGTCCGAACTGGGCATCCCCACTCAGCCCCTCTCCATTCCCATTGACGTTAGAGCGCTGGACGGGCACTCTATAGGCTGGGTCACCCACCATACAACCCCCATCAACCTATGTGTGTCAGGGAACCACAGTTAGATGATCCAATTCCTGATCATTAAGTCTCCTCAGGTTCCCGTGGTATTGCGATTCTCTTGGCTCCAGCGACACAATCCCCTTATTGACTGGTCTGCTAGTGCCATCATGGGCTGGATCCTGTTCTGCCGAGCTCATTGCCTGAAGTCAGTGTAGCCTGCCCCGGGATGTCTTCCTGGGCGCTCGGAAGTTGCCCCGGACCTCTCCGCCATTCCCGCGGAATAGCAGAATCTCCTGGAGGTGTTCAGTAAGGTCCGGGCCACTCCGCTTCCACCGCACAGACACTATGACTGCGGGATTGAACTTCTCCTAGGCACCACTCTGCTGTACTCTCTGTCGGGTGACTGTACTCTCTGTCGGGTCTGGAGACCAAGGCTATGGAGACCTACACTACCGTTCAAAAGTTTGGGGTCACTTAGAAATGTCCTTGTTTTTGAGAGAAAAGCACATTTTTTTTGTCCATTTACAATAACATCCAATTGATCAGAAATACCAAGTAGACATTGTTAATGTTGTAAATTACTATTGCAGTTGGAAACGGCAGATTTTTTTAATGGAAAATCTACATTATTGTACAGAGGCCCATTATCAGCAACCATCACTCCTGTGTTCCAATGGCACATTGTGTTAGCTAATCCAAGTTTATAATTTTAAAAGGCTAATTGATCATTAGAAAAACCTTTTCATATTATGTTAGCACAGCTGGAAACTGTTGTCCTGATTAAACTGGCCTTCTTTAGACTAGCTGAATATCTGGAGCATCAGCGTTTGTGGGCTCGATTACAGGCTCAAAATGGCCAGAAACAAAGAAATGTCTTCTGAAACTCGTCAGTCTATTCTTGTTCGGAGAAATGAAGGCTATTCCATGCGAGAAATTGCAAATAAACTGAAGATATCTTACAACGCTGTGTACTACTCCCTTCACAGAACAGTGCAAACGGTCTCTAACCAGAATAGAAAGAGGAGTGGGAGGCCCTGGTGTACAACTGAGCAAGAGGACAAGCATATTAGAGTGTCTAGTTTGAGAAACAGACGCCTCACAAGTCCACAACTGGCAGCTTCATTAAAAAAGTACCCACAAAACACCAGTCTCAATGTCAACAGTGAAGAGGTGACTCCGGGATGCTGGCCTTCTAGGCAGAGTTCCTCTGTCCAGTGTCTGTGTTCTTTTGCCCATCTTAATATTTTATTTTTATTAGCCGGTCTGAGATATGGCTTTTTCTTTGCAACTCTGCCTAGAAGGCCAGAATTCCGGAGTCACCTCTTTACTGTTGACATTGATTTTTTAGGTGTTTTCCTAAAATGGCCTTATAAATAAGAATGCACCTGTGTTTGAGCCTGTGTGTTGCTAGTGATGTCCACCCAACAGTATTGTAGAGATCACAATGGTGAATTAGACGTCTGATTGGTGACAGAACGACTGGCTGCATGATACAGGGTGAAGAGCCTTCAGTGTGGCGCTTGAGGCTTGCACATACAGTGCCTTGCGAAAGTATTTGGCCCACTTGAACTTTGCAACCTTTTGCCACATTTCAGGCTTCAAACATAAAGATATAAAACTTTTTTTTTTTGTGAAGAGTCAACAACAAGTGGGACACAATCATGAAGTGGAACGACATTTATTGGATATTTCAAACTTTTTTAACAAATCAAAAACTGAAAAATTGGGCGTGCAAAATTATTCAGCCCCTTTACTTTCAGTGCAGCAAATTCTCTCCAGAAGTTCAGTGAGGATCTCTGAATGATCCAATGTTGACCTAAATGACTAATGATGATAAATACAATCCACCTGTGTGTAATCAAGTCTCCGTATAAATGCACCTGCACTGTGATAGTCTCAGAGGTCCGTTAAAAGCGCAGAGAGCATCATGAAGAACAAGGAACACACCAGGCAGGTCCGAGATACTGTTGTGAAGAAGTTTAAAGCCGGATTTGGATACAAAAAGATTTCCCAAGCTTTAAACATCCCAAGGAGCACTGTGCAAGCGATAATATTGAAATGGAAGGAGTATCAGACCACTGCAAATCTACCAAGACCTGGCCGTCCCTCTAAACTTTCAGCTCATACAAGGAGAAGACTGATCAGAGATGCAGCCAAGAGGCCCATGATCACTCTGGATGAACTGCAGAGATCTACAGCTGAGGTGGGAGACTCTGTCCATAGGACAACAATCAGTCGTATATTGCACAAATCTGGCCTTTATGGAAGAGTGGCAAGAAGAAAGCCATTTCTTAAAGATATCCATAAAAAGTGTTGTTTAAAGTTTGCCACAAGCCACCTGGGAGACACACCAAACATGTGGAAGAAGGTGCTCTGGTCAGATGAAACCAAAATGGAACTTTTTGGCAACAATGCAAAACGTTATGTTTGGCGTAAAAGCAACACAGCTCATCACCCTGAACTCACCATCCCCACTGTCAAACATGGTGGTGGCAGCATCATGGTTTGGGCCTGCTTTTCTTCAGCAGGGACAGGGAAGATGGTTAAAATTGATGGGAAGATGGATGGAGCCAAATACAGGACCTTTCTGGAAGAAAACCTGATGGAGTCTGCAAAAGACCTGAGACTGGGACGGAGATTTGTCTTCCAACAAGACAATGATCCAAAACATAAAGCAAAATCTACAATGGAATGGTTCAAAAATAAACATATCCAGGTGTTAGAATGGCCAAGTCAAAGTCCAGACCTGAATCCAATCGAGAATCTGTGGAAAGAACTGAAAACTGCTGTTCACAAATGCTCTCCATCCAACCTCACTGAGCTCGAGCTGTTTTGCAAGGAGGAATGGGAAAAAATTTCAGTCTCTCAATGTGCAAAACTGATAGAGACATACCCCAAGCGACTTACAGCTGCAATCGCAGCAAAAGGTGGCGCTACAAAGTATTAACTTAAGGGGGCTGAATAATTTTACACGCCCAATTTTCAGTTTTTGATTTGTTAAAAAAGTTTGAAATATCCAATAAATGTTGTTCCACTTCATGATTGTGTCCCACTTGTTGTTGATTCTTCACAAAAAATACAGTTTTATATCTTTATGTTTGAAGCCTGAAATGTGGCAAAAGGTTGCAAAGTTCAAGGGGGCCGAATACTTTCGCAAGGCACTGTAATTAGTATCACCTTATTCCAACACAGAGAGAAAAGTACAACAAATCAACTATTTTCTGGCAGCAAAGGAAAAACAAGCTTTGTGCCTGTAATAAAACCCAATACACAGCTTCAATTTCCTGACAAGGTACTCTACATGGTTCAGTGTCGAGGCAAGCAACACTGAACCATGCATGACAGCACCAACTGTGCCGGAGGACTGTGTGACCACGCTCTCCTTAGCCTCTGCAAGTAAGACCTTTAAACATATTAACATTCACAAGGCCGCAGGGCCATAAAGATTATCAGGACGCGTACTAAGACTATGCGCATACTCAGACGGTACGCAGACCATCATTGACATTTTCAACCTCTCCCTGACCCAGTCTGTAAAGCCTACATGTTGTAAGCAGACCACCATAGTCCCTGTGCCCAAGAATGGCAAGAACCTTTCTAAATTACTATCGCCCGTAGCACTCACATTTGTAGCCATGACATGCTTTGAAGTGCTGGTCATGGCTCACATCAACATCATCATCCCAGACACCCTGGACCCACTCCAATTCACATACCGCCCCAACAAATCCACAGAATTTCTATTGCACTCCACACTGTCCTCTCTCACCTGGACAAGAGGAATACCTATGTGAGAATGTTGTTCATTGACTATTGCTCACCTTTCAACACCATAGTGCCCTCCAAGCTCATCACTAAGCTAAGGACCCTGGGACTGAACAGCTCCCCCTGCAACTAGAGCCTGGACTTTCTGACAGGCCACCCCCAGGTGGTGAGGGTAGGCAACAACACATCCGCTAAGCTGACCCTCAACACTGGGGCACCTCAGGGGTGTGTGCTTAGTTCCCTCCTGTATTGCCTGTTCACCCACGACTGCGTGGCGGTGCACGACTCCCAACACCATCATTAAGTTTGCTGATGACACGACGGTGGTAAGCCTGATCACCAACGATGATGAGGCAGCCTATAGGGAGGAGGTCAGAGACCTGGCTGTGTGGTGCCAGGACAACAACCTCTCCCTCAACGTCAGCAAGGCAATTGAGCTGAGCGTGGACTACAGGAAACGGAGGGTCGAGCACTCCCCCATTCACATCGACGGGGCTGTAGTGGAGCGGGTCGAGAGCTTCAAGTTCCTTGGTGTTCACATCACGAAGGATCTATCATGGTCCACATACACCAAAACAGTTGTGAAAAGGGCACGACAATGCCTCTTCCCCCTCAGTAGGCTGAAAAGATTTGGCATGGGCCCTCAGATCCTCAAAAGTTGTACAGCTGCACCATTGAGAGCATCTTGGCTGGCTGCATCACCGCTTGTTATGGCAACTTCTTGGCCTCTACATCTACAATGCAAATTAATTACTTAAAAATCATACAATGTGATTTTCTGGATTTTTGTTTCAGATTCCGTCTCTCACTGTTGAAGTGTACCTATGATAAAAATTACAGACCTCTACATGCTTTGTAAGTAGGAAAACCTGCAAAATCGGCAGTGTATCAAATACTTGTTCTCCCCACTGTAGTTGTTGTGCCTTTGCTGTGTAAGCCTTCAAATACTTTAAACCCTGCTAAGTTTATTTATTACTCATAAATCATTTTTTATATGTCTTGCTCATTTTGTGTCCTTTTCATTCCCCCAGTGGGAGGGAGTAGGAGGGAGGGAACAAAGGAGGGAGGAGGTCAACAAAGACCTCCCTTCACGTTGAACTGTAACCAAATCAGTAACCGTCCACCCTCTTCCACACACACACACACACACATGCACGCACACCCTTCAATTATTCTACCACTCCACCTGCACACCCACACATTCAGATGTAGACACACACACACACACTAAGGAAAACTTCACAGCGACCACACATGCACGTCATGTACCTTCTCCATTGATCGGTGGTCATGGAAACAAACTCCATACAGTACACTGGTGGTTGCTATGGAGTGGGCCTGATGTGATGAAGTATGTATCTCTTTCACCTCCCTCCTCTTTATTCTCTCTTCTCCTTTACATTATGTTTTCTCCTCAGCAATAACCACAGAGCTCAACCCAACGCTCAGTGGGATTGCCTGTCTGGTTTTCGGGCTTTTCTCTAGACACTGTGGATTTGGGCATTTCTGGACATTCAAGGCATGTCCCTGCCACTGATTGCATCTGAAAGAAAGGGAGAGAGAGAAAGAGGAAGAGCGAGGGAAAGACATAGAAAGCGTGTCTGAAAGAATGAGAGTGATAGAAAGACGGTGTATGTTAAAGACAGAAATTGAGGGAGAGAAAGAGGGAAGAGACATTTAGGAGTGCAAATGGAAAAAACTGGCTCTATCGGGAGGAAAGTTTGTTTTGGAGGTAACTGTGTGTGTGTGTGTGTGTGTGTGTGTGTGTGTGTGTGTTGCTTGAGTTGATTTATTGCTTAAGTGTTGTTTCTTTTTACCAAAGTAGATTGTAGTTCTTTGCGTTACAGTGGTGCACACTTCTGCAGCTTGTTGTTATCAGTCACCTTATCCAATCCTTTCAGAGTTACATACTTGAAGTGCCTATAGGGTGGTAGGGGTTGGGGTTCGATTTGTAATTTGTCATTCGTTTTGTACTTTTAGAATGAAAACTGGAGCGTGTCCATATTTCTATGGTTGTTTGCACAGTTGATTGGATTGCAGAGCTGCACTTTCTTGTAAAGGAGTTTCACAGTTTGCATGTTGCTGTTGTTTGTTTATCTCTTTCTATTAGAGATGATGAATTGATTTCTGTAGCCATGCATGCGGTAGGTGACTAATGTGGTCAATGACTGTTGGTCCTCCTGTTCTTCCACAGACACAAGAGCTGACCGCTCGGACAGGAGGAAACTCTTCCGACACTACACTGTGGGGTCCTACGATAGCTTTGATGCCTCCAGGTAAGGTTACTCAGATGCCTTTATTAAAACACACACACGCATACACACACAAACCCACAGGGTGATTAGCTAAGTGGAAGTTTATGTGAAGTGGTAGCTTGTCTCAGAGGTTTGTTTTTGCTCTAGTTTTCAATTGTTATCATTACATTTTTCTCTTCTTCTTCTCTCTCATTGTCTTATCCACTCCCAGTCACAGGCCTACTTTCCAATGTGTTGGATATGACCACTAGACAATTTTAGACAACTAATCACAGCATGAAGTGTGATATAGGCATATCTCCCATAAGGGGCCATTTGAAAATTACTGTGGGGGACCAAGATAGGAGAGGGAGGGGTGCAGATGTTTTCTTTGCTTTGGGGAGGGTTTTTTATTGGACACACAGTGGAGGGTATAGTGCATTTCCCCCCTATTTACATTCACTGTTTTGGCAGGTTTTCCTATATTCCATCCTAGCCAACTTTCCCATCTAATTAGATATGCCTCCCCTATGGAACCTGTGGTTCGACCAATAGAAAATATTCTATGGGACACCTGTACTGCCACTGACAGGCCGTGCACTGCAAGACACAGGTTCGTTGTGTGAATGAATGAATGAATTAATGGATTTCCCTCTGTTCTCTATAGGCTACGTGTACAATGCATCAGTGCTGCAATATATCAATTTATCACCGCCAGATCACATCCCACCAGAGCTACATGTAGCCTACGCTCTCGCCATTCAATCTTCCCCACTAGTTCATTTTGATTGCCTATTTTATATTCAGCAAGCAAGAGTGCTTCTTCTCCTCAAAAAAAAAGCTAATTTATTTTAAAAAATATTACGAACTAAACTATAGGCCTGAATAATAGGGAAGACATCAAAACTATGAAATAACACATATGGAATCATATAGTAACCAAAAACGTGTTAAACAAATCAAAAAATATTTTATATTTAAGATTCTTCAAAGTAGCCACCCTTTGCCTTGATGGCAGCTTTGCACACTCTAAGCATTCTCTTAACCAGCTTCAACTGGAATGCTTTTCCAAAAGTCTTGAAGTAGTTCCCACACATGCTGAGCACTTTTTGGCTGCTTTTCCTTCACTCTGTGGTCTAACTCATTCCAAACCATCTCAATTGGGTTGAGGTCGTGTGATTGTGGAGGCCAGGTCATCTGATGCAGCACTCCATCACTCTCCTTCTTGGTCAAATAGCCCTTAAACAGCCTGGAGATGTGGGGTCATTGTCCTGTTGAAAAACAAATGATAGTCCCACTATGGATGGCGTATCGCTGTAGAATGCTGTGGTAGCCATGCTGGTTAAGTGTTCCTTGAATTCTAAATAAATCACTGACAGTGTCACCAGCAAAGCACCCCCACAACACCAGACCTCCTCCTCCATGCTTCACGGTGATAATCCATTCACGTACTCTGAGTCTCACAAAGACACAGCGGTTGGAACCAAAAATCTAAAACTCGGACTCATCAGACCAAAGGACAGATTTCCACCGGTCTAAGGTCCATTGCTCGTGTTTCTTGGCCCAAGCAAGTCTCTTCTTATTATTGGTGTCCTTTAGTAGTGGTTTCTTTGCAGCAATTTGACCATGAAGGCCTGATGCACGCAGTCTCCTCTGTACAGTTTATGTCTCTTTGCTTATTTGAGCTGTTCTTGCCATACTATGGACGTGGTATATTACCAAATAGGGCTATCTTCTGTATACCAACCCTACCTTGTCACAACACAACTGATTGGCTCAAATGCATTAAGAAGGAAAGACATTCCACAAATGTACTTTAACAAGGTCCACCTGTTAATTGAAATTCATTCCAGGGGCCTCCGCTGTACTGCAGCGCCAGCTGTGCCACAAGAGACCCTGGGTTAGCGCCCAAGCTCTGTCGCTACTGGCCGTGACTGGGAGGTTCGTGGGGCGACGCACAATTGGCCTAGCGTCGTCCGGGTTAGGGAAGGCTTGGCCGGTAGGGATCTCCTTGTCTCATCGCGCACCAGTGACTCCTGTGGCGGGCCGGGCGCAGTGCACGCTAACCAAGGTTGCCAGGTGCACGGTGTTTCCTCCGACACATTGGTGGTTCCAGGTTGGATGCACGCTGTGTTAGCAGTGCATATATATATTTTGGATTTGCTTAACCCTTTTTGGTTACTACATGATTCCATATGTGTTATTTCATAGTTTTGATGTCTTCACTATTATTCAACTTCTGACTGGTACTGAGAGAAATGTGTGAGGACTGATGACAGGTGACAATTTTGTGCTTCCTCTCTTATTAAATGGGAGGAACTGAAGTAAACACTCCTGTCATAATTTAATAATCTTGTAATATTTTTGGTAGCCTCCATTATTTCTCTCTCATTAGCCTCTCTAACCACTTTGAACAACATATTGTAATGAGAATAGTAGGGCGAGTGAGCTCGTGTCATGTATTGTCATGTTGTGTCTTGTTTCTGTCCTTTCTCTTCACCCTGTCTCCCTCTGCTGGTCGTTTTAGGTTACCTTTTCTCCCCCTCTTTCCCCCAGCTGTTCCTTGTCTCCTCCTAACTACCTCGTCACCCCTTTTCCCACCTGTTCCCTTTTTCCCTCTGATTAGTCCTCTATATCTCTCTCTGTTTTTGTTTCTGTCTTTGTCGGATTCTTGTTTGTGTTATTCATGCCTGAACCAGACTATCGTCATGTTTGCTGCAACCTTGTCCTGTCCTGTCGGAATCTGCCGGTCCATCTGAGCCTACCTATGTTTTGTTATTAAAGAAGTTCTGTTTACGTTAGTTCGCTTTTGGGTCCTCATTCACGCACCGTAACAGAAGAATCCGACCAAGAATGGACCCAGCGACTTCGGATCCTCTCCACTCAGCCGTCGAGATCCAGGGAGCGATGCTAGGCAGACACGAGCAGGAATTGTCTGCTGCTCGACATGCCGTTGAGACCCTGGCCACCCAAGTCTCCAACCTCACAGAACAGGTTCACCATCTCCGCCTCGATCCACCGGCCACTTCCAGGGCTTTCGAATCTCCGGAGCCCAGAATCAATAACCCGCCGTGTTACTCTGGGGAGCCCACTGAATGCCGCTCGTTCCTCACCCAGTGTGATATTGTGTTTTCTCTCCAGCCCAACACTTACTCCAGGAGCACTGCTCGTGTCGCCCACGTCATATCTCTCCTTACTGGACGGGCTCGTGAGTGGGGCACGGCAATCTGGGAGGCAAGGGCTGAGTGTACTAACCAGTATCAGGACTTTAAGGAGGAGATGATACGGGTTTTTGATCGATCTGTTTTTGGGGAGGAGGCTTCCAGGGTCCTGTCTTCCCTATGTCAAGGTAATCGATCCATAACAGACTACTCTATTGAGTTTCGCACTCTTGCTGCCTCCAGTGGCTGGAACGAGCCGGCTTTGCTCGCTCGTTTTCTGGAGGGTCTCCGCGCAGAGGTAAAGGATGAGATTCTCTCCCGGGAGGTTCCTTCCAGCGTGGATTCCTTGATTGAACTCGCTATTCGCATTGAGCGACGGGTTGATCTTCGTCACCGAGCTCGTGGAAAGGAGCTCGCGTTCTCCGTTGCCCCCCTCTCCGCATCACTACCATCTTCCCCTGCCGGCTCGGGTGCTGAGCCTATGCAGCTGGGAGGTATCCGCATCTCGACTAAGGAGAGGGAACGGAGAATCACCAACCGCCTCTGTCTCTATTGCGGTTCTGCTGGTCATTTTGTCACTTCATGTCCAGTAAAAGCCAGAGCTCATCAGTAAGCGGAGGGCTACTGGTGAGCGCTACTACTCCTGTCTCTCCTTCAAGATCCTGCACTACCTTGTCGGTCCATCTACGCTGGACCGGTTCGTCAGCTTCCTGCAGTGCCTTAATAGATTCTGGGGCGGAGGGCTGTTTTATGGACGAGACCTGGGCTCGGGAACATGACATTCCTCTCAGACAGTTAAGGGAGTCCACGGCCTTGTTCGCCCTGGATGGTAGTCCTCTCCCCAGGATTCAGCGTGAGACGCTACCTTTAACCCTCACTGTTTCTGGTAATCATAGCGAAACCATTTATTTTTTAATTTTTCGTTCACCTTTTACACCTGTTGTTTTGGGCCATCCCTGGCTAGTTTGTCATAATCCTTCCATTAATTGGTCTAGTAATTCTATCCTCTCCTGGAACGTCTCTTGTCATGTGAAATGTTTAATGTCTGCTATCCCTCCTGTTTCCTCTGTCTCTTCTTCACAGGAGGAGCCTGGTGATTTGACAGGGGTGCCGGAGGAATATCACGATCTGCGCACGGTGTTCAGTCGGACCAGGGCCACCTCTCTTCCTCCACACCGGTCGTATGATTGTAGTATTGATCTCCTTCCGGGAACCACTCCCCCCCGGGGTAGACTATACTCTCTGTCGGCTCCCGAACGTAAGGCTCTCGAAGATTATTTGTCTGTAGCTCTTGCCGCCGGTACCATAGTCCCCTCCTCCTCTCCCGCCGGAGCGGGGTTTTTTTTTGTTAAGAAGAAGGACGGCTCCCTGCGCCCCTGCATAGATTATCGAGGGCTGAATGACATAACAGTGAAGAATCGTTATCCGCTTCCTCTTATGTCTTCAGCCTTCGAGATCCTGCAGGGAGCCAGGTTTTTCACTAAGTTGGACCTTCATAACGCTTACCATCTCGTGCGCATCAGGGAGGGGGACGAGTGGAAGACGGCGTTTAACACTCCGTTAGGGCACTTTGAATACCGGGTTCTTCCTTTCGGCCTCGCTAACGCTCCAGCTGTCTTTCAGGCATTAGTCAATGATGTCCTGAGAGACATGCTGAACATCTTTGTTTTCGTTTACCTTGACGATATCCTGATTTTTTCACCGTCACTCCAGATTCATGTTCAGCACGTTCGACATGTCCTCCAGCGCCTTTTAGAGAATTGTCTTTTTGTGAAGGCTGAGAAGTGCTCTTTTCACGCCTCCTCCGTCACATTTCTCGGTTCTGTTATTTCCGCTGAAGGCATTAAGATGGATCCCGCTAAGGTCCAAGCTGTCATTGATTGGCCCGTCCCTAAGTCACGCGTCGAGCTGCAGCGCTTTCTCGGCTTCGCGAACTTCTATCGTCGTTTCATCCGTAATTTCGGTCAGGTGGCAGCTCCTCTCACAGCCCTTACTTCTGTCAAGACGTGCTTTAAGTGGTCCGTTTCCGCCCAGGGAGCTTTTGATCTCCTCAAGAATCGTTTTACATCCGCACCTATCCTTGTTACACCTGACGTCACTAGACAGTTCGTTGTCGAGGTTGACGCGTCAGAGGTGGGCGTGGGAGCCATTCTTTCTCAGCGCTCCCTCTCTGACGACAAGGTCCACCCTTGCGCGTATTTTTCTCATCGCCTGTCGCCGTCGGAACGTAACTATGATGTGGGAAACCGCGAACTGCTCGCCATCCGCTTAGCCCTAGGCGAATGGCGACAGTGGTTGGAGGGGGCGAACGTTCCTTTTGTCGTTTGGACTGACCATAGGAACCTTGAGTACATCCGTTCTGCCAAACGACTTAATGCGCGTCAGGCGCGCTGGGCGCTGTTTTTCGCTCGTTTCGAGTTCGTGATTTCTTATCGTCCGGGCTCTAAGAACACCAAGCCTGATGCTTTATCTCGTCTCTTCAGTTCTTCAGTAGCCTCCACCGACCCCGAGGGGATTCTCCCTGAGGGGCGTGTTGTCGGGTTGACTGTCTGGGGAATTGAGAGGCAGGTAAAGCAAGCACTCACTCAAACTCCGTCGCCGCGCGCTTGTCCTAGGAACCTTCTTTTCGTTCCCGTTCCTACTCGTCTGGCCGTTCTTCAGTGGGCTCACTCTGCCAAGTTAGCCGGCCACCCTGGCGTTCGGGGTACGCTTGCTTCCATTCGCCAGTGTTTTTGGTGGCCCACCCGGGAGCATGACACGCGTCGCTTCGTGGCTGCTTGTTCGGTCTGCGCGCAGACTAAGTCCGGTAACTCCCCTCCTGCCGGCCATCTCAGGCCGCTTCCCATTCCCTCTCGACCGTGGTCTCACATCGCCTTAGATTTTGTCACCGGACTGCCTTCGTCAGCGGGGAAGACTGTTATTCTTACGGTTGTCGACAGGTTCTCTAAGGCGGCTCATTTTATTCCCCTTGCTAAACTTCCTTCTGCTAAAGAGACGGCACAAATCATCATCGAGAATGTTTTCAGAATTCATGGCCTTCCGTCAGACGTCGTTTCGGACAGAGGTCCGCAATTCACGTCTCAATTTTGGAGGGAGTTTTGCCGTTTGATTGGGGCTTCCATCAGTCTCTCTTCCGGCTTTCACCCCCAGTCTAACGGTCAAGCAGAACGGGCCAATCAGACTATTGGTCGCATCTTACGCAGTCTTTCTTTTCGCAACCCTGCGTCTTGGTCAGAACAGCTCCCCTGGGCAGAATACGCCCACAACTCGCTTCCTTCGTCTGCGACCGGGCTATCTCCTTTTCAGAGTAGCCTCGGGTACCAGCCTCTGCTGTTCTCATCTCAGTTCGCCGAGTCCAGCGTCCCCTCCGCTCAGGCTTTTGTCCAACGTTGCGAGCGCACCTGGAAGAGGGTCAGGTCTGCACTTTGCCGTTATAGGGCGCAGACTGTGAGAGCTGCTAATAAGCGTAGAACTAAGAGTCCTAGATATTGTCGCGGTCAGAGAGTTTGGCTCTCCACTCAGAACCTTCCCCTCAAGACCGCTTCTCGCAAGTTGACCCCGCGGTTCATTGGTCCTTTCCGTATTTCTCAGATCATTAATCCTGTCGCAGTGCGACTTCTTCTTCCGCGATATCTTCGTCGCGTCCACCCGGTCTTCCATGTCTCCTGTGTCAAGCCCGTTCTTCGCGCCCCCGCTCGTCTTCCCCCCCCCCCCCCATCCTTGTCGAGGGCGCACCCATCTACAGGGTCCGTAGGATTTTGGACATGCGTCCTCGGGGCCGTGGTCATCAGTACCTAGTAGATTGGGAGGGGTACGGTCCTGAGGAGAGGAGTTGGGTTCCCTCTCGGGACGTGCTAGACCGTGCGCTGATCGATGATTTCCTCCGTTGCCGCCAGGTTTCCTCCTCGAGTGCGCCAGGAGGCGCTCGGTGAGTGGGGGGGTACTGTCATGTATTGTCATGTTGTGTCTTGTTTCTGTCCTTTCTCTTCACCCTGTCTCCCTCTGCTGGTCGTTTTAGGTTACCTTTTCTCCCCCTCTTTCCCCCAGCTGTTCCTTGTCTCCTCCTAACTACCTCGTCACCCCTTTTCCCACCTGTTCCCTTTTTCCCTCTGATTAGTCCTCTATATCTCTCTCTGTTTTTGTTTCTGTCTTTGTCGGATTCTTGTTTGTGTTATTCATGCCTGAACCAGACTATCGTCATGTTTGCTGCAACCTTGTCCTGTCCTGTCGGAATCTGCCGGTCCATCTGAGCCTACCTATGTTTTGTTATTAAAGAAGTTCTGTTTACGTTAGTTCGCTTTTGGGTCCTCATTCACGCACCGTAACAGCTCGCCCGCCGAAGTGGTGGGTGGACCCTCAACCTTCTATCCCATAGCCCAGCATGGCATCAACTGTGCCACAAAATCAAGCTTAAGTGGCAGAGTCGATATCGGCGCTTAGAAACACAGGGTTGCTACACTATTGCCAAGGCAGTTACTGTTGTCTTAATCATTATTAAGTTAATTAAACAAAACTGGAGGGTAATATACGTTTTTTCAAGTATAAGGTGAGGGTCAGATGAAAATATATTTTTTTATGTAAATCATGACAACTCGAGGAGGGGGGTTGGACCCCTCCTCCCCCCTAATAATTTTCAAATGGTCCCTAACTCGACCAGATAGTCAGACCCTTTGACTTTTTACACATTTAGTTTGATTAAATAAATAAAATTCTACACACAATACCCCATAATTACAAAGGGAAACAGGTTTTAGAAATGTATGCACATTTATGAAAAATAAAAGACTGAAATACCTTATTTACATTAGTATTCAGACCCTTTGCTATGAGACTTGAAATTGAGCTCAGGTGCATCCTGTTTCCATTGATGATCCTTGAGATGTTTTTACAACTTGTTTGGAGTCCACCTGTGGTAAATTCAATTGTTTGGACATTATTTGGAAAGGCACACACCTGTCTATGTAAGGTCCCACAGTTGACAGTGAATGTCAGAGCAAAAACCAAGCCATGAGGTCAAAGGAATTGTCCGTAGAGACCAGAGACAGGATTGTGTCGAGGCTCAGATCTGGGGAAGGGTACCAAAACATTTATGCAGCATTGAAGGTCCCCAAGAACACAGTGGCCTCCATCAAAGTTTGGAACCGCGAAGATTCTTCCTAGAGCTGGTCGCCCGGCCAAACTGAGCATTCGGGGGCGAAGGTCCTTGGTCAGGGAGGTGACCAAGAACCAAATGGTCACTCTGACAGAGCTCCAGAGTTCTTCTGTGGAGATGGGAGAACCTTCCAAAAGAACAACCATCTCTCCAGCAATCTACCAATCAGGCCTTTATGGTGGAGTGGCCAGACGGATGTCACTCCTCAGTAAAAGGCACATGACAGCCCGCTTGAAGTTTGCCAAAAGGCACCTAAAGGACTCTCAGACCATAAGAAACAAGATTCTCTGTTTGGATGAAACCAAGATTGAAATCTTTGGCCTGAATGCCAAGCATCACATCTGGAGGAAACCTGGCACCATCCCTACGGTGAAGCATGGTGGTTGCAGCACCATGTGGGGATGTTGTTCAGTGGCGGGGACTGGGAGACTAGTCCGAATCGACAGAAAGATGAACGGAGCAAAGTACAGAGAGATCCTTGATGAAAACCTGCTCCAGAGCACTCAGCACCTTACACTGAGAGAAACTTCTCAAATACACGTGCCAAGCTTGTAGTGTCATACCCAAGAAGACAAGAGGATGTTTTTTTATTTGTTTTTTATTTCACCTTTATTTAACCAGGTAGGCCAGTTGCGAACAATTTCGCATTTATAACTACGACCTGGCCAAGATAAAGCAAAGCAGTGCAACACATGGGTTACACATGGGATAAACAAATGTACAGTCAATAACACAATAATCACTACCAAAGATGTTTCAACAAAGTACAGAGTAAAGTGTCTGAATACTTACGAAAATGTAATGTTACATTTCTGTATTTTTAATACATTGCAAAAAATAAAACATTACTGTTTTTACTTTGTATTTATTGGGACTGTGTGTAGATTGATAAGTGATTTTTTTAAAATACATTTTAGAATAAGGCTATAATGTAGGAAAATGTGGAAAAAGTCAAGGGGACAGACTATTTTCTGAATGCACTGTAAATATGCAGGAGCTGTGTATGTACTGCATAGGTCAAGGTGAACAACTGATAGTGGCAACTGGCCATCACGGAATAGCCTATGATAACAGATAACTCAGCAATGAGCTGTCATTGCATCCAAACCTGACTACTAAGCTTCTATTATCTGTATCCCAAGTTGAAGTAGGGCTTAAAAAATGCTTCTAATTAACTGTTTGAAGTTGTGGACAGGTGTCTTTTATACTGATAACAAGTTCAAACAGGTGCCATTAATACAGGTAACAAGTGGAGGACAGAGGAGCCTCTTAAAGAAGAAGTTACAGGTCTGTGAGAGACAGAAATCTTGCTTGTTTGTAGGTGACCAAATACTTATTTTCCACCATAATTTGCAAATAAATTCATTCAAAATCCTACAATGTGATTTTCTGGATTTTTTCTCCTCATTTTGTCTGTCATAGTTGAAGTGTACCTATGATGAAAATTACAGGCCTCTCTCATCTTTTTAAGTGGGAAAACTTGCACAATTGGTGGCTGACTAAATACTTTTTTTGCCACACTGTATGTCAATATAGGACTCGTTTTACTGTGGATATAGATATTTTTGTACCTGTTTCCTCCAGCATTTGCAATTGTTCTGCGATGGATTTGCACTTTTCGCACCAAAGTACATTCATCTCTAGGAGACAGAACACTTCTCCTTCCTGAGCGGTATGACGGCTGCGTGGTCCCATGGTGTTTATACTTGCGTATTATTGTTTGTACAGATGAACGTGGTAACTTCAGGCGTTTGGAAATTGCTCCCAAGGATGAACTAGACTTGTGAAGTTCTACAATTTTTTTCCTGAAGTCTTGGCTGATTTATTTTGATTTTCCCATGATGTCTAGTAAAGAGGCACTGAGTTTGAAGGTAGGCCTTGAAATACATTCACAGGTTATTCCAATTGACTCAAATGATGTTAATTAACCTATCAGAAGCTTCTAAAGCCATGACATCATGTTCTGGAAGTTTACAAGCTGTTTAAAGGCACAGTCAACTTAGTGTATGTAAACTTCTGACCCACTGGAATTGTGATACAGCAAATTATAAGTGAAATAATCTGTCTATAAACAATTGTTGGAAAATGTACTTGTGTCATGCACAAAGTCGTTGTCCTAACCGACTTGCCAAAACTATAGTTTGTTGACAAGACATTTGTGGAGTGGTTGAAAAACGAGTTTTAGTGACTTCAACCTAAGTGTATGTAAACTTCCAATTTCAACTGTAAATGGCTCTGCCTGTAACAAGAAAGGACAATTTAGGTATTTTGGTATTTGGTATTTTATTAGGATCCCCATTAGCTGTTGCAAAAGCAGCAGCTATTCCTACTGGGGTCCACACAAAACATGAAACATTACTTAATATAGAACAATATAGAACAATAGGTGCCTTTCATTCCCCCCTAATCCCAGCTCTTATGGCAGATAAACGTTAGCAAATGTGTATGCCACACTAGTCACACTGTCTATGTGCATATATATTTACATTACCGTTCAAAAGTTTGGGTTCACTTAGAAATGTCCTTGTTTTTGAAAGAAAAGCACAGTTTTTGGCCATTAAAATATCATCAAATTGATCAGAAATACAGTATAGACATTGTTAATATTGTAAATGACTATTGTAGCTGAAAACGTCTGGAAACACCAGTCTCAACGGCAACAGTGAAGAGGTGACTCGGATGCTGGCCTTCTTGGCAGAGTTGCAAAGAAAAAGCCCTATCTCAGACTGGCCAATGAAAAGAAAAGTTTAAGAAACTCTGCCTAGAAGGCCAGCATCTCGGAGTCGCCTCTTCACTGTTGACGTTGAGGCTGGTGTTTTGTGGGTACTATTTAATGAAGCTGCCAGTTGAGGACTAGACACTCTAATGTACCTGCCCTCTTGCTCAGTTGTGCACCTGGGCCTCCCACTCCTCTTTCTATTCTGGTTGGAGCCAGTTTGCGCTGTTCTGTGAAGGGAGTAGTACACAGCGTTGTAAGAGATCTTCAGTTAATTGGCAATTTCTCGCATGGAATAGCCTTCGTTTCTTAGAACAAGTATAGACTGAGTTTCAGAAGAAAGTCCTTTGTTTCTGGCCATTTTGAGCCTGTAATCGAACCCACAAATGCTGATTCTCCAGATACTCAACTAGTCTAAAGAAGGCCAGTTGTATTGCTTCTTTAATCAGAACAACAGTTTTCAGCTGTGCTAACATAATTGCAAAAGGGTTTTCTAATAATCAATTAGCCCTTTTAAAATTATAAACTTGGATTAGCTAACACAACATGCCATTGGAAGACAGGAGTGATGGTTGCTGATATAGGGGCCTCTGTACGCCTATGTAGATATTCCATTAAACATCAGCCATTTTCAGCTACAATAGTCATTTACAACATTAACATTGTTGACACTGTATTTCTGATCAATTTGATGTTATTTTAACGGAGGTTTACATACACTAAGTTGACTGTGCCTTTAAACAGCTTGGGAAATTCCAGAAAATGATGTCATGGCTTTAGAAGCTTCCAATAGGCTAATTGACATCAAGTACCTGTGGATGTATTTCAAGGCCTACCTTCAAACTCAGTGCCTCTTTGCTTGACATCATGGGAAATCTAAATAAATCAGCCAAGACCTCAGAAAAAGAAATTGTAGACCTCCAAAAGTCTAGTTCATCCTTGGGAGCAATTTCCAAATGCCTGAAGGTACCACGTTCAATAGTGCGCAAGTATAAACACCATGGGATCACACAGCTGTCATACTGCTCAGGAAGGAGACATGTTCTGTCTCCTAGAGATTAACGTACTTTGGTGAGAAAAGTGCAAATCAATCCCAGAACAACAGCAAAGGAGCTTGTGAAGATGCTGGAGGAAACAGGTACAAAAGTATCTATATCCACAGTAAAACGAGTCCTGTATCGACGTAACCTGAAAGGCCGCTCAGCAAGGAAGAAGCCACTCCTCCAAAACCCCCATGAAAAAGTCAGACTACGGTTTGCAACTGCACATGGGGACAAAGATCGTACTTTTTGGAGAAATGTCCTCTGGTCTGATGAAACAAAAATAGAACTGTTGGCCATAATGACCATTGTTATGCTCGGAGGAAAAATGAGCAGGCTTGCAAGCCGAAGGACACCATCCCAACCGTGAAGCACGGGGGTGGCAGCATCATGTTGTGGGGGTGCTTTGCTGCAGGATGGACTGGTGCAATTCACAAAATAGATGGTAACATGAGAAAGGAAAATTACGTGAATATATTGAAGCAACATCTCAAAACATCAGTTTCAGTAAGTTAAAGCTTGGTCGCAAATGGATCTTCCAAATGAACAACGACCCCAAGCATACTTCCAAAGTTGTGGCAAAAAGGGCTAAGGACAACAAAGTCAAGGTATTGGAGTGGCCATCACAAAGCCCTGACCTTAATCCCATAGAAAGTTTGTGAGTAGAACTGAAAAAGCGTGTGAAAAAGCGTGTGAAAAAGCGTGTGAAAAAGCGTGACTCAGTTACACCAGCTCTGTCAGGAGGAATGGGCCAAAATTCACCCACCTTATTGTGGGAAGCTTGTGGAAGTCTATCTGAAATGTTTAACCGAAGTTAAACAATTTAAAGGCAATGCTACCAAATTCTAATTGAGTGTATGTAAACTTCTAACCAACTGGGAATGTGGTGAAAGAAATAAAAGCTGAAATAAATTATTCTCTCTACTATTATTCTGACATTTCACATTCTTAACTAAAGTGGTGATCCTAACTGACAGGGAATTTTTACTAGGATTAAATGTCAGGAATTTTAAATGTAAATGTATTAGTTTAAATGTATTTGGCTAAGGTGTATGTAAACGTCTGACTTCAACTGTGTATATATATATATATATGTATATATATATACAGTGCCTTGCGAAAGAATTCAGCCCCCTTGAACTTTGTGACCTTTTGCCACATTTCAGGCTTCAAACATAAAGATATAAAACTGTATTTTTTTGTGAAGAATCAACAACAAGTGGGACACAATCATGAAGTGGAACGACATTTATTGGATATTTCAAACTTTTTTAACAAATCAAAAACTGGGCGTGCAAAATTATTCAGCCCCTTTACTTTCAGTGCAGCAAACTCTCTCCAGAAGTTCAGTGAGGATCTCTGAATGATCCAAAATTGACCTAAATGACTAATGATGATAAATACAATCCACCTGTGTGTAATCAAGTCTCCGTATAAATGCACCTGCACTGTGATAGTCTCAGAGGTCCGTTAAAAGCGCAGAGAGCATCATGAAGAACAAGGAACACACCAGGCAGGTCCGAGATACTGTTGTGAAGAAGTTTAAAGCCGGATTTGGATACAAAAAGATTTCCCAAGCTTTAAACATCCCAAGGAGCACTGTGCAAGCGATAATATTGAAATGGAAGGAGTATCAGACCACTGCAAATCTACCAAGACCTGGCCGTCCCTCTAAACTTTCAGCTCATACAAGGAGAAGACTGATCAGAGATGCAGCCAAGAGGCCCATGATCACTCTGGATGAACTGCAGAGATCTACAGCTGAGGTGGGAGACTCTGTCCATAGGACAACAATTTATTTTACCAGTCGTATATTGCACAAATCTGGCCTTTATGGAAGAGTGGCAAGAAGAAAGCCATTTCTTAAAGATATCCATAAAAAGTGTTGTTTAAAGTTTGCCACAAGCCACCTGGGAGACACACCAAACATGTGGAAGAAGGTGCTCTGGTCAGATGAAACCAAAATGGAACTTTTTGGCAACAATGCAAAACGTTATGTTTGGCGTAAAAGCAACACAGCTCATCACCCTGAACTCACCATCCCCACTGTCAAACATGGTGGTGGCAGCATCATGGTTTGGGCCTGCTTTTCTTCAGCAGGGACAGGGAAGATGGTTAAAATTGATGGGAAGATGGATGGAGCCAAATACAGGACCTTTCTGGAAGAAAACCTGATGGAATCTGCAAAAGACCTGAGACTGGGACGGAGATTTGTCTTCCAACAAGACAATGATCCAAAACATAAAGCAAAATCTACAATGGAATGGTTCAAAAATAAACATATCCAGGTGTTCGAATGGCCAAGTCAAAGTCCAGACCTGAATCCAATCGAGAATCTGTGGAAAGAACTGAAAACTGCTGTTCACAAATGCTCTCCATCCAACCTCACTGAGCTCGAGCTGTTTTGCAAGGAGGAATGGGAAAAAATGTCAGTCTCTCGATGTGCAAAACTGATAGAGACATACCCCAAGTGACTTACAGCTGTAATCGCAGCAAAAGGTGGCACTACAAAGTATTAACTTAAGGGGGCTGAATAATTTTGCACGCCCAATTTTTCAGTTTTTGATTTGTTAAAAAAGTTTGAAATATCCAATAAATGTCGTTCCACTTCATGATTGTGTCCCACTTGTTGTTGATTCTTCACAAAAAAAAATACAGTTTTATATCTTTATGTTTGAAGCCTGAAATGTGGCAAAAGGTCGCAAAGTTCAAGGGGGCCGAATACTTTCGCAAGGCACTGTATGTATGTATATATATATATATATATATATATATATATATAAATATGCACATAGACAGTGTGACTAGTGTGGCATACTAATTTGCTAAACGTTTATCTTGTAAAACTAAGAAGAGACTTTACTTGCACTTGACCAGCACAAAAACATCCTGTGTCATGCTGCATTAGCATCAAATAGCCCCCGCGATATGCAACTTTTCAGGGAATACCAATACCAATATACACAGTCAGTTAGGAAAGCAAATGCTAACTTTTTCAAACAGAAATTTGCATCCTGTAGCACAAATTCCAAAAGGTTTTGGGACACTGTGAAGTCCATGGAGAACAAGAGTGCCTCCTCCCAGCTGCCAACTACAATGAGGCTAGGAAACACTGTCACCACCGATAAATCTATGATTATCGAGAATTTCAACAAGCATTTCTCTACGGCTGGCCATGCTTTCCACCTGGCTACCCCTACCCCGGCCAACAACTCTGCACCCCCCTCAGCAACTTGCCTGACTTAGAATATGTGGACAACTACAAATACCTAGGTGTCTGGTTAGACTGTAAACTCTCCTCCCAGACTCACATTAAGCTTCTCCAATCCAAAATTAAATCTAGAATCAGCTTCTTATTTTGCAACAAAGCCTCCTTCACTCATACCCTTGTAAAACGGACTATCCTACCGATCCTTGACTTCGGCAATGTCATTTACAAAATTGCCTCCAACACTCTACTTAGCAAATTGGATGTGGTCTATCACAGTGCCATCCGTTTTATCACCAAAGCCCCATATACTACCCACCACTGCGACCTGTATGCTCTCGTTGGCTGGCCCTCACTTCATATTCGTCGCCAAACCCACTGGCTCCAGGTCATCTATAAGTCTTTGCTAGGTAAAGCCCCACCTTATCTCAGCTCACTGGTCACCATAGCAACACCCACCCGTAGCACCTGCTACAGCAGGTATATTTTACAGGTCATCCCCAAAGCCAACTCCTCCTTTGGCCGCCTTTCCTTCCAGTTCTCTGCTGCCAATGACTGGAACGAATTGCAAAAATCACTGAAGCTGGAGACTTATATCTCCCTCACTAACTTTAAGCATCAGCTGTCAGAGCAGCTTACCGATCACTGCACCTGTACACAGCCCATCTGTAAATAGCCCACCCAACTACCTCATCCCCATATTGTTATTTATTTTACTCTTTTGCACCCCAGTATCTCTACTTGCACATCATCATCTGCACTTCTATCACTCCAGTGTTAATGCTAAATTGTAATTATTTCGCCACTATGGCCTATATATTGCCTTACCTCCCTAATCTTACTACATTTGCACACACTGTATATAGATTTGTTCTATTGTGCTATTGACTGAACGTTTGCTTATCCCATGTGTAACTCTGTGTTGTTGTTTTTGTCGCACTGCTTTGCTTTATCTTGGCCAGGTCGCAGTTGTAAATGAGAACTTGTTCTCAACTTGCCTACCTGGTTAAATAAAGGTGAAATATATTAATATAATATATTTTAAATAATACATCTGCCATAAGAGCTGGGATTGGGGGGGAATGAAAGGCACCTATTGAATTTTCACTTGGCACTAGACCCTTATCTCACAGTCTCCCTCATTTTATCCTTATATATAGTATATAGATAGACTGAACGGTTCCAGCAGCAGATGTGGCAGGTAAAGGGTATATAGCAGGTAGGGTATAGCAACCAGGTTACTGCTGGTAGCCTGGTTGCCCTACTGTGGTGTTGATGGGGCTATATTGCTTGGACCACGTCATTGCTGCTGGTAGATGTTTTTTTTTCTGTAAGTTATGGAGGTGAAGAGATGTCTGAGAATTGAATAGCCTGATTGAATGTGGCTGTGACTGACGTGGTGGCATACTGTTTTTGGAGTATGAGTGCACAGGTTGGAGTTATCACCTTTGTTCCCAATCTCATTTGGAGTCAGGCTGGTCCAACAAAAATACATTTTATAAAAACTATATCAACGCCCCATCCGTTATTTTAAACCACAGCAATCAAAATGAAAGAAACATAATTACCTGAATATCTTTCCATCCCTGTCTGTTTCGCTCATCACTTTGCTTGGGCGCATCTGTCGCCTTGGATTACATTAAAGAAAAATGTCATGCAAGCGCATGCGGGCTGCGGGGCTCTGTGTCATCCACCGCCACCCCACGCCACTGAGTGAGAGGACACCCACCTCTCGACTCGAGTGAAAGGGTCAATCACTCACGCATTGCCTCCTGTCGTCGTGCCCGCGCACTGCCATGCTGGTCCCTCTATCTTTTCTCTCATCCGTTGCGCGCACTCCTCGCCTAGGACTATTTTAACTGCCTGCTACCCTCCGTTCCGTTTCTCTCCCCCTCCTCCGCGCCAAGCCACGCTTTCGTCATCATTTATTTAGTCGGTAATGCTGCTTCTATCCGACGTCACGCTTCGACTTAGTCGCCAGCTCTGGCCTCCGCTTGTCGCTCCTCCGCTTGTCGCTCCTCCGAGTGGTTTTCGGCGGCAGAGGATAGGAGAGGAGCGGCGGCGACTTTTCTGGAGATGCGGGCGCCGGACTCCCACTGCCAGCGTTATCGCGCACTTCATTTGAGCTAAAAGGGGCCGAGGCAAGGAGCCCCTCCATCGGGGGCTGCCCAGAGTAGTTTACCGCGATGAACCTGCACTCGGGGCGGGCGGCTGTGGCCATGATGCGGATGATGGGCTGTAATAACGGGCGCTTTGCGCGGTATTTTCTCCACAGCGACTGCGTGGTCGACGAGAAGACGGTGGTCTTGACCAAGAAGGAGAATGAAGGCTTCGGCTTCGTGCTGCGAGGGGCCAAAGGTAAGAGGCTACCCTGGTGTCTCCCACCTTCTCCTTATCCCTTTCTCATGGTCACTGTATATGTAGGCACTGCACATTAAACAAGATAATAACAGCCTATGTATTTGATCTATGTCTCTATATGGTAAAAGGTTAATGAGATTAAAATGGTTTTGGCCACCTGATGTAACCACAGGAACCCCTCCACTCTGTGTGGCAATCACCTACTGTTTAATGTAAACAACTTCTGTCTGTCTGTCTGTCTGTCTGTCTGTCTGTCTGTGTCTGTCTGTCTGTCTGAGCATCAATATCTAGCCAGCCAGGCACAACACAACACACACACATACACACACACACAAAGACTAACAGCACTTCTGTCCACCTCTCTAGAGCAGAGCCCTTCATGGGTCCAAATAGTTGGACCCGTTCCGAAATGGACCTGGGGCTTTCCCATCTCCATAAATACATGTTTTAAATATAGAGACCTGTTCCGAACGGACCCGAGGACAACTAGACCTGCTCCTTATAGATCTGGTCGGCTCCAGACCCGGACGGACCCGAGGGAGAGAAGCAGCAGAAAGTCCATTTTAAACTCCTTTTTTAACCAGAGCTTTTTTTTAACAAGCATTTCGCTACACTCGCAACAACATCTGCTAAACGTGTATGTGACCAATACAATGTGATTTGATTTCAAGCGGAAGGAAGAGGGGGTAGTTACAAACACAGTTACAAACAACAACAACTCCATTCAGAATATAAAGTCTTAGCCTACCTGTTGGCTCTTGGTAATTGTAACCTATTATTTTCCTTTAACTTTTAATTCCATCACTTTAATTGCATCTTCCATTGATTAATATCTCATAACTTATGGCCCACATGGAGGCTCTATGACTGTAGCCTATTGCCTCGTTGATGACTTATGATTGGCCAAAAATTGCCTCATGCGCCACTCCGGTGAAAATCAAAGAGCAGAAGGATAAATGATACATTTCTCTCTCTCTACTGCAGCAGTCACATTCAGATCTATATGGGCCCTTCCAGACAAGTCTGTCAAAATTACACATACCCGAGACCCGTGACAATCATATCAGATCCTACCAGACCCTTGACATTATTTAGAATTCTGGATCTCGGGTGTTCGGATACAGGTGGATCTGTGAAGACCTCTAATCTAGAGCACACACTCGCAAATGCACATACTCGCAAATGCACATACACACACACACACACACACACACACACACATCAATATCAGCCTGCGTTTAGGACATGTTGTCAGGACATTAGTGCGATTGTCCACACATAATTTGATATTCCACCCCTCATGTGATGCTGTCTAAAAATAGCCCGCTGAGCGGCTGTTTTGGTTTCTATGACGATTACAGCCATGTCATAATCCACACTGTCAAATGCTGCGAGATGGCATACTCTCATTGGTCTGCACTGTCGAGAGGTACATTTTATTTTTTAGAGACATGGATAGAGGAAGAAAGTGACAGAGAGAGGAAGAGAGAGAGGAGAGTCATTTAGCATTAAAAACAACAAGCCGAATGTACTACAGTTGTTCTGACACTGCCATCACCCAAGGGAACTGAGCCAGCCTTCTTTATCCTCTGGCACTGTGCACTTCACACACACACTCTGATGCTCACAAACACACACAACGGAAACACACAAAATCGCACAAAAACACAGACACACAATGCACCCACTCTCACATAAAATCACAAATGAATGCTTGCGCAAACACGATCCCACGCACACAGTGCCTAGCATCTCTCTTACAGTAAGAGGGGGATTGATCAGAAATGTCACTTGTCACCATTGTTTTCTGGCTGCCACGAGGACATTGTGTGAATATCACTGGTCAGTGGAAGGTGGAAGAGAAGAGATGGGAGAGGGGAAAGAGAGAGAGGGTGACAGGGGAAAAGTGTGGTGATAGGGAGATGGGGAGGGAAGATACACCGGAGTATAGGCGATGGGAGAAATGGATCTTACTGGCCCCTACCACCAGAGCAAACCTTGTGTCTAGACACACACACACACACACACACACTGCCATGCATAGACATTAGGACAGCAGTAATGTAATCTGGCTGTGTTGATGACAGCCTTCCACCTTATTGAATTGGCAATGACCTTTGTGGGTTTATTGGTGATGAATGGATTCTCTCTGCTTGTCTCTGGTGAATACTCCGATGTTTGTTTTGTTTGTTTGTATGTTTGTCCGCTGACCACAAAGCCAATGCTAAACCCTGTTATTTCATTCTCCCCATCCACCCTAAAAATGTAATGTAAATAAAGCTGATTGTGTGTGTGTGTGTGTGAATCTGGAATGGGGCTAGATCTCCATAGGCTCAGGGTTGAGGAAGGGAGTGGTGTCCAGGATAATGTGACCCACTTACCTTCTCTCTCTCGCTTTCTCTCCCATAGCGGACACGCCCATCGAGGAGTTTACTCCCACCCCTGCCTTCCCAGCCCTCCAATACCTGGAGTCGGTGGACGAGGGAGGAGTGGCCTGGCAGGCGGGGCTAAGGACCGGGGACTTCCTTATCGAGGTAAGTGTGTGTGTGTACGTGCGTGCAGGTGTGTTCATGTATGCGCTTTTATGTGAGAGTGGGTGCATTTTGTGTGTGTGTGTGTGTGTGTGTGTGTGTGTCATACTACTCTTCACTTCATTTCCCAAACATAGTTCTTTCTTCCTGATGCTAGAAGCAATGAGATTAGTTGTAGAGATCCTTTTTGGGATGAGTGAGAGCTGATTGGTGATATCTGTTGGCACTTGATCTTTGGTTCAACTTGATCTTAGGTCCCTCTTTATTTTACAGACCGCTATTTACCTGGCATTTACTTAGAAAGCACACGATGGTATGATAATTATGCAATAATAATGTTATAATTAAATGTTGTTTCTTTAGGATTAATTACAACAAGCCCAACTTTGCAGCTTTTTGATACCAGGTATCACCACTTGTCCTGTCTCTGCTCAATTCTTTGAGTTTTGGAGTGCTTTTGGATCAGACCAGTGAGTCCCAAACTCTGGGTCAGGATCCACCACTAAGTCAAGGGTAGTTCCATGTCTGGTGGCAGATGAAGATGTGATTATGTCCAGTAGGATTGGTTTGTTTATTTGTGGTGTAAGGCATTAGGTGGGTCACAGCCAAGGATGTAGTGGGAAGAGCTACATCCAGGTAGTGATAGCCAGCTTAGGCTAGCATCACACAATAACAATCCGGAGACCTGAATAACTTTTTATGTGGGTACTTTTTGTGTTCTGTTTTTGTGGGATAGTGGTTATGATGGTGCTGTTTGAGAATTGTTATGAACATGGTTGTGAATCCCTGTTGGGCTTGCGTGCAATACTGTATGTGTGTGTAATGAGTGCAAACAGTGCAACTGTAATCAGTGCAGTGCTGTGGTTGGCTCTTGCCAAATAGAGCAGCAAATGATGAGAGAGAACTGCATCTATCTGCAACTCTCCCTCTGCCTCCATCTCTGGCTTTCTCTCCTCTCTCTCCATCACTCCTCTCTCATGAGCTGTTGCACACACTCATTCCGCTCATCTCTTTATTACAGCATCTTAAATCACAGACCACCCACTGGTTGAATCAACGTTATTTCCACATCATTTAAAAAAAATCAACGTGAGGATGTTGTGTCAACGTGAAAAACTGATTAGATTTGCAAAAACTCATCAATGTTAGGGTATTTCTTTTTTTTTTTTTACCTAAATCCAATGACAATTTTTTATACCTGGTTGCCAGCGTTGAAAGTCGGCGATGAGGGCCAGGTCCAGGATGTCCTAAGCAGGGACCCAGCACTTCTCCTACGGGCCATAACCTTCCCAGTCAACCAGGTACTGGAAACCCTTGCCCCGAGGTTGAACCCTCAGGATGCGTCTCACCGTGTACGCCGGATTGCCGTCGATGAGACGGGAGGTGGGGTGGGCCTGGAAACAGGAGACAAAGGACAGTGAGACAAGGCTTAATCCTGTACACATGAAAAGTGGGATGTATACGAAGGGTATGGGGCAACAGAAGATGAACAGCAGTGGGACTAAGGACTTTAGCGATGGGGAAAGGACCAATAAAACGGGGGCAAAGTTTACGGGACTCCACCCTGGAGGGGCAGGTCCCGCGTAGACAGCCATACCCTCTGTCCGAGATTATAGTTGGGAGCCGGAGTCGGGTGGTAGTCCGCTTGTCGACGATACCTGGATGTGGCCTTGAGAAGAGCAGACCGAGCTCTCTTCCAGGTACACCGACAGTGGTGGACGAACATCTGGACCGAGGGTATGTTAACCTCTTCTTCTTGCTCTGGGAAGAGCGGGTGATGATATCCCATGGAACACTCGAATCGCAAAAGCCCAGTGGCCGGGCAGGGAAAAGTGTTCCGGGCGTACTCCACCCACACAAGTTGCCGGCTCCAGGTGGTGGGGTTGGTTGAGATGAGGCACCTAAGCGCAGTCTCATGGTTTTGATTGGCTCGCTCCGTCTGGTCGTTGGACTGGGGATGAAACCCGGAGGACAGGCTGGCCGACGACCCAATGAGGGTGCAGAACACTTTCCAGAATCTGGATGAGAATTGAGGACCAAGATCAGAGGCAATGTCAACAAGGCGTCCATGGATTCAGAAGACGTGCTGCCCAATGAGCTGGGCCGTCTCCGTGGCGGAAGGTAACTTGGGGAGAGAGATGAAATGGGCGACTTTGGAGAAACTATCCACTACTGTCAGGATAGTGGTGTTGCCATCACGGAGGAAGCCCAGTGACAAAATCCAGGGATATATGGGACCAGGGGCGATGAGGAACAGGTAGTGTGCTGAAGGAGGCCAGCCGGAGCCTGCTGCAGAGTCTTAATCTGAGCACACAGCATGCATGTGGTGACGAAGGCTGAGACGTCAGAAGCCATAGTGGGCCACCAGAAGCTTTGTCAGAGGAAGGCCAGGGTTCGACAGGAGCCGGGATGGCAGGTAAGCTTGGAGGAATGAGCCCATGCTCGGGCCGAATCAGGGACAAACATTCGGTCCAATCCATCCCCACTCTCACATTTTCAGGATCCATCTGAACACTCCCTTCAGCGATGACATGCCCCAGAAAGAAGATAGCGGAGCAGTGAATTTCACAGCGTTGGTGAGTCCAAACGGCATGACCAGGTACTCATAGTGTCCACTAGCTGTGTTGAAGGCCTTCCACTCGTCTCCTTCGCGTATTCGAACTAGGTGGTAGGCATTCCGAAGGTCCAACTTGGAAAAGATGGTTGCCCCCTGAAGACGTTCGACAGCCGAGGAGAGGACTGGTAGAGGGTAACGATTATTCACTGTGATGTCATTGGTAGTCGATACATGGACGCAGGCTCTTGTAATTTTTTCCCACAAAGAATAACCCTGCGCCGGAAGGGGAGGCAGATGGACGAATGCTCCCAGCAGCCAAAGTGTCCTCAAAGTACTCCTCCATGGCCTTGGTCTCAGGGCCAGACAGGGAATATAGCCACCCACGAGGCAGTGTTGTGCCCGGGAGGAGATTAATAGCGCAATCGTAGGGACGATACGGAGGGAGGGGGGTGGTGCGAGCCTTGCCCGAACACCTCCAGGAGGTCCTGGGATTCCGTGGGAACAGCGAAGAAATCCGAGGTGTTACCAGAGCCCGCAGGAGGACATCTCAGAACAGGCTGAGACACCTTCAGGCAATGTAAGTGGCAGAACGGGCTCCAACCCAGAATATAATCAGTGGTCCAGTCAATAACGGGGTTGTGTCTCTGGATCCATGAAAATCCCAAAACAACAGGAACATTGGGAGATTCAATGAGAAGAAGCTGTATGGACTCACTGTGATTGCCCAACACACACAGGTTAATGGGCACCATGCTGACCCTGCCTATGGTGTATCCGTCCAGTGCTCTGGAGCCATAGGAATGGAGGGGGGTTGTGTGGAGATACCTAGCTCCAATACCAGAGTAGCGTCCATTAAACTCTCATCAGCTCCAGAGTCAATGAGCACCCGGAGATATTTAGACCCGTCACCCCACAGCAGGATAACATGGAAGAGAGAATGAGTAATGTGAGTTAGAAAACTCCCAGTATGACCCACCATTGTACTCTTACCTAGCTGATGAGTCTGGTCTTTTACTGGACAGACGGATTTGTAATGCCCTATAGCACAACAATACAGGCAATTGTTGGAGTTAAGCCTCTGTCGTCGTTCCTGAGGTGACAATCTAGCTCTGCCCTGTTGGATAAGCACTGTAGAAAATGAGTCGCTCGCTCACGATGATTCCCGAGGGGTCTCGGGTGACTTCGTATCCTGTCAGTGTCAAAGGTTAAAGGTGGCAGTTTTACTGCAGGCTGCTGGTAACATGAAATACACAGTTCACCAGGGCCGTTCACTGTTCACCAAGCTGCTTTTGGAGATGAGGGATCTCCTCCCCTCCCCTCTCTTCTCATCCCCTCTCCTCTGTTAAACTGTCTGTAATGTTGAGACTCCTTGCTGTTAGAACACTGTTTATGTCTGACCTCTTGTTCCTCAGACATTGCAGTTTTTGGCAAATGATTGTGCCCTTAGCTGATGGGCTAGACTGCATCCCAAATGGAACTCTATTACCTTTATAGTGCACTAACATTTACCAGGGTCTTGAACAGGATGCGCAATATACCAAAACACTTTTTATCCCCAAAATGATTTGGCAGTTAATGCCAAAAACATATTTTTCATTGAACTTCCATTTCCTTCCAAGAGGCTGAATGTCTCTTGCCTATTCAGTCTATAAAGGCTACGGCTTAAGAACCAGTGGCTTACTAATGTTAAGTGGAGTGTATGGCCCAAAGTATGGAGTGATTTCAGTGCCAACGGAAATTGTATTTCAATTTCATAATTTAGAAGTTGTATTATGATATTGAATCTAATACATAAATGAAATCATTGAATTCATAAATTGAACTTGTATTTAATGATTTGAAACTAATTTCAATTAATATTGCATGCTTGAATATTCAAATTCAATATTTACATATTTATTTTCAATATGGTAGCTATTACATTCAATGTCTGTGAATCAAGTTTACAAACTATAATTTCAAGTTTATCAAAGTTTAAAATATTCAACTTCTCAGATGCATTCAGATTCCGTTTTCAATTTCAGTTCTCCAAATTCAGATTCAAAACCAGAGACAACATCCTGGTACTTTGCCAGCCAGGAACGGAGGAGAATAGATAGAAGCAAATGCTCTCTGTGGTAAAACAACATTTTAAGTAGAGAAATTGTAGAAATAGGCAGAGTTTATTCATTTGTGGCTGTGGTAACTACTGAAATCGCTAAAATACAAGTAAAGTATTTTGGGTATACTGGACTGTAAGTGGCTGCCACAGCAGTTTGAGGACCTTAGTTATCTACAGGGGTGCTGACAGGGCTAAGTAAGATTGTGGTGGTTAGCCCAGATCAAGACTGTTAGCAGATTGCTACAGTACATAGTCATTTCTCAAATGTAGCAGCCCCCCCCCCTCTCACTTTCTCGCTCTCTCTTCCTCTCTAATTCTCCTAGAGCAGTTCAAGGAGATCTCTGGCATCCAAGACAATGAATATGGTACAGTACAGTACACGGATGTTCTCGCTGTATCTCTCTGCCTGAGTGTGTTTGACTAGAGATAGTGAGATCGGGAGGAAGACTGTTATATAACGCTCTGCTTTCCCGGGTCAGGAGAGTGCTGTGTGTGACCACTGTATGTATGCAAAGGCAGCTGCTCCCCTCAACCCCCGGGTGTGTTTGTGTGTTTGTGTGTGCGCGCGTGACAGTCAGATCTCTTCCCCACTGCTGCATATTCTGAGCACTTTACTGTCAATCTAGTGCTACACAAATACAGTAGATACAAATGCAAAGTCTCTTACCAAACCACAATTCTACCAGTGGACTGATAGCGCTATCTCTTTACCCAGTTAGTTACAAGAAACCACTAAAGCTAAGTCTTCGTCATTTTAGCGCATTGCTAATAAACACTTTGCTGTGTGATATTCTAGCACTGTAAAAATGCTACGTTGCTAGCTAGCTCAGTTCCATGCTATTATAGCAGCTTTCTCAACAGCCCCCATGTCTATGCTCAGTGATATTGATTGGATTACAACCATTGCCCTTGACCCAATTATGCCTGAGTGTGTGGCCAATTTTATCTCTGACAAGCAGCATTGTGATGATAGCCAAAGGGTCTGTAATATCTAGCGCTGCAACCTGTTAACTTGTAAGCTGCATCCACTTAGCACTATGGATATGCAGTGTTCAGCAGACTATGTTTGAGATTTAGAATGCTAGAAGAAGGCACTATAGCCCTATTTAGGCAGGATTAGTTTGACTTTGGGAGGTCAGGTTATGTATTACTACATGCACGAGCACAAAACACCACATCCATAATTTTTTTTTTTCGGCTTAAGCCGAAGCAAAAGGGGTCCACACAAAAACATAAAACACGACAAGTAACAAAACACTGATAGACTAGAACAGTCACACAAATGTAAAATACTATGATATACAAAAAATATATATTATATAAAATAATATTTCTCATAAAAACTAGAAGAGAAACAGTTAATCCATCCTCAACCCTTAACCAGGAAAGACTGGCATGCAAGTTGTTGATGTTGTTTCTGTATGTGCAGGTAAGGGCATGGTGTGCTTTTTTTTGAGCCAGCTTCAGCTTTGCTAGGTCTTTCTAGGTCTTTCTTTGCTGCAATTGACTATATTACCAGACAGTAATCAAGATGGGACAAGACCAGAGCCTGAACCATAAGTACAGTTGATTTCTGTCAAAAACGCAGGATATCTTTTTATAACAGACGTACCTCTCCCCATCTTCACACCAACTTTATCAATTTGTATTTTTATTTATTAGGGATCCCCATTTACTGTTTCTGAGGCAGCAGCTACTATTCCTGGGGTCCAAGCTCATTAAGGCACTCACTCACATCACACATAAAACAAGATAAGACAGTACATCATATAACGTTATTGCAACACAACATGCAGTGTCTTGCAAAAGTATTCTTCCCCCTTGGAGTTTTTCCTATTTTGTTGCATTACAACCTGTAATTGAAATAGATTTGTATTCGTATTTCATGTAATGGACACACACAAAATAGTTGAAATTGGTGAAGTGAAATTTAAAAAATAAAAAAATAAAACATTTTTTTAAACATGTTAAATAGGAAAAGTGGTGCGTGCATAGAAACGTCTTCTCACTGTCAACTGCGTTTATTTTCAGCAAAGTTAACGTGTAAATATTTGTATGAACATAACAAGATTCAACAACTGAGACATAAACTGAACAAGTCCCACAGACATGTGACTAACAGAAATTGAATAATGTGTCCCTGAGCAAAGGGGGGGGTCAAAATCTAAAGTAACAGTCAGTATCTGTTGTGGCCACCAGCTGCATTAAGTACTGCAGTGCATCTCCTCCTCATGGACTTCACCAGATTTGCCAGTTCTTTCTGTGAGATGTTACCCCACTCTTCCACCAAGGCACCTGCAAGTTCCCAGACATTTCTGGGGGGAATGGCCCTAGCCCTCACCCTCCGATCCAACAGGTCTCAATGGGATTGAGATCCGGGCTCTTCACTGGCTATGGCAGAACTGAACTGAAATTCCTGTCTTGCAGGAAATCACGCACAGAACGAGCAGTATGGCTGGTGGCATTGTCATGCTGGAGGGTTATGTTAGGATGAGTCTGGAAGAAGGATACCACATGAGGGAGGAGGGTGTCTTCCCTAATGCACATCGTTGAGATTACCTGCAATGATAACAAGCTCAGTCCACTTCCCCAGACCATGGCGGATCCTCCACCTTCAAATCGATCCCGCTCCAGAGTACAGGCCTCGGTCTAACGCTCATTCCTTCAACGATAAACGCGAATCCAACCATCACCCTGGTGAGACAAAACCGTGACTCGTCAGTGAAGAGCACTTTTTGCCAGTCCTGTCTGGTCCAGCAACGGTGGGTTTGTGCCCATAGGTGACATTGTTGCCGGTTTCTGGTGAGGACCTGCCTTACAACAGCCCTACAAGCCCTCAGTCCAGCTTCTCTCAGCCTATTGCGGACAATCTGAACACTGATGGAGGGATTGGGCATTCCTGGTGTAACTCGGGCAGTTGTTGATGCCATGCTGTACCTGTCCCGCATGTGTGATATTCGGATGTACCGATCATGTGCAGGTGTTGTTACACGTGGTCTGCAACTGCGAGGATGATCAGCTGTCCATCCTGTCTCCCTGTAGCGCTGTCTTAAACATCTCACAGTACGGACATTGCAATTTATTGCCCTGGCCACATCTGCGGTCCTCATGCCTCCTTGAAGCATGCCTAAGGCACGTTCACACAGATGAGCAGGGACCCTGGGCATCTTCCTTTTGGTGTTTTTCAGAGTCAGTAGAAAGACCTCTTTTAGTGTCCTATATTTTCATAACTGTGACCTTAATTGACTACTTTCTGTAAGCTGTTAGTGTCTTAACGATCGTTCCACAGGTGCATGTTCATTCATTGTTTATGGTTCATTGAACAAGCATGGGAAACAGTGTTTAAACCCTTTACAATGAAGATCTGTGAAGTTATTTGGATATTTATGAATTATCTTTGCAAGACAGGGTCCTGAAAAAGGGCTGTTTCTTCTTTTGCTGAGTTTATATTCACCCCCTTTGCTATGAAGCCCCTAAATAAGATCTGGTGCAACCAATTACCTTCAGATGTCAGATAAATACAGTTCACGTGTGTGCAATCTAAGTGTTACATGATCTGTCCCATGATCTCAGTATATACTCTATACACCTGTTCTGAAAGGCCCAAAGTCTGCAACACCACTAAGCAAGGGGCATCACCAAAAGCAAGCGGCACCATGAAGACCAAGGAACTCTCCAAACAGGTTGGGGACAAAGTTGTGGAGAAGTACAGATCAGGGTTGGGTTATAAAAAAACATCAACATCCCACAGAACACCATTAAATCCATTATTAAAAACTGGAAAGAATATGGCACCACAATAAACCTGCCAAGAGAGGGCCTCCCACCGATACTCACGAACCAGGCAATGAGGGAATTCATCAGAGAGGCAGCAAAGAGACCAAAGATAACTCTGAAGGAGTTGCAAAGCTCCACAGTGGAGATTGGAGTATCTGTCCGCAGGACCACTTTAATCCGTACACTCCACAGAGTTGGGCTTTACGGAAGAGTGGCCAGAAAAAAAGCCATTGCTTAAAGAAAAAAATCAGCAAACACTTTTGGTGTTCTCCTAAAGGCATGTGGGAGACTCCCCAAACATATGGAAGAAGGTACTCTGGTCAGATAAGCCTAAGATTTATTACCTTTTAGTTTGATGTTTGGCATTAACACTACCAGTCACAATGTTTCAATCTGATTAGGCTACTTCAAAAGTCTTCTGTAGGCTACCTGCGCACGTTTGTCCACTCTAATTCCAACATCCAAACATTTGATGAATGGAAAGAGACCTGTTCCAAAACACCAAAAAGTTTAATGACATTCAGAGATTGTCAAGCCAAGCCTTCAATAATGGGTGCAAGGTAGGTAGGGATGTATTTTCTGTTTGTCAAGATTGGCATACTCTACGCAAACCATGATGTTGAAGTGCTCGAAGTATGCAGTTATGCTTTGCTTTGCTTATTGGTTGTGTGAAGCATTAGCACAGGAACCTGTTGGTGGAAAATCCGTTGCATATATTTTATATAATTATAAATATAGCATAAACATTTTGAAAATCTGATTTCCCCCTAACTGGTCGTTGTCTGCAGCCAGCTCTGATTGTGACATGGTAAGGTTGGACCAAGGTGCAGAGAAGAGACCAGACGAGGAATCAGTGGTTAAGGATAAACATAATACTTTACTGAGAAACGGTAGCCGCATGATCACAGTACACTTGAAAAAACAACAAACACCAAGTCTCAAACTCACTCAGGAAACAAACGCACACTGTAAACAATTCAAGCTTCTGCAAAGCACAACAGAAAACACACCTCTTTTAACAGGGAAATCATAATCAGTAAATTGGACACTCCTGAGTGTCGTTAATGTCTCTAGGACAGTCTCTGCCGCCCTCTGGTGACAGGTGGAACCACTGCAGGGTGTCTCGGACCAACAGATGCTGAACAGTGTCGGCCGGGCGACCATCAACAAGTTTAGAGGGCAGAGGGGCAGGTGTGGGAGGAGAGAATGGACTGGTCCTCACCATCTTGAGATGTGAGACATGGAAGAATGGATAGACACTCATAGACCTGGGAAGCTGGAGACAATAGGTGACCGGGTTGATGCGACTCAGGATCTTGAATGGTCCTATGTAGCGTGGAGCGAGCTTCTGCGAGTCCACCTTTAAGGGAAGATCACAGGTGGACAACCACACCCGTTAACCTGGTCGGAGGAGCCGAAGAGGCCTTCAGTGCTGGTTTTCCTGGTGTTGGTGTCGGGCAGAGGAGTGGAGCAAAGAGGATCGCCCTCTGATCCAGGTGCGGCGTCATCGTCAAATGAATGCCTCAGCTGATGGCACCCCCACTTCGGCCGCTTCTTCAGGAAACAGTGGGGGGGGGGGGCAAACCCGAACTCACACTTGAACGGTGACAGTCCAGTGGAAGAGTTCGGCAGTGTGCTGTGAGGATACTCCGCCCAGACGAGGAACTTCCTCCAGTTGCTGGCCTGGGTGGAGACAAAACAACGGACAAACATTTCCAGCTCCTGGTTTGCCCTCTCCGTTTGCCCATTTGACTGTGGGTGGAATCCCGAGGAGAGACTCACTGATGCCGCCAACAGGGAGCAGAAGGCTTTCCAATTCCATGCAACGAACTGGGGCCCACGATCCGAGACCTGTCCTGGGGAAGTCCGTGTAGTTGAAAGACATGGGTAACCATGAGATTAGCAGTCTCCTTCTCTGAGAGCAACTTGGGTAAGGCAATGAAATGGACTGCCTTGGAGAACTGATCAATGACCGCCAGGATAGTGGTAACCCCTTGGGATGGTGGTAGCCCTGATAAAGTCCACGGACAGGTGGGACCAGGGCCAGCTGGGGATGGGCAGAGGTTGGAGCAACCCAGCCACGTCACTGTCATGAGGACTTGCTTTGGGCACAGGTGGAACAGGCCGCAACAAAGGATCTGGGGGTGATGGGCTCAGAGTCCCTCTCCTTGTTAGAGACATCGTGTTGGTGGGAGAGGTCTGCTTTCTGATTCTTGGTTTCTAGGCTAGTGTGAAATCAAACCTGTTAAAAAACAGAGCCCATCTAGCCTGGCGAGCGTTCCAACTCTTGCCTTCTTGAATGGAGACCAAGTTCTTGTGGTCTATCCAGATCACGAAATGACGAGGTGCCCCCTCCAACCAGTGTCTCCACCCCTCAAGGGCTCACTTAACTGCCAAGAGCTCCCGGTTGCCTACATTGTAGTTCTGTTCCGCTGACAAGAACCGCTTGGAGAGAAAGGAGCATGGGTGCAGTTTCTTGTCCTCCTCGTTCCGCTGTGAAAGGTCTGCCCCTGCTCCGGTGTCCGAGGCGCCCACCTCTACCACAAAGGGATGAATATGATCAGGGTGAACAATGATGGGTCCAGAGGTGAAATGTCCCTTGAGCTCCATGAATGCCCTGTCAGACTCGGGAATCCAGCAAAACCGGGTCTGGGACTTGCGGGTTGGGACCGTGAGAGCTACTGCCACCGCACCAAAGTTGCGTATAAAACACCTGTAAAAATTGGCAATCCCGAGGAACCGCTGGACCTGCTTGAGTGAGGTGGGACGGGGCCAGTCGGCGCCGGCCTCAACCCTTACGGGGTCCATTTGGATGCCTGCGGTAGAGATAATGTGACCCAGAAAGTACACTTGGGATATGTGGAACTCACACTTCTCTATCTTGGCATATAGTTGGCTCTGCAGGAGGCATCTCAGGAGGAGAGTTTTGGAGAAGATCAGGTAAACGTTGAGGTAAACAAAGATGAACCGATTCAACATATCCCTAAGATTGTCATTGACCAATGCTTGAAAGTCTGCCGGTGAGTTGGATAATCTGATAGGTATGACTAAATACTCATAGTGACCACTAGAGGTGTTAAAGGCAGTTTTCCACTCATCTCCCTCCCTGATTCTCACCAGATTGTAAGCGTTGCAGAGGTCCAGTTTGGTGAAGAATTGGGCCCTTTGGGCCAACTCCAAGGCAGCAGCCATCAGAGGTAGGGGTGTAACGATTATTGATCGTTATCCAGTTCAACCCTCTGTAATTGATGCAAGGACGCAGGCCTCCATCCTTCTTACCCACAAAGAAGAAGCCTGCACCAACTGGGGATGTAGAGGGTCGAATGAAACCTGCCTCGAGCAACTTCCGGATGTAATTGTTCATGACTGCTGCTTCAGGGGTCGAGAGGGAGTACAGACGGCCTCTGCGAGGTATGGAGCCGGATAGGAGATATATGGCACAGTCGTATGGACAATGAGGGGAAAAGGGTGGCAGCTTTTCTCTTACTGAAGAGAAGGTCAAAGTATTCAGGAGGGAGAGCGGAGAAATCTTGGTCTTCAATGGATGCAGGAGGACACGAGACTCTTGATGGGAATCTTAGATTTTTAGCCTGGCAGTCCTTAGCTCAGTCTAGTAAGTGTCCCGTGGACCAGGAGAATAATGGGTTATGTAGCGCTAGCCAGGGGTACCCTAGGATAAGGGGGTTCTCAGGAGCAGTGCTAAAAAAAACTAAGAGTCTGAGTGGTTCACCCCAACCTGCAGTAAAATGGGCTTGGTCTGATATTCCACCTGACCGGCACCAATGGGCCGTCCATCGAGGGCTTGGATTTTCAGAGGGACGGGGCACTCCACGCAGGGGATTTATAATTCTCTGACAAAGTCCTGATCAATTAAATTATCTGCAGCTCCAGAGTCTACGAAGGCTTGAATCTGGTGTTGACAGTTGTCCCAGTGGAGGGTTGCAGGTAGTGACAGACGGTGACTGGGTAGCCGGGAGGTAACTGCACAGCTCGTCAGGGTATCCCCTTGTCCTGGCTAGCCTTGGTGTTTCCTGTCAGCTCTGGGCATGGAGATGGTCGAGACCTCCGCAGTAGCGGCAGCAGCCTTCGTGCGTGTGCCTGTCACGCGGGCTCAGATGTGTGCGTCCCAGCTGTATGGGCTCCTCAATGCTGGGCTTGGGGTGCTCAGGAAACCGGGATACAAGGGTGGTGTCAAAAAAGGCTCTGTCTCGCGCGTTCTCGGAGGCGGTTGTCGATCCTGATTTTTCCACCGTTATCAGGGACTCGAGGTCCTCTCCCAGTTCCCGAGAGGCCAGTTCATCCTTGATGGAGTTCGACAAACCCTGGTGGAAAGCAGTGACTAGGGCCTCTGTATTCTACCCACTTTCGGCGGCGAGGGTACGGAACTCAATGGCGAAGTCAGCCACTGGTCTGGCCCCTTGGCGGATGTTGAACAGTCGGCTGGCCGCTTCTCCTCCGCCGACTGGGTGGTCGAAGATAATGAGCCAATTAATTAATATTTTGCCAAATATGTCAATTAATTAAATGTCTGCATGCAGTTCAAGCCAATATTAAGTTATTCCTAGACCATTGAAATATCTTCACGCCTAGAACACCTCCAGGCTTCTGTTATAACGGTCAGTTGTGACCAACCGGCTCGATTCGGTCTTATGTAGCTAAATATGTTTTTTACATTGGATATAAGTAGAGCTAGAAAATGGTATATCATACAGTACAGTTGAGGAATAATAGGAAAGTAATTCTGCTTTGAAAGTTGATAAACTTGTATCCTCACTTTTGAGAAAATGGCCCCTTGAGTGTTTTGGTACACCTACTGGAGAGCTCTTCTTTGTCTACACCCATTCAGCATGGTTAACACCCTCTTAAGCCTTAGCCCCACCATCTCTTTAAGGATTCACATGTGAGGCTATGTGCTAAACAGTGAGTACGGTCATATATTAAACAACCAAGTAATTCAAGACGAATGAATGTTAGCCATCTATCTATCTAACATTAGGCTATAACTAGTAATGCTAATGGCTCTGAGATACGAATAATATTACTACACAGATCATACATTTAACGTTAGCTAGCTAGCTAACAGTACGCTTTAACTTGCAATGAAACCAACTTTCTGACAAAATTGGAAACGTACACTACCGGTCAAAAGTTTTAGAACACCTACTCTTTCAAGGGTTTTTCATTAATTGTGCTATTTTCTACATTGTAGAATAATAGTGAAGACAACAAAACTATGAAGTAACGCATATGGAATCATGTAGTAACCAAAAAAGTGTTAAACAAATCTAAATATATTTTATATTTGAGATGCTTCAAATAGCCACCCTTTGCCTTGATGACAGCTTTGCACCCTTTTGGCATTTTATACAACAGCCTTCTGCGTTCTCTTTTTCGACTCCCTCTGCATTGGCAATCAAACTCCTGAATTTTCTCAATTTTACTCTGATCCACCAAGCATTCCACTGATTTCAAAACTCTGTCCTCCAGAAAGTGGAGAGCTATCTTTCAAAAGAATCTGTGTTAGAAAGGATTACCTACACATACTGAGCAGCTCATCATTGAGCAGCTCATTATAGACTTGAATTTGTGAAAACTCCATTGACGAAAAACCCAGATTGTCAACCCAACCCCTTTAAAAATAAATGGTACTTGCCCTTTTTTCATACAGCAACACCGCACTCCCAGTTAGAATGGTTACGCAGTGCAGCAGTCATCTAGCAACCATCGGCGCATTGTGCCTGCATGTATAATGCTGATGATAATGATGCACGCGGAGGGAGAAGCCTTCTGAGCATGTGCGTCAGAGAGACACTCTGGTATCGGAAGAGAGCACAGGAATCAAACCTTATTGGTCAGGTCTGAAACCCTGGGTTCAGAGGAAGGAAATAATGGCGGAGTAGGCCAAAGTTATGTCACGTCAGTCCAAACTTTGTTGTTATGTATCACTACACCTTTTATTCACAGGAGGTTGGTGGCACCTTAAATTCAGGAGAACAGGCTTGTGCTAATGACTGGAGCGGAATAAGTGGAATAGTATCAAGTACATTAAACACATGTTTTCCAGGTGTTTGATGCCATTCCATTTGCTCCGTTCTGGACATTATTGTGAGCCGTTCTCCCCTCAGCAGGCTCCTGTGCTTTTATAATAGATAATTATTGGCTGATAGTTCATTAACTTATTATCATTACAGAAGGTATGGTCTTTGCTTTGGTACCTGATATGATGCCTTTGAATGAATAAGTAAACATCTTTAAGAATTCTAAGGCATAGATTAAAATCCATATTAAAGGCATCCTTATGTATAGTGTAATGAAACTACAATGATTCACCCTCATCACGATGTTCCTTCCTCAAGAATATTTGAAACCATCGTGTGTGTGTGTGTGTGTGTGTGTGTGTGTGTGTGTGTGTGTGTGTGTATACAGTTGAAGTCAAAAGTTTACATACACCTTAGCCAAATATATTTAAACTCAGTTTTTTACAATTCCTGACATTTAATCCTAGTAACAACTCCCTGTCTTAGGTCAGATAGGATCACCACTTTATTTTAAGAACATGAGATGTCAGAATAATAGTAGAGAGAATTATTTATTTCAGCTTTTATTTCTTTCATCACATTCCCAGTGGGCCAGAAGTTTACATACACTCAAAAAGTATTCGGTAGCATTGCCTTTAAATTGTTTAACTTGGGTCAAACTTTTTGGCCCATTCTTTCTGACAGAGCTGGTGTAACTGAGTCAGGTTTGTAGGCCTCCTTGTTCGAACACACTTTTTCAGTTCTGCCCACAAATTTTCTATAGGATTGAGGTTAGGGCTTTGTGATGGCCACTCTAATATCTTGACTTTGTTTTCCTTAAGCCATTTTGCCACAACTTTGGAAGTATGCTTGAGGTCATTGTCCATTTGGAAGACTCATTTGCGACCAAGCTTTAACTTCCTGACTGATGTCTTGAGATGTTGCTTCAATAATCCACGTAATTTTCCTACCTCATGTTGCCATCTATTTTGTGAAGTGCACCAGACCCTCCTGCAGCAAAGCACCCCCACAACATGATGCTGCCACCCCCGTGCTTCACGGTTGGGATGGTGTTCTTCAGCTTGCAAGCGTCCCCATTTTCCTTCAAATGTAACGATGGTCATTATGGCCAACGGTTCTATTTTTGTTTTATCAGACCAGAGGACATTTCTCTAAAAAGTACAATCTTTGTCCCCATGTGCAGTTGCAAACCCTAGTCGTGCTTTTTTATGGCGGTTTTGGAACAGTGGCTTCTTCCTTGCTGAGCGGCCTTTCAGGTTATGTTGATATAGGACTCGTTTTACTGTGGATATAGATACTTTTGTACCTGTTTCCTCCAGCATCTTCACAAGGTCCTTTGCTGTTGTTCTGGAATTGATTCGCATTTTTCACACCAAAGTACATTAATCTCTAGGAGACAGAACGAGTCTCCTTGCTGAGCGGTATGACGGCTGTGTGGTCCCATGGTGTTTATACTTGCATACTATTGTTTGTACAGATGAACGTGGTACCTTCAGGCATTTGGAAATTGCTCCCAATGATGAACCAGACTTGTGGAGTTCTCCATTTTTTTTTGAGGCCTTGGCTGATTTCTTTTGATTTTCCTATGATGTGAAGTAAAGAAGCACTGAGTTTGAAGGTAGGCCCTGAAATACATCCACAGATTCAAATGATGTCAATTAGCCAATCAGAAGCTTCTAAAGCCATTACATAATTTTCTGGAATTTTCCAAGCTGTTTGAAAGCACAGTCAACTTAGTGTATGTAAACCTCTGACCCACTGGAATTGTGATACAGTGAATTATAAATCAAATAATCTGTAAACAATTGTTGTAAACTTCCGACTTCAACTGCACATGCTGTAGATACATCGTACATTGCTCAAAGCCAGTGACATGTCATTAGTAAAGATTTCAAAAAGTAAGGGGACTAGACAGCTGCTCTGAGGAATTCCTGATTCTACCTGGATTATGTTGGAGAGGCTTCCATTAAAGAACACCCTCTGTGTTTTGTTAGACAGGTAACTCTTTATCCACAATTTAGCAAGGGGTGTAAAGCCATAACACATACGGTTTCCAGCAGATGACTATTATCGATAATGTCAAAAGCTGCACTGAAGTCTATCAAAACAGCTTCCACAATCTTTTTGTCATCAATTTCTCTCAGCCAATCATCAGTAATTTGTGTAAGTGCCACCGTGCCGTCCATGCATGTTGAATGTCCTTCCCTATAAGCATGCTGAAGTCTGTTTTTTTGGTAACGGGCTTATTGGTCAGCTATTTGAGCCAGTAAAGGTGGCTTCACTATTCTTGGGTAGCAGAATGACTTTTGCTTCCCTCCAAGCCTGATGGCACACACTTTCTTTTAGGCTGTAATTTTCGCAGTAATTTTCCATCCAAGTTGTCATTGTTGATAGACAACAATACTTTTTTCACCTCTTCCACATACAATGCTGATCTTTCATAATTTGGTCAGTTATACTTGGATGTGTAGGGTCTGCGTTTGTTGCTGGCAAGTCATGAAAGTATTTGCCAATATCAGTGGGTTTTTTTATGCCATCTGATTCACTAAATGATGTAGCTGAGTTTGTATTTTTTCCCAAAATTTAATGTAAGGTGCTCCAAATATTTTGACTATCATAGTATAGTTGCTTCTTCTTTTCATTCAGTATTGTCACATGATTTCTCAATTTTCAGTACTTTTGCAAATCGGTTGTGGAGCCAGACTTATTTGTCATTCTTTTTAATTCACCCCTCACAACCATACAATTTTTAAAATCCACATCAATCCATTCATTTTCATAATGGGTACATTCTTATTACTAACTACAATAAGCAGTTTCATAAATGTGTCAGGTGCAGTATCTGGGGTTAGCCCACACCAGCCCGACACGGGTTAGCCTAGAATAGCCAGACACAGGCTAGCCCATATCAGCCCTACACAAGCTAGCCCATATCAGCCCTGCACAAGCCAGCCCACACCAAGCCCAGCACAGGATAGCCCACACCAAGCCCAGCTAGAGGTTGGCGCTCATTCTACAGTTTTTTTCGATTGCTAAACGACAGTGGGCACAACTGGAGTCACATGTGCAAAACTCTAACTACAGTCTGCACTACCAACAGTCACCTGAGCTAAACAGTTCACATCACCTGCAAAACTCATTCCAAGCAACATAACTCTTAACACATGGCTCAAAACACGCTCAGTGCAGCCAAACACTATGCACAACCCTCACTGAGATAACACACACTGTCACTCAGAACACACTGAGAGTAAAAACACTAGCATCAAACACCAATACAGAAAATACAAACTTTTCATCTTTACAGTTTGAACAATTTCAGTGACTTCATACAAAGTAATATTTTCTTAAAAGAAAAGAGTGACATTCTTTCACATGATTTATTAAAATTTTTAGAACATAACAATTCTTTAAGGTAAATGAAAATTAGCAGTTTGCTTCAACAGTCTGTAGTAATTTACGGAATTACAGTAAGGAGAACAAAAAGGTAGAAACTAAAAGTACATACTGTAATTCAAACAAATAATTGAGGGGCTAATCCTGCCTCTCTCTAGCATCAGGCCACAGGTTTTCTTCAACATCACATCTAGTTTTCTCTTGCCATGCACCTGGGGAAGAACCTTCTGGAGTGCCTTATCCATCCCTGGCAGTCCTCTGGACTCGTGTCCTCACGAGTCCAGAAGCATGGCTTCCAAAAGAGACATTTGGTCATGTGGGTGGTGACCAAACACTTTCCACCTCCAGGCAGAGAAAAACTCCTCTATTGGGTTGAGGAAGGGTGTATATGCAGGCAGGTACAAAACCATAAATCTGTGATGTGCTGCAAACCAATCTGTGACAGCTGCAGAGTGGTGAAAAGCAACGTTATCGCAAACTATGACAAAAACTTGGGGGTTTCTTACTGGCTCCCCCTGTTCTGCTGGCACTAGCTGAGCATAGAGCTGTTCTAGGAAAGCTATAAGCCTTTCTGTGTTGTATGAGCCAATGAGTGGTGTGTTGAGAAGCAAACCATCATTGGCCATTGCAGCACACATGGTGATATTTCCCCCCCTTTGGCCTGGAACCTCCACAGTGGCCCTTTGACCTATAACATTCCTTCCTCTGCGCCGTGTTTTGGCAAGGTAAAATCCAGCTTCATCGATAAATACAAATGAATGTGGTCTTTCCAGTGCTTCCACCTCCATTACTCTCTGAAAAACAGTAAGTGCACAGTTTTACTGTAGAAATGCTAGTGTTTGTTTTTACTGTAAATATTTTGTATAGCTGTGTACGTAACCTCAGACGTCTTACCTGGACATATTGGTATCTTTGCTCTTTTACCCGTTCACTGTTTCTCTCGAACGGTACAGTGTATAACTGTTTCATTGTAACTTGGTGTTTCTTTAGGACTCAAGCAATAGTTGTTGTGCTGACAGAATTAACATTTTCAAATATATCATTATCAGCCAGCACTCTATCTTGAATCTCCCACAGTTTTATTGCATTGTTGACAACAACCATGTCAACAATAGCATTTTCCTGCGCATCTGAAAATATTTTTCCTCTTCCCCCTGTTGGGGGCAGCCTTTGGGTCCTGTTGTAAAAATATATTTTACAGTCAAACTGACTGTAATATATATCTGTGTAAATATTCTATAATTGCAATACAAAATAGATTCCTGTAATGTTTTCATTTACTGTAAGGATGTAACTCTCACCTGTTTGCATGATGGAAAATTCGCATTACAGATGCCACAGCGGATCTTTGCAGATTGGGTTGCACCCTCAACCCTGCCTCTCTCAATGAGAGACCATGGTTCACGACATGGTCTATAAGTGTATCCCTTATTTCATCTGAAATAACAGCTCTTTGTCTTCTTTGTCTTCCTCCACGCATCCGCCCTCTCCCTGCCACCCTTCTCCCTCCACGAACCCATCTTCCTTGTTCCATTTCCAAAATGAGTCTTTCTGAGCTCTACCTATATATACTGTAATATGTGTGTGTGTTCACTAACAAGTCTAAAACAAGACACTTGCTTAGCCTTTCAGCTGAAATTGCAATCAGCAGTGTTTGAAAGGCACAAGGCTGAAATCTATTCCGTTTTGAATGTGTGGTTCACAGTTTTGACAGCAGTGTGTTAGCATTTGAACAAAGTGCTGTAAATCCACAGTGTTGTGCAGGTTGTGGTTAAAGTCATGGGATAAGTGTGTAGAGTTTTGAAAACTGTGTTCAAGCAATGAAAAACGAACTAGAGTTTGGTCCACATGAACTGCTGCTGTGCAGACTGTAGTTAGAGTTTTGCACATGTGACTCCAGTTGTGTCCACTGTCGTTTAGCAATCGAAGAAAACAGTAATATTTATATCGTGGTTTGCACACAGTTCTTCTTGTGCAACCGTTACTGAGAATGTCGTTCCAGTTTTAGTATTGTGGGATCCCCATTTGTTTACATTTTGAAAAACGCAACAGTTTCTCTTGTAAAAATATATGTATGATGGTAACAACTTCCCTAAATACCACTCTTTCTGTGTGTGTGTGTGTGTGTGTGTGTGTGTGTGTGTGTGTGTGTGTGTGTGTGTGTGTGTGTGTGTGTGTGTGTGTGTGTGTGTGTGTGTGTGTGTGTGTGTGTGTGTGTGTGTGTGTGTATCTTAGTATCACATGTGGTCTGTGCTCTGGCATTACATGGTTTCACTCGCACACATTCTGATCTGGAACATCTGAATGGATTAGGTTCCATGGCTACTGGACCAAATTCACACCGTCATAACTGTATTGTGTTATACTGTTGTGTGTGTGTGTTAGGGCACAGATATATAAATATGTGTATTGTAAGAGTATGTGTTGTGTGTGTTGTTAGGTGAACCAAGAGAATGTGGTGAAGGTGGGCCACAGGCAGGTGGTCAACATGATCCGTCATGCAGGGAACAGCCTCATCATCAAAGTGGTAACGGTCAGCAGGAATATGGACCCTGAGGATACCGCACGTAAAAAAGGTACTACACCCCTACACCACTTCATGTTATGGTAGAAAAAGGTACGCACCATCTCAGTAGTAGCACAATGCTGTCCCAACAACCAACGCTCATGCAAAAATGATACATGTATTTTGGGTGTTGAAATGTGCCAATAAAGGCCAAATTCAAAATGTATTTTTCTCTCAGCCTCTCTCTCTCTCTTAGCCCCCCCACCGCCAAAGAGAGCCCCCACCACCGCCCTGTCTATGCGCTCCAAGTCTATGACCTCTGAACTGGAAGAACTAGGTAAGGGGCAATCTGATAGGCTCTCACAAAGGAGTCACTGAGACGAGACTCTCTAACCACGCCCTCTTTTCAATCTTTCTCTTCTGTCCCTATTGGTTTGTTATTTATCTCCCATTAGTGGAAATCAGTAAAGGTAAGGAGTGGAGCTAAACATACACTAAGTGCATCTGATATTCAACATATTCAACATGCTGATTCCTTGACGTTTTATTCATCTCTTGAACCCGTGAAGCTAAGCTATAGTGTCAAGCCCATTGGTTCAAACCTAACATGCTGTTCATTATGTTAACCATGTATTATTTTAGATTGTAATATTTTTGCTATTATTTCTCACAGTGATTGTCTGCGTCATTGCATGAGAAGTGGTCGTTTGTGAAAATACCTCCACAGAATTTTTTTGGTGTAACTACCATGGAAACGAGGAGCTGGCATGTTGCAAAGATGGCATTAGAGTTGCATTAATGTCTGAGTGGAAGAGAGATGGCGCCGACAGAGATGGTCGCCTCACTTCGCGTTCTTAGGAAACTATGCAGTATTTCGTTTTTTATGTGTTATTTCTTACATTGTTACCCTAGGAAATCTTAAGTATTTATATGTACATATTCTCATTCATCCCTTTACAATTGTGTGTATGAGGTAGTTGTTGTGAAATTGTTCGATTACTTGTTAGATATTACTGCACTGTCGGAACTAGAGGCACAAGCATTTCGCTACACTCGCATTAACATCTGCTAACCATGTGTATGTGACCAATAACATTTGCTTTGAGTTAGAAACACAGACACGGTTGTGTCTGTGTGAGAGCGTGCATCTGCGTGTGTGATTCTGATACTCCGTTTGTGAGTGTGTGTATGCACATGTGAATGGGTGTATGTGTGTTGGGCCAAGATCTCATTTGAGGGCCCGTGTGTGGAATGGGAGCGCAGTGTGGTGGTAATGTGTTCTGACAGAGGGAACAGTCAGCGCTTCTGAGAAGGGTTGCTCTAGACCACCGGTGAGAGGAGGAGAAACTGGTGGGTAGCTAGGGACGCACGCTACGCTATAGCACTACAATTATATCTCAGCTAGGGGAAAGAGAGACAGAAAGAAGAGGAGGAGGAAAGAGAGATGGAGAGAGAAGAGAGATCAAATACAAGAAATATGGAGAAAGAGAGAAACAGAGAGGGAAAATGGGAGAGAGAAAAGAGAGAGAGACGACTGGGAGGAAAGACAGGGAATAGGGAGAGGAAGAGAGAGAAACAGAGAGGGTGAATGGGGATGAAACTTGTGGTGTTAATTTTCACATTTTCACAATTTTCACATTTTTGTCATTTCATCCTTTGTTAGTTTTAGTTAAATTCAGGACAATTTTTGTGTAGTTTTAGTCATAGCCATTTTAGTCACATAATAGTCCGTGCATTTTTTTTTCTATTAAAGCTGCAATATGTAACTTTTTAGGTTACCTGACCAAATTCACATAGAAATGTGAGTTATAGATCGTTCATGCGCTTTGAAAGCACGTTTAAGAAGCAGTAGATATGTTCTATGTCGGCTATTTCTATGCTTCCCGTTCTTAAGTTTAGTTTTTGCGTATTTTACTTAAAGTTTTGTACACTAGCTTCAAACAGCTGAAAATACAATATTTTTGGTTATGGAAAATATATTTCACAGCGTTTTAGATGGTACAATGATTCTCTACACTATACTTGTTTTGTCACATAAACTGAAGTTTTTGCAACCAGGAAATGGCATACAGTGGTTACTCCTTTAAAAGTTGTGCCATACTACAGGAGACCTTGTGGGCTGCTGCAGCATTCTGTGGCACGTTATCTAATTGTCACCCATTGTTTCTGTTAATGCAAGTTAGTGCTAGTTTGACCACCAAAGGGCATCTTTGAGAAGCATTTGATAGTCTTCCATATTTGCATTACTAAATAATTTAAACACTTTTTTTGTAATAACATAGCATATGGGATTGATTGTAAGAAATTTGGCTTAATTAATTTGATTAATATTATGGTGTTTTTATTCCGATAAAAACGGAAAAACGAAATCTTCTGGGTTTCCGTGAGGATGAAATGGAAAATATGGCGCTATAAAACGTGACGGTCGGGAGTAGGCTACAGCATAACAATTCTAAATTGTTTGCCTTCATTAGACAACTTTGTTCCAAAGTTTCTGTAAATCAGTGATATTTATTCCCATAGTAATTCGTCATGAATCCATAACTAAATAATCAGCATTTTTAAAGAGTATTTTTATTATTATTTTATTAAAGAAAACATAAAAGATGCTGATGAAGAAATACAGTACTGTACAGTATATGCTTTTACATTTGGATAATAAAGCATTTTGAAGATAAGCCATTTTGAAGACACATTTGTTTATTAGGCAACTGTGCAGTCTGACAAGTAAACATAACCTACAGTACATACTGTAGGAAACATGGGAAAGTGCCTAATTCCTTACATAAGGGAGAGAAAGCCATGTCCAGACTTTCTTGGTGAACTCAAGTACTCATTAACTCTGTCTTTAATGCTTTTTCGGGTTGCATCAGTCATGGACAGAAACTTCTGAGACACAGTATTAATGAGGAACACCCGGAGGTTCACTGGTAAGCCACATTTGCCTCGGATCCATCCCAGTTTGTATTCTGTACCCGCTCGTGGTATCTCTTCGGTTACACATCATTGGAATAGGAGAACAGCATATCGGTCCGGGCGGCCCTTGCTGTGCCTAGTGAGCAGTTGGTCAAGTTCTGTTGTCAGAAGAGGAATAGAAATGTCAGGGTGAACCGACAACCTGACGAACCCGCCACATATGTTGACTCTGCCTGTCGGAGGTGGAGTTCCAGAGCTCACAGGTGTACCTGATATGGATTGTGACTCCATCTCAATACTCGCCCTTTTCAACACGCCATTCTCCACCTGACTCTCCACAAATGTCGCCTGGCTCTGGACCAATGCATCAGCTGTCGCCCGTATTTCTGCCCTCAGATAATGTTTCTCGTTCTGCTGGTCTGCCTTAAATGGAGGATAGGCATGCATAGGAACAGAGAGATTTCAAAATAAGAGGCACTTCCTGATTGGATTTTCCTCAGGTTTTCGCCTACAATATCAGTTCTGTTATACTCACAGACAATATTTTTACAGTTTTGGAAACTTTAGAGTGTTTTCTATCCTAATCTGTCAATTGCATATTCTAGTTTCTGGGGCTGAGAAATAGGCAGTTTCAAATGGGTACGTTTTTTAGCCAAAAACTAAAATACTGCCCCCTACACGCAAAAGGTTAAATGACTCGATCTCGGTCTTCAAAGTTTGAATCTCAACCATGAGCAACTTCATCAGATGAGCAGAATGGTACCACCCTAAAGGGTAAATAAAAATAAATAAATAAAATACCTACAACACCTTCGGTAGGTCGACTGTTAATCTTTAAAAAAAAAAAGTTTTAATTCACTCTACATGTAGGTCTCCTGATTTAAACCCGATCGAACTTGTCTGGCATTTTCACACCAGTAGCTATAAAAAGTCTGTTGTCCTGCAAATAGTAAACTTGTGGAAAAACAAGTGTTTGAAAACCTGTTTTCAAAATGCCTCCAGTTGTCCATCACTACTGTAAATAGAATTTATTGTAACCACAATGTCACAAATAATTTGTACAGTTGAAGTCGGAAGTTTATATACACCTTAGCCAAATTTCCCTGTCTTAGGTCAGTTATGATCACCACTTTATTTTAAGAATGAAATGTCAGAATAATAGTAGAGAGAATGATTTCTTTCAGCTTTTATTTCTTTCATCACATTCCCAGTGGGTCGGAAGTTTACATACACTCAATGAGTATTTGGTAGCATTGCCTTTAAATAGTTTAACTTGGATCAAACGTTTTGGGCAGCCTTCCACAAGCTTCCCACAATAAGTTGGGTGAATGTTGGCCCATTCCTCTTGACAGAGCTGGTGTAACTGAGTCAGGTTTGTAGGCCTCCTCGCTTACACACGCTTTTTCAGTTCTGCCCACAAATTTTCTATAGGATTGAGGTCAGGGCTTTGTGATGGCCACTCCAATACCTTGACTTTGTTGTCCTTAAGCCATTTTGACACAATTTTGGAAGTATGCTTGGGGTCATTGTCCATTTGGAAGACCCATTTGCGACCAAGCTTTAACTTCCTGACTGATGTCTTGGGATGTTGCTTCAATATAGCCATTTTAATTTTCCTGCTTCATGATGCCATCTATTTTGTGAATTGCACCAGTCCATCCTGAAGCAAAGCAACCCCACAACATGAAGCTGCCACCCCCGTGCTTCACGGATGGGATGGTGTTCTTCGGCTTGCAAGCCTCCCCCATTTCCTCCAAACATAATGATGGCCAAACATTTCTATTTTTGTTTCATCAGACCAGAGTACATTTCTCTAAAAAGTATGATATTTGTCCCCATGTGCAGTTGCAAACCCTAGTCTGGCTTTCATATGCCGATTTTGGAGCAGTGGCTTCTTCCCTGCTGAGCGGCCTTTCAGGTTATGTCGAAAGAGGACTCGTTTTACTGTGGATTACTGTTTCCTCCAGTATCTTCACAAGGTCCTTTGCTGTTGTTCTGGGATTGATTTGCACTTTTCACACCAAAGTGCGTTAATCTCTAGGAGACAGAATGCGTGTCCTTCCTGAGCGGTATGACGGCTGCGTGGTCCCATGGTATTTATACTTGCGTACTATTGTTTGTACAGATAAATGTGGTACCTTCAGGCATTTGGAAATTGCTCCCAAGGATGAACCAGACTTGTGGAGGTCTACAATTTTTTTTCTGAGGTCATGGCTGATTTCTTTTGATTCCCCATGATGTCAACCAAAGAGGCACTGATTTGAAGGTAGGCCTTGAAATACATCCACATGTACACCTCCAATTGATTCAAATGATGTCAATTAGCCTATCAGAAGCTTCTAAAGCATGACATAATTTTCTGGAATATTCCAAGCTGTTTAAAGGCACGGTCAGCTTAGTGTATGTAAACTTCTGACCTACTGGAATTGTGATACAGTGAATTATAAGTAAAATAATCTGTCTGTAAACAATTGTTGGAAAAATTACTTGTGTCATGCATGAAGTAGATGTCCTAACCGACTTGCCAAAACTATAGTTTGTTAACAAGAAATTTGTGGAGTGGTTGAAAAACAGGTTTTAATGACTCCAACCTAAGTGTATGTAAACTTCCGACTTCAATTGTACATGCAGACACAGCATCATTCAAAGAATGGAGTTTGATACACCTGGTTGTGGATATGACTGACAGAAAACCTTGCTAAATAGCGATTTTCATAAATTAACTTCATGACACAAAATATGCACAATCGTTTAACTAACATATTCATCTCAATTGTACATTGTTTGCTTGACTCGTTATGACGTTATAGTTACTTACATTTGCTTCCACTGTAATGTTTTGTCAGTCATCTTTGCTGAAGAAAGTTGTAAGCGACAGGTGGCTCACATCAAATTCGTCATTGGAACCACTAGATATGAGTGGTCATATTAAAACCTTGGGACCCAAATTCATAATGAGTTCTCTAACTCCCCCCTTTTGGTGGTCTGGAGCAATGAAGCCGTGATGCTGGGTACCTCTAAGTCCCCCATTAACCATATAGGCTAAAAAGCCTTCGCTAGAGGTTAAACAATTTACAGCTCTGATTATTTCTCTCATAACTGTCAAGGGGGTAAATAGAAGCAGTTTCTTTGAAAAGGGGAGAATTTGAGCTTTACAAAAATGCCAGAAGTATTACTGTTCTCTTAATATTCAACAAATAGCATTCATTTTTCCCATAGGAAAAAAGCAACCGCAACTCGAATTTGCAGACCGTGGCACAAGAGCTGCAGTACAGATGGGAAAATAGAGCTTCTGACGTGATCGAAGCAAAAATAGCCTCCATGAAAGTAAGAGAGAGTGTAAAAATTGTTTCTAGTTGAGGTTAGTTACAAGTCAAGTGTCCTGGCTTCGCATCAGTTCAAAAGATTGACTAATGACTGAAGTGACCGCCTGGGAGCTGTGTGGGAGACCCAGGCAGATCAGCTCAATCAGTTCAGCTCAATAATTCTGCCAATGAGGGGATTGCATGAAATATTATGCATGCACGTTTAGGATTGGACAAAACATGTCCATTAGTCTCACATGTAATTCTCATCACATTTTCATCACTGAAATGAAAAGTAATTTATAGTTTTTTTTCCAGGGCCTTTTTTCAAGAAAAATAGGTAGTTGACAAGTGTCAACTAGTGTGAAATGAACACTGTGTGCAAGGTAGAAAACAGGAGAAAAACTTTACACATCAATAACACTACTGAATGAACACAGTGGGAGGAAAGGAAGAGAGAGATTGAGATAAAGAGGAGGAGATAAATTAAGGGAGAGAGGAGAGGCTGGGGATAGAGAGAGAAGAAGAGAGGCGAAGAGAGAGAGAAAGGGAGATCTTGCTGAACTGAAAAGTGTCAGGCCAATGTCACTATTGTATGTTATGTCCCTGATCTCAGTTGACGCATGCATGAATTCTACTACAAATTTTACTGTTCATTGCTATTTTAATACCGTCTTTTCTTGCTGTATAGGATAGAGAATGTCAGAGTATTATCTCTCTGGCTGCTCATTACAAATTTGGTGCATGCATATACATTTACAAAAAGTATGTGGACACCTGCTTGTCGAACATATCATTCCAAAATCATGGGCATTAATATGGAGTTGGTCCCCCCTTTGCTGCTATAACAGCCTCCACTCTTCTGGGAATACTTTCCACTAGATGTTGGAACATTGCTGCGGGGACTTGCTTCCATTCAGCCACAAGAGCATTGAGTGAGTGAGGTTGGGGACTAATGTTTGACGATTAGGCCTGGCTCCCAAACTGTTGCCACGAAGTTGGAAGCACGGAATCGTGTAGAATGTAATTGTATGCTGTAGCGTTAAGATTTCCCTTCACTGGAACTAAGGGGCCTATGCCCGAACCATGAAAAACAGTCCCAGACCATTATTCCTCCTCCACCAAACTTTACAGTTGGCACTATGCATTCTGGCATGTAGCGTTCTCTTGGCATCCACCAAACCCAGATTTGTCCGTCGGACTAACAGATGGGGAAGCATGATTTATCACTCCAGAGAACGTGTTTCCGCTGCTCAAGAGTCCAATGGCAGCAAACCTGTCAGCAACGGGTGTGGCTGAAATAACCGAATCAATTAATTTGAAGGGATGTCCATATACTTTTGGCCATGTAGTGTACTTTTCATCAGACCCGGGTCAAATACACATCAAATACAGAGCATTCTTTCTCTATCCCTCCCAAGCTACACTAAGGAAAAAGAAAGGTGGTAAGTTACGTAGGCATGTTTCACACAAAGTACAGTATGTTGTATGGATGACTTGAGGACTAACCCACAAATCACTGACTTGTGTATTGGTTTTATTGACTGTATTAACAATATTTTTTTAATTATATTTACAAAGTGTCTTTGTATCATTTACAAAATGTGTTTCCCCCTGAGAAACATACCTACTTAGTATGTCATTGTCTGGTAATATTTGCATGATAAAGTCGGTACAACCAGCAGGTTGGGGTCAGTTCCATTCAAATTCCGGTCAATAGACCCAGCCGGTATTAATAGAACGATCCTGCCCGCCTGTGAGGAAAACAACCTGTGGATACTTAGGTTACCCCATTAGCTCACAGCAAAAACTTCACCTTTTTCAGACGCAATATTCTTGTTTGCTTGTTTTACTCAATTACAAAACTACATTTAAGACTAGTACATGTTTAAAGTTTACTTTTCAACATTGCCTGCTCTCTAGCTTTCTCACTACTTAGTAAAACTTCCCTCATGCACCTTTTCATGACGATACTAGCAGCCACTTGAGTGAGTTAGTGCTAACTAGCTACCAACCGGAACATTAAGCTAGCCAAGACCAACAACACAAACAAACAGACTGTACGTAACAAGTTAAATGTCTTACTTATGATTCAATGTTTTCCGCACACATAGCTACGTGTAGCCTACTTGGACACCTCGTCTCCACATTACCCACTCTCCCACACCGAGTAACCTGAAGCCATAAGGCTCTTCTCGTTCCCTATGTGGGAGCATTACGAACCGTTGGTCGGGATTTTTGACCTGTCTAGATGTACTTTGAACGACACAGCAGCTTGTCAGCATGTTTTATTATTTCTTGTATAACAAAAAATCGACAACGAAGCTGTCTCTTTTACAATGGGGGTCAATAGGAAAGTATGAAGGTTTTCCACAATTTGTGGTCGAGGGGAATTCCTTTTTACATGAATACCAACTGTGACTATTCAGAAAGTAAACAAAATTCCAATTCCGAATATCAGTTAACTTCCGGAATTGACTGGAAATTAAATGGAATTGACTGCAGTAAGTTGATTTGTCATTGAATGTAATTGTTTGAACCAATGAGAATGCATGATTTTATTTTATTCCACTGTGCATACTGAATGGACATCACAGACTCAATAACGTGATAACATGGTATTATATTTAAAACATTGCTTATGTCAGACGCATAGTCACATAGCTGAAAATCTAAACTTTGTTTTATTCAGGTAACTCAAGAGCTTTTAAATGGATAGTTCACCCCAAAATCAAAGTTTGTCAGAGGTTTTCAAATCTCAAAACTGGTTCATGCCATCTGTTTTATTGATCCTGCTACATGAATTAGGTGTACAATTGGCACAGTGTCGTCCAGGTTTGTAAATAAGAATTTGTTCTTAACTGACCTGCCAAGTTAAATAAAAATAATAATATAAAAAAATGAATTAGAATAAATCCGCAATTCAATCCCATATGAATGGAAAGATTGGCAACAGATTAACAATAATGTTAAATAGCAGGATCTACACGGCGTAACAGATTGTATGGAATATGGATGAATTTGGAGTGGTTTCATTTACTGAAGTGGCATCGGAAACAGAATCTATACACATCATGCCTCAGAAAATGGCCAGATAGAAGAAGTCACCCATAGTGTCAGAATATGTGTGTATGTTCGTATGATTCTCTCTGTGTGTGTGTGTGCGCATTTCTTTGTGTGTATGTGTGTATTAGAGGTTGTTACTAGGTCCTGGTTAAGGCTGAATCCACTCTCTTCCCTCTGTGTGTAGATGGTCAGAAGAAGAGGATATGTTTTCAAGTCACTCTAAGTACAGTAACATCCCCAAATGCATGGAGCCTTTTCAAAAATGAATACAACTAAATATTACATAATAAGCTATATGAGTCTGGCAATATAAGGCTTGCACGGCTTCCAAGGCTGGCCTCTTCCCAAAATTACATGGTTTTTAATGTAATTTTATTGTGTTTCTTTTTTCTCTGTTTCAGCCTCAGTTTAGTTTGGAAAATGAGGAAGGGGTTATGAAAATGACTGGCTTGCGAACGCATTTGGCCCATGACATATTTAGGCTTAAGGAAGTCCTGCCCTATTTACCCTGTCACTCATAGGGGGTGGGGTTTGTCTTGCAGATAAAGTGGACGAGGTGTCACCTTCCCAGAAGGCCGTGGACATGAAGGTGGCCACCATTAAGCCACGCCCCTCCAGCCGCTGTTTGGTCACGCCTACTGACATGAATGTGAGTTACTCCACACAGTGTATGCCATTTAGCAGACGTTTCTATCTAAAGCAATGTACAGTACGGTATTGGTCAATACTCAGTGTGTTGTGAATATGTCAAACTCTAACCCTACCCAACTTTGGTTTACAGTCCATGTACGACCGCCAGGGTGGAGTGGCAGTGGTACCACCCACTGTGCCAGGCAGTCCTAGAGGGGGGGCATTCCTGGGCATACTTGCCAAGGGTGGCACCATGAGGAGACAGAAGTCCATAGGTATGTGTGTATGTGTCTAATGTCTAATGCCCTTTACTATGATTACCGTTTCCAGAGAGTTCACTTCAGAGAGTAACTGGCTTCATTAAGTGTGATAATGAACAAATTAGAGTGATCCACTTGCCAAATTGTGCTCTGAGGCGACAATATTATACCCCATTAACCATACACTGAAACCACAGTCTATGATTTAATAGGAGCAAATTATATTAATGGTCCATCCAATTCATCACGGCACTCAGAGCCAATAGTAGCCCAAAGGCAGGTCTGTGTGTTATGACTGCAATAGCTACAGTAGCTAGTAACTTCAGTATATGTCTTGTTGTCCCAAGACGGCGTAGCAGTCGGATGTGTTTTTGTCTTGTCCCATGTAATTAGTCTGTTTCTTCATTTTTTCCCGTATATATTTTAATCTCACTTTCCATCTACGAACTAAATATACTTCCTGCAACCCGCCTCACCCAATGTGGTACGGATCTGCTATTTTTATTCTTTATAACTGTAATCTCCACCAGGTGCTAGCCAGCTAACTAGCTATTAGTCATTGTTAGCCACTGCTAGCGGTCTTCACCTTTAGCTTGGACACCAGCAAGCTTTTGCTCGGTCAATACCTTACAGTCTGCACAGCGCGATATCAACCCAGAGCATATTGGACTGCTTTTCTCTACCACATCACCGGATTACTGCCGCAAGCTCTGGACCATTACACCGGATCATCGCAGCTAGCTAGCTGCAACCGAGTGGCTATTGTTGGCTAACGCCCCTGTCCCGAAGCAAGCACCAGTTAGCCTTGAGCTAGCCTCGAGCTAGGCCCATCTTCCGGCTAGCTGACAAAGTATACCAGCTAATTCTTGGGCTACAATACCTCTTTTGCCAATTATCCTGGACCCTTTATCGTTGACACGGAGCCCCGCAGATCCATCACAACTGGTCTGCCGCCGTAATCGTCCGATGTGGTTTCAACAGGCTTTTCCGTTGCGATGTCTCCAAACACCCATCTGCTAGCCCCGGCCCGCTAGCTTTCTGAACGCCTTGTCTCACGCTCGCCTAGCGTAGTAGCGACTACCGAACGGCTCCCTGACTCACCTATTGCTGCTCATTGGACCCTATGATCACTCGGCTACACAGCTGATGCCTGCTGTACTGTTCACATACACGGTACCTGATTTTGTTTTTCTGTCGGCCCCATTCTCGAACTCAGGTCCTGTGTGTACCTAACAGACCCTCTCTGCCCATTCATCGCCATTTGCTCATTGTTGCCTTAGCTCTGCTGATCAACATCTGTGATTGCTTTATGCCTCTCTCTAATGTCAATATGCCTTGTCTACTGCTGTTTCGGTTAGTTCTTATTGTTTTATTTCACTGTAGAGCGCCCAGTCCCGCTCAACATGCCTTAGATAGCTCTTTTGTCCTACACTCCACACATGCGGAGACCTCACCTGGCTTAACTGGTTCCTCCAAAGATGCAACCTCTCTCATCGTCACTCAATGCCTAGGTTTACCTCCACTGTACTCACATCCTACCATACCCTTGTCTGTACATTATGCCCTGAATCTATTATACCATGACCAGAAATCTGCTCCTTTTATTCTCTGTTCCCAATGCACTAGGCGATCAGTTCTTATAGCCTTTAGCCATACCCTTATCCTACTCCTCCTCTGTTCCTCTGGTGATGTAGAGGTTAACCCAGGCCCTGTAGCCCCCAGTACTACATCTATTCCCCAGGCGCTCTCATTTGTTGACTTATGTAACCGTAAAAGCCTTGGTTTCATGCATGTTAACACCAGAAGCCTCCTCCCTAAGTTTGTTTTATTCACTGCTTTAGCACACTCCGCCAACCCTGATGTCCTAGCCGTGTCTGAATCCTGGCTTAGTAAGGCCAGCAAAAATTCATCCCCAACTACAACATTTTCCGTCAAGATAGAACTGCCAAAGGGGGCGGTGTTGCAATCTACTGCAGAGTTCTGTCATACTATCCAGGTCTGTGCCCAAACAGTTCGAGCTTCTATTTTTTTAAATCCACCTTTCCAGAAATAAGTCTCTCACTGTTGCCGCTTGTTATAGACCCCCCTCAGCCCCCAGCTGTGCCCTGGACACCATATTTGAATTGATTGCTCCCCATCTATGTTCAGAGTTTGTACTGTTAGGTAACCTAAACTGGGATATGCTTAACACCCCGGCCGTCCTAAAATCTAAGCTAGATGTCCTGAATCTCACACAAATTATCAAAGAACCTACCAGGTACAACCCTAAATCCTTAAATATGGGCACCCTCATAGATATCATCCTAACCAACTTGCCCTCTAAATACACCTCTGCTGTCTTCAACCAGGATCTCAGCGAGCACTGACTCATTGCCTGCGTCCATAATGGGTCCGCGGTCAAACGACTACCCCTCATCACTGTCAAACGCTCCCTAAAACACTTCAGCGAGCAGACCTTTCTAACTGACCTGGCCCGGGTAGAGGATGCCTGCCTCATCGCGTCAGTAGAGGATGCCTGGTTGTTCTTTAAAAGTGCTTTCCTCACCATCTTAAATAAGCATGCCCCATTCCAAATAAATTGAACTAAGAACAGATATAGCCCTTGGTTCACTCCAGCACTAATTCCAAACAGTTTTGGGACGCTGTAAAGTCCATGGAGAATAAGAGCACCTTGTCCCGGCTGCCCACTGCGCTGAGGCTAGGAAACACTGTCACCACCGATAAATCTACGATAATCGAGAATTTCAAAAAGCATTTTTCTACGGCTGGCCATGCTTTCCACCTGCCTACCTCTAGCCCGGCCAACAGCTCTGCACTCCCCGCAGCAACTTGCCCATGACCCCCCCCCCCCCCCACCCACTTCTCCTTCACCCAAATCCAGATAGCTGATGTTCTGAAAGAGCTGCAAAACCTGGACCCCTACAAATCAGCTGGACTAGACAATATGGACCCTCTCTTTCTAAAAATTAATATGCCAAAATTGTTGTAACCCCTATTACTAGCCTGTTCAACCTCTCTTTCGTATTGTCTGAGATCCCTAAAAATTGGAAAGCTGCCACAGTCATCCCCCCTCTTCAAAGGGGGAGCCACTCTTGACCCAAACTGTTACAAACCTATATCCATCCTGCCCTGCAAACAAACAGATCACCGACCATTTCGATTCCCACCGTACCTTCTCCACTATGCAGTCTGGTTTCGGGGCTGGTCATGGGAGCACCTCAGCCACGCTCAAGGTCCTAAACGATATCATAACCGCCATCGATAAAAGACAGTACTCTGCAGCCGTCTTCATAGAACTGGCCAAGGCTTTCAACTCTGTCAATCACCGCATTCTTATCGGCAGACTCAATAGCCTTGGTTTCTCAAATGACTGCCTCGCCTGGTTCACCAACTACTTCTCAGATAGAGTTCAGTGTGTCAAATCGGAGGGCCTGTTGTCTGGACCTCTGGAAGTCTCTATGGGGGTGCCACAGGGTTCAATTCTCGGGCCGACTCTTTTCACTGTATATATCAATGATGTCGCTCTTGCTGCTGGTGATTCTCTGATCCACCTCTATGGAGACGACACCATTCTGTATACTTCTGACCCTTCTTTGGACACTGTGTTAACAAACCATCCAAATGAGTTTCAATGCCATACGACACTCCTTCCTTGGCCTCCAACTGCTCTTAAATGCTAGTAAAATTAAATGCATGCTCTTAAACCGATTGCTGCCCGCACCCGCCCACCTGACTACCATCACTACTCTGACTTAGAATATGTGGACACCTACAAATACCTAGGTGTCTGGCTAGACCATAAACTCTCCTTTCAGACTCACATTAAGCATCTCCAATCCAAAATGAAATTGAGAATCGGCTTCCTATTTTGCAATAAAGCCTCCTTTACTCATGCTGCCAAACATACCCTTGTAAAACTGACCATCCTACCGATCCTTGACTTCAGCGATGTCATTTACAAAATAGCCTCCAACACTCTACTCAGCAAACTGGATGTGGTCTATCACAGTGCCATCCGTTTTGTCACCAAGGTCCCATATTCTACCCACCACTGCGACCTGTATGCTCTCGTTGGCTGGCCCTCTCTTCATATTCGCCGCAAATCCCACTAGCTCCAGGTCATCTATAAGTATTTGTTAGGTAAAGCTCCGCCTTATCTCAGCTCACTGGTCACCATATCAACACTCACCCATAGCACGCGGTCCAGCAGGTATATTTCACTGGTCTTACCCAAAGCCAACACCTCCTTTGGCCACTTTTCCTTCCAGTTCTCTGCTGCCAATGACTGGAACGAATTACAAAAATCACTGAAGCTGGAGACTTATATCTCCCTCACTAACTTTAAGCATCAGCTGTTAGAGCAGCTTACCGATCACTGCACCTGTACACAGCCCATCTGTAAATAGCCCACCCAACTACCTCATCCCCATATTGTTATTTATTTGCTCTTTTGCATCCCTGTATCTCTACTTACACATCATCATCTGCACATCTATCACTCCAGTGTTAATACTAAATTGTAATTATTTCGCCACTATGGCCTATATATTGCCTTACCTCCCTAATCTTACTACATTTGCACACACTGTACATAGATTTTTCTATTGTGTTATTGACTGTACGTTTGTTTATCCCATTTGTAACTCTGTGTTATTGTTTTTGTCGCACTGATTTGCTTTATCTTGGCCAGGTCGCAGTTGTAAATGAGAACTTGTTGTCAACTGGCCTACCGGTTAAATAAAGGTGAAATAAAAAATAAATAAAAAATATGCAGTAGCTTGAGCATACTTTTATAATATCTGGAACATAGAATGCAGTCCTCACACCTGACCCATAGACAACTTCCTAAAACTGTTAACAGAATTTAAAAAGTTAAGTGAACAATATGTCTCAAAAAATGTTTCCCAATAAGAAAGGTGAAATGGAATAGAATCACACATATAAAATTGACAGATATGGCTTTCTCTCTCTCCATCTCTTATTCTCTCTCTTTATTTCTGTCTCTCTCAGGTATAACAGAAGAGAAAGAAGAGAAGGCGCTCCTCTCCCCTCCCCCACTCAAGTTCACCCGCAGCCTCTCCATGCCCGACACATCCGAAGACATCCCCCCTCCCCCGGCCATCTCCCCCCCATCTCCCCCCTCCTCCTACAACTCTCCCTCTGTCTCCCCCATGCCAAGGGGCTACGGCACCACCCGACCGGGCCTCACCCTCAACTCCGCTGGAAAATGTTCCAACGCCATTACCCTTGGCAACCGCACGGTAGATGTAAGGACGCTAAGGCGAGGTTATCACCGCCAGAGCTCAGAACAGTACGATAGTAGAAGCCGAGGACGGGCGCACGTGCCCGAGAACCCGTACTCGGAGGTGGGCAACAAGGCGCTGTACGTGCCCGCCAAGCCGGCGAGAAGGAAGGGCATGCTGGTCAAGCAGCCCAATGTGGAGGACAGCCCAGAGAAGACCTGCTGCACCCTGCCCTCAGGCGCCGTTTCCATGCCGACCACACCCACTGAGAGGACCTTCTCGTCCATTCCCATCCCCACCATCATTGTCAAGGAGCCTTCCACCAGTAGCAGTGGAAAGAGCAGCCAGGGCAGCAGTATGGAGATTGAGCCAACCACGCCCGAACACCCACCCTTAACGCCTAGGGCAGGGGGCAGGGGGCTAAGGCCTGAAGACCCCATTGTCAACAACCCCTTTGCGGCTGCCATCGCAGGGGCAGTGAGGGACCGGGAGAAGAGGCTGGAGGCACGGAGGAACTCACCTGGCTTCCTCTCCACCGATATGGGAGATGAGGACTTGGGAGACCCCACCCCGGCCCCGCGGCTACGCCAGTCCAAGTCCATTGACGAGGGGATGTTCAGCAACGACGAGCACCTGCGGAGGATAATGGCACCCCCGCCGGCCACCACCCTGCTGCGTCCCCAAGAAGGGGTTGACCGTGGCGGTAACGTGACAGACTTCAACACCCCTGAGCCCACCCAGGTGGTCAGGGAGCCTCTGACCGCACGTACCGGCCAGTACCCCAACCTGGACAGCCCCGTCAGTCTCCCGGACAGCCCCGTCAGTCTCCCGGCCACCACGCCCAAGACCTACAGCTCAAACGGAGGATGGGGCTACCTGCACCCCGTCACGGGTAATGCCCTGGAACCTAACTCGCCCCTCGCCCTAGCGCTGGCAGCCCGGGACAGAGCCATGAAAGAGCAGACACAAACAACCATGGCAACGCAAGCCCCACCCCCTTCTCAACCTCAACCACACCCCAAGAGCGACGTATCCCAGTCCCTCCCCCCCAACCCCCACAAACCTGGCCTCAATCAGCCCCTCTTCATCGATACCAAGCTCCGCTCCAGCATTGAGCCGGGCTTCGCCAACTCCACGACAACCCTGGGGCGAGGCATAGGGGGGGACCTGAAGAGTCATATGACGGAGCAGAAGTACGAGTCTGACGGAGAGAGGGAGGAGAGGCAGCAGGCGGCGGAGGATGGGAAGGGCATACAGATCGACGTTGTGGACACGTCACAAACGCAGAAAGTGGCCGGTCTGCTAATGGTGCACTCCAAAAACAGCCCAGAGGAGGAAGACAGGGGGCAGGAGAACACACCAGCCCGGGACAACAGCATCCCCAGCGAACTGAGAGACCCCAACCAGCCAAACCCCCCCACCAACAGCCACAGTACCAAGCCCCTGCCCCCCGTGCCACGGGGGAAGACCATCACGGCCGGGGGTTCGGTCGACGAGCCAGTCAAGCTGTCCTTCCGCATGCCCCCTCCCCCGCTGGCCTCGGTGGACATTGAGGAGGTGGAGGAGTTTGTCTTCTCCGAGCCCCTGCCGCCACCGCTGGAGTTCGCCAACAGCATCGACATCCCTGAGGACCAGGCAACGACTATCGCTGAGTTGCTCAAACAACGGGACCAAGAGAGACGCAACGGGATGGGAACCAGGGGGCCACATCCACCCCCCTACTACACTCACGCCCCGATCCCTGTCGGCCAGTTCAGACAAGGGAGCGGGGTGTCCAATTGCATGCCCCCACCCTTCTATCCCCCTCCGCCCCCCGACGGTGGCTTTGAGAAAGGTGTCACTGACTCAAGCATCGAGGAGGTAGACAGTCGCAGAAGTGGAGACCCCCATGTAGAGACTACCAGCACCATTTCCACAGTTTCGAGCATATCTGTACTGTCGTCAGAGGGCGGGTACAACAGCGCCCTGGAGAACACTTCTATGGTTTATACTGGCGGCCAGGCTTACCTCGACGACCGACCCCCTGTTCCCCCCAAGCCCAAAAACAAGCCCATCATCAACAAGAACACTGCACTTTACCACAACATCCTCATGGAGGAATCCCTGGACTCCTTTGAGGCGCCCCCTCCTGTCCCTCCCCCTCCACCCGGGTCCATATCCCCCCCAGAACTCCCCAGGACTCCCCCCCATCGGTCGTCCAAGCTGTGGGGCGAGCCCCCGGAGCTAAGGAGCCCACCCATGCCCGACCCCAAGGCCACGGTTATCAACGAGCTGAGCTCAATCTTATCACAGATGCACCGGCCCAAACCGGGGGACTCCCTGGACTCACCCACCACAGGGGCCAGGGGCGGCTTTGGAACCAGGTAACACATAAATCTACCTTCCCTTTGACCTTTACCACCTACGCCGACACCTCTCACCTTTGACCTTTAAACAAACCCCTACCCTACCCTCCATCTCCAAAGAGCCAAGCTGCGGGCATTAAGAATGTTAGATGGTCTATATTTTCTATTTTTATATATCCATCTGCTGATCAAATATTCCCTCTGAAACTTGGTCCTGGACCCTCCCCCCAAGGGGTAAAGTTTTGGTTGTTTCCCTAGCACTACTCAGCTGATTAAAATAACCAACTCATCATCAAGCTTTGATTATTTGAATCAGCTGTGTAGTGCAAGGGCAAAAAAACAAATCTTGCACTCAAAAGGAGTGCATGTTCAACTTCATTACAAACTTGTTCCCATCTCAAGAAAAAAAAAAATATTACTAGAGTTAGTGCCAATTAAGTGCCAATTAAAGTAACAGGGTTAAATATTTAATCTTAAATCAGCTATAAATCCCTTTGTGACAGGAGGAAGGGAAGCGTGATGTGTGCAACAGGGAGGGCCAATTGAATGCAAGCACCACAAAAATATGAAATTGTGAACACATTTCTAGCATTCATTTTTCTACCGCGGAAAAAAAAATTGGGTTAAGTGGGTTAAAATCTTCCTAGAAGTCGGAAAAACATGGACAATGCTGTTTTTTTGTTGTACTTTAGCAAGTCTTTATTCATATTATAAATCAGATTTTTCCATGTTGTTTATTTTAAAGGGCACGATATATATTATTACAGGCTTTTAAAATTCAATATTGGTGCAAATGTTCTACTTAAAATATCAAAGGCACTTAAAAGGCACTCTATTCTTGGAACTACTGTACTATATCTACTATATCTACTGATAAGGTTAGATTTAGCCCAATCCTAGCAAAATTATGTTTGTAATGCACTAGATGGTTTCAGCTGCAATACAAGCTAAGTCCTCTGAATTGTGCATGGAACGTTAACCACAATGCTACACTAGCTAAGTGCAAACTACATTGCAATGGAGCCACAATGATAGCTAGATCTATCCACAAGACTTCTGACATTATGTTTATGCCATAGGTCATGCATGCATTGTGTATGTTATGTTTTCATTTTTAATTTAATCTTTATTTAACTAGGCAAGTCAGTCAAGAACACATTCTTATCTACAATGACGACCTACCCCGGCCAAACCCTAACCCGAATGACGCTGGGTCAATTGTGCACAACCCTATGGGACTCCCAATCACGTCCGGCTGTTGATACAGCCTGGAATCAAACCAGGGTCTGTAGTGACGCCTCTAGCACTGAGATGCAGTGCCTTAGACCGCTGCGCCACTCAAGAGCCCGTTGTTAAACCTTCATTGGAATTTCAGTTTGCTTCCTGAATTGACAGCCTTCAATTCAAATTGACCTCAGCCCTGGTGTGTGTGTGAATGTATGTGTGTGTGTGTGTGTGTGTGTGTGTGCTTTTTTAAGCTGCCCTTCCTCTTGCGTAATGAAGAATAAAAAAAATATGTTAAATTATTCACGGGTCACATGCATTTTGTATGAAACAGACCATCCTTTATATATATATATATATATATATAATATGTCCTCCTTTCGCTTTATCTCTCTCTCCTCTTCCCCCTGTCTCTATCTCATTAAGATGAGAATGGGAGGGGGTGGAAGTATTTAAGTAAGAGGGCTTGGCTCTGTTCTATTTCTAAGAGGAGGTTAGAGGTTAGTTTCTGTTCTACTTGTGTTGACAGGAAATGGTTGCCTAATGGCTTAAAATGAATTCTTCCACTGCTCTATGTTTGCTACATAATTCACTCTGAGACTGCTATCATTGAAGCAAATGGTGACCTCACAATGAGGGGTGTTGTACAAAACAAAGTCATCAACGATTGGATCATCTCTAACCAATCAGTTTCAAAGCCATCTCGTTCCAAAATCATGGGCATTAATATGGAGTTGGTCCCCCCCTTTAATGCTATAACAGCCTCCACACGTCTGGGAAGGCTTTCCACTAGATTTTGGAACATTTCAGCTGGGACTTGCTTCCATTCAGCCACATGAGTATTAGTGAGGTCGGGCACTGATTTTGGCGATTAGACCTGGCTCTCAATCGGCGTCCCAAGGATGTTCAATGGGGTTGAGGTCAGGGCTCTGTGCAGGCCAGTCAAGTTCTTCCACACCGATCTCGAAAAACCATTTCTGTATGCATCTCACTTTGTGCACGGGGGCATTGTCATGCTGAAACAGGAAAGGGCCTTCCCCAGACTGTTGCCACAAAGTTGGAAACACAGAATCGTCTACAATGTCATTTTATGCTGTAGCGTTAAGATTTCCCTTCACTTGAACTAATGGGCCTAGCTTGAACCATGAAAAACAGACCCAGACCATTCTCTTCCTCAACCACCAAATTTTATTTGGCACTATGCATTCGGTCAGGTAATGTTCTCCTGGAATCCGCCAAACCCAGATTTGTCTATCTGACTGCCAGATGGTAATGCTCGGCCATGGAATCCTATTTCATGAAGCTCCCGACAAACAGTTATTGTGCTGACGTTGCTTCCAGACGCAGTTTGGAGCTCGTTAGGGAGTGTTGCAACCGAGGACAGACAAGTTTTACACACTACGTGCTTCAGCACTCGGCGGTTCCTTTCTGTGAGCTTGTATGGCCTACCACTTTGCGGCTCAGCCATTGTTGCTTCTAGACATTTCCACTTCACAATAACAGCACCTACAGTTGACAGGCAGCTCTAGCAGGGCAGAATTTGACGAACTGACTTATTGGAAAGGTGGCACCCTATGACGGTGCCATGCTGAAAGTCACTGAGTTCTTCAGTTAGGCCATTCTACTGCCAATGTTTGTCTATGGAGATTGCATGGCGGTGTGCTAAACCAACCCTGTGAACGGGTTTCTTAACATTTTAAATATTAACAGTGATGTAAGTCGGAAGTTTGTGGAGCAGGGTTTTGTAAACAAAAATAGCGTAATGATGTGATCAAATCAAATTTTATTTGTAAAATTAGCCTTACAGTGAAATGCTTACTTACAAGCCCATAACCAACAATGCGGTTTTAAGAAAAATTGAGTGTTAAGGAAGTATTTTACTAAATATACTGAAGTAAACAATAAATAAATACAAACAATGAAATGTCATCGATGCACTTATTGATGAAGTCAGTGACTGATGTGGTGTACTCCTCAATGCCATCGAAAGAATCTTGCAACATAGTCCAGTCTGTGCTAGCAAAACAGTCCTGTAGCTTAGCATCGGCGTCATTTGACCACTTCCATATTGAGCGAGTCACTAGTACTTCCTGCTTTAGTTTTTGCCAAATAGAGGGGGAGGGAGAGCATTGTACGTGTCTCCATGTGGAGAAAAGGTGGTCTAGAGTTTTTTCCCCTCTGGTTGCACATTTAAGTTTCCCTACGTTAAACTCCCCGGCCACTAGGAGAGACACCTCTGGATGAGCATTTTGTTGTCTACCTGACTTAAGAGGTCCAGCCAACCTTTTTGTAAAGAATACAATGATGAGTAATTAAACTGTCTCCTGTGATAAAACGAATGGCGCTATGAAAAACATAATACAGAGGTTTAAGAGTAGAGGCAGCCGCACTTTGATAAATAGCATCCCCATAATCAAGAACAGGTAGAAAAGTTGACTGCACAATCTGCTTCTTGCTGTCTAGAGAGAGACAATATATTTGTCTGTTGCCTTTGAGAATTGCATTCAAATACATTTCAATTCAAGAAGCTTTATTTATTTATTGGCACGAGTTAGGTTTTTATTATGACAGATAAGACAAGAGGGTTCCCCTGTAGCTTTGAGGTTTTTCTGGGAACTGTTAGGTCTAATAGATTAAAGAGTCCTCAGTGTTTGACTATGGAATTTGTTAGAGCCAGAAGGGAGAGAGTGGCCTATATAGCTACCTGGTTGGGAAAAATGTCTTAATCTCTTAGCCTAGTGCAGTTAATTTTCCAGTGTTTGTGTTTTTTGTTTTTTTGTTGTTTTTTTAGGGGGTAGATCAGCATTAATATTACAGATGGACTGTGGCTTCTACCAATGGAATTGTCTGCATCATTTCCAATTCCCCATATATATTTTTTTGTATATGTACAGTACCAGTCAAAGGTTTGGACACACCTACACATGCCAGGGTTTTCTTTATTTTTACTATTTCCTACATTATAGATTCATTGTGAAAATAAAACTATGGAATAACATGTATGGAATCATGTAATAACCAAAAAAGTGTTAAACATATCAAAATATATTTTATATTTGAGATTCTTCAAAGTGGCCACCCTTTGCCTTATTGACAGCTTTGCACAATCTTGGCATTCTCTCAACCAGCTTCATGAGGTCACCTGGAATGCATTTCAATTAACAGGTGTGCCTTGTTCAAGGTTAATTTAATATGTTTGAGCCAATCAGTTGTGTTGTGGCAAGGTAGGGGTAGTATACAAAAAATAGCCCAATTTGGTAAAAGACCAAGTCCATATTATTGCAAGAAAAGCTCAAATCAGCAAATAGAAACGACAGTCCATCATTACTTTAAGACATGAAGGTCAGTCAATCCAGAAAATTTCAAGAACTTTGAAAGGTTCTTCAAGTCACAACAACCATCAAGCGCTATGATGAAACTGGCTCTCATGATGCCTGCCACAGCGGAGGATAAGTTCATTAGAGTTAACTGCACCTCAGATTGTAGCCCAAATAAATGCTTCACAGAGTTAAAGTAACAGTCACATCGGAACTTCATAGGATATTGCATGAATCAGGCCTTCATGGATGAATTGCTGCAAAGAAACCATTACTAAAGGACACCAATAATAAAGAGACTTGCTTGGGCCAAGAAACAGGCAATAGACATTAGACCGGTGGAAATCTGTCCAAATTTTAGATTTTTGGTTCCAACCGCCGTGTCTTTGTGAGACGCAGAGTAGGTGAACGGATGATCTCTGCATGTGTAGTTCCCACCATGAAGCATGGAGCAAGAGGTGTGATGGTGTGGGGGTGCTTTGCTGGTGACACTGTCTGTGATTTATATAGAATTCAAAGCACACTTAACCAGCATGGCTACCACAGCATTCTGCAGGGATACGCCATCTCTACTGGTTTGAGCTTAATGGGACAATGACTCAAAACAGGCTGTGTAAGTGCTATTTGACCAATGAGAGTGGAGTACTGCATCAGATGACCTGGCCTCCACAATCACCTGACTTCAGTCCAATTGAGATGGTTTGGGATGAATTGGACCGCAGAGCGGAGGAAAAGCAGCCAACAAGTGCTCAGCATATGTGGGAACTCCTTCAAGACTCTTGGAAAAGGATTCCTCATGAAGCTGGTTGAGAGACTTAAGCTGTCATCAAGGCAAAATGTGGCTACTTTGAAAAATCTCAAATATAAAATATATTTTCATTTGTTTAACACTTTTTTGCTTACTACATGATTCTATATGTGTTATGTCATTGTGTTGATGTCTTCACTATTATTCTACAATGTAGAAATTAGTAAAAAATTAAGAAAAATCTTTGATTGAGTAGGTGCGTCCAAACGTTTGACTGGTACTGCATATTGTTTAAAAATATATATATATATTTATATTTTCCTTTATTATTCTACCCTAACCCTAACACCCCTTCCGTAATTGGAATAGACTAATGGACAACAATACATAGGCTTCTACTTTTGCGGACACAGTATATTTTACATTAGGTATCTTTTTTTGTTTTAGTCCCTCCCTCAAGCTACCCTCAACCCCTCCTATATATCTCTGAAGACCATCTATTTATGATTTCTAATTACCATATTTTTGTTGCTGTGATGTTTCACAAAAGTTCTGAACCTTTCTATTTTCATAGTTTATACAGATTGTAAATTTAAGATAAGAGTGTTATTATATTATTGGTCGATTGACTATGACTTTTCAAATCAACCAGAAGTGCTATTTGCAGAGTTAGCTCGAGATAAATGTTGCAAATCTTCAGCCATTCCTGGACCTGGACCTGAACCAAAAACAAGCATTTGGCCAGTACCAAAACAAGTGATATTATCACGTTTAGGAGAAGACCCAGATGCAGACAGTATCAAAGTAACAAAAGTTTATTACTAGAACAGGGGTCAGGCAAAACGACAGGTCAAGGGCAGGCATAGGTCAGTAATCCAGATCAGAGTGCATAAGGTACAGAACGACAGGCAGTCTCGGGGTCAGTGCAGGCAGAGGTCAATAATCCAGGGCCGTGTGACAAGGTACAGAACGGCATGCAGGGTCAGGGTAGGCAGAAATGGTCAAAACCTGGAAAACTAGAAAAAGACAAGAGCAAGGGGTAAACCGCTGTAGACTTGACGAACAAAACAAACTGACCACAGACAAACAGAGAACACAGGTATAAATATACTGGGGATAATGGGGAAGATGGGCAACACCTGGAGGGGGGTGGAGGCAAGCACAAAGACAGGTGAAACAGATCAGGGTGTGACAGATATAATGATTCTGTCTCTTCACAGCAACATTTGCAGAGCTAGGATGGTTGTATATAACATTCTATTGGTTGCAAGAATTTTGTATAATAATAAAAAATGTAGAAACTAGGAACTGTTGAATCCAGCGTTGTTTTGTGTATCAGTTCATAAACCCTGTGTCATGGAATCGGTACATCGAAAATCTCTTCCCAACTATTTTGCAACCTGTATGGCGCAGCTGTATTTCTTTGGTCCTTAAATTAAACTGGTATACTTTTTTATTTATCACAATTTTCTTTGAACAATTTTGGTCTTTAATGCGGGGCCGAAGTTCCTTACCTTCTCCCCCTTCTCCCCCTTCCACTTGTCTCAGTTGGTCAATCAGTTGGTTGTAATTTGGATAGAGCAGACATTTCCAGATATTTTTGCTAACTGCACATGTGACATAACTCCACCAGTCATATTTATGATATCATTTACAAAGATTATGCAGTTGTCTTTTTTTCATTCAAAAATGTTTTTATCAATTAGTATATTTGACTTAATAATATGTATAATATGCCATAATATGTCTTATAATTTTTGTTCTGTCTTTTCTGGTGGATTAAAGTGCAATTGCAACCAGCTTTCTATGGCTTGTTTTAAAAATAGCGATATTTTGGGGATGATACATTTTTCAAATAACCGAAAGGGAGAGGTAGTAATCTGAATAAAGGGCAAAGCCCATTCTTGAACATGGGGTAAGCCATTCTTACTAATCTGCTGGAGAACCAGTTTGGATTTAAGTATAGCTTTTGTATGACTGAAGCCTTTAGTGAGAGGTCAAATGCTTTAATATTTAATCATTTCTGCCCTCCGAGTTCATAAAATAAAGTGGAAATAAAGTGGAATATTTTTTGCTCATATAATAAAATAAAAAAACAAGTCATTATGTGTAGGCAGGGCTATAAGTAAATAGGTAAACTGGGATATGAAAAACGAGTTAATCAGGGTGATTTTTCCACGTATAGACAGGTATTGTCATTTCCATAGTAGCAAGAGCTTATCTATTTTTGCTAACTTTCTATTAAAATGTATTGTAGTGAGATGATTTATTTATTTCAGGTTATGAATACTTCTCCAGTGTTTGCAGATCTGTTTTTTTGACTAGGTATGAGTAAATTATATGGTGATGGTTTCCACTACACCTATCCCTCCAATGGACTGACCAGAGCTTCCTTCCGCTAGATTGCTTACAGCTTTCTGGTTCGCCACAGATCTGCAAACACAGAAGAGATAGGTGCTAAGGAAAGGTTGTAGGCGAAGGTGTTTGGGACTGGCATATTCTGTCCATTTCAAGCTGATTGATTGGAATAAGTTGGACCAATGATATTGACAGAGTTTTCCGTAAAACTTGTTATATGGAAAACAGATACACTACTTAGTGTAGGTTAAAGGGAAAGATGGCACTGTACTGTATAGTACAGCCTGAGGGAAGGAGAGAGATCATATAGAACAGTTGAAGTGAGCAAGTGTGTGAGGGATTAGGTAGCAGAAGGGGCAAGGTGCCATGTAGCTGAGCACATGGAACAGATGGATATGAAAGAGAGGGTGGCCTATATTCTCTCTCTCTCTCTCTCTCTCTCTCTCTCTCTCTCTCTCTCTCTCTCTCTCTCTTTCTCTCTGTCTCATTCTCGGGCCTTCCATCTCTCTTTATTTCTCTGTATATTTCTCTTTCTGTCTGTTTCTTTCTGTCTCAGTTTCTCCCCCCCTCTCTAACTTAGACAGGTTCATAAGAAACAGTCTCTCTCCGTCTTCAGCGTTGAACGCTACGACATGAGTGATTTGTTTTTCCTCCTTTTTAGCATTCTTAAATGTTTTCCTTTTCACTTTTATCCCTGTCTTTGAGGTTCACAGATTAGTGCGCCGGTGAATGAAAGGAGTTGAGGCCTTGAGGCCTGCTGGAGTGGTGTCAGCGGGAGGGGGGGGGGGGGGGAATGTGTGTGTCAAGCCTAACCGTAGGTCAGTGTCATCACAGTGTGCACATCCACATCACGTGCCACCTCCTTTACTAGGCCACGGTTGCATAACATATCCGAGTGTGTGCGTGTGTGTGAGACTAAGTGTGTGATTGTGTGCGTGAGTGCATGCAGGCATGCGTGCATGTCTGAGGGTGTGGTGAGATGGAGAAAGAGTCTCATGACTGTTTTTGTGTGTGTATGCGTGTGTACAGTAAATTATATCTATAATGGTTAAATTCACTGCACTAAGTTCCAGTACTAACTCTGTAGAAAATGGCTCAGATGATGTTGTGTGTGCTCTCTAATGACATGGTCAAAGCAGACCCATTTATACACAGTAAACCATTCAGCTTCTGGGCTATTACATCTACTATGGAAGGTTGGAGCGAAAGCTTGGTCATTAAAGGAAGCAAGTCAGAAGGTATCATTTCTACTTTCATTGCTGGATAATGTCTGCCCATGTGTGGTCCAGGGTGTGTTCTGCTCTGTCACAGTAGGGTATTGACACCCTCATCCCTCTCCCACCTCGTCAGCATGATGGTATTGATTGCGATCACAAGTGCAACAGCAAGGTATTGTTCAGTTAGAAATGGATCAGTGTGTCAGATAACGAAGCATCGACTTCTATAACTTTTATAAGTGCATTCATGGGGCATGTGCAGTTCATGGGCATGCACAGTATATGTGAAATAGACCAGACTATGACTGTTAGAGGAAATTACGAGATTTCTGTTCTGTGAAGTGAATTTTTTAAGTCCCATCTTCCCAAGCAGGTTATCGCGTTGGAGTGAGTTGTCAGTTAAGAAGGACAGATGTTCTTTCTTCACTACATTTTGTCAGATTTTGTGCTCCACTTTTTCCCCCTTTTTGTGTGTGTGTTCGTGCGTGATAGAGGGTTTGTGTCTCTCCATCTGTTTTGTTGTTGTCTCATCTTTTCATGTGTCCTCTGTTTCACTCCATCTCTCACTCCATCACGACGACTTCCCGTGGAAAAGCTGGTGCTGAAAAAACAAGCTGTACGTTTTACCCATGGTGCAAAGTGCTACAGGTCCAGAGGGGGGACTGAGTGCTTTCACATTGGCCCAATTCCATTTGGGACAAATAACGCCCTGGTGTTCTTCACTTCCCCTCCCTAACTTCCCTTAAGTTTATCCATATAGTACGAGGGAAAGAAGGGACAACCAACCCGGGCACCAAGGGCTGCTGAGTATTCTGTTTTTTTGTCCAAACTTAGGAGTGTAATTACAGTATACAGTGGCAAGAAAAAGTATGTGAACCCTTTGAAAACGCATAATTGTTTGTGAGTTATTAGTTTAAACAGACTGTGTTTGTCTATTGTTGTGACTTAGATGAAGATCAGATCAAATGTTATGACCAATTCATGCAGAAATCCAGGTAATTCCAAAAGGTTCACATACATTTTCTTGCCACTGTATTTAATGACTTCTACACATATATTAGTTGACGAATTAGCAGGCATTGCAGCCCTTCAGAGCCCGATCAGTTTGGAACCACAGAAGGAAGTTTAGAGGTGGAATTGAAAGAGGGTGTTAATCTGAATGGAATGGAGCATAGTTGTGTTTGTTTTTGGGGGAGGTGATGGGTTTGCCCTGTGTTTCCCTGCTCTCACACCATACGCCTCTTCATCCATCTCCCCATCGATCCATCACTCATCTCACCACTCCATCTGGTGCTGCACAAATCTCTGTGGTCTGTGGGGGGCTGATATGTACACTACACACTACACTGTTCCTAAAAAATGTATATTTACATTAGATTGCAAACCAGATCTAGGTTCTCTCTTCCATCCCTCTAGTGTTGTGTCAAGCCCACTGCATGTTTGTGTTAGGTATATATATTTTTGTGAGTCGAGGATACTGTGATGCTGAAGCCAGATGGTCAAATGGTATTCTTCTGGAATTAACTGCTGGATATGACAGTAATAATCACTTCAGAATGATTCATCCCAGCTGTGCTGACCTCAAATACTGTATAATCCTCTTCCTCGATATGGTGCATTGTTGTTGTATGTACAATTCAACTACCAAGAGACGTGTGTGTGTTTTTCCTGGCTATCTGCGTTCTCTTAAACAGAGTCTGTCACTGTTACTGTTACTGTTTTGTTAGACTTCAGTGCGGCTTTTGAAATTATCGATCATAGTCTGCTGCTGGAAAAATGTATGTGTTATGCCTTTACACCACCTGCTATAGGTCAGGTGCCACAAAGAGGGATTACAATTGGCTCAGAACAGGGCAGCACAGCTGACCCTTAAATGTGCACAGAGAGCTAACATTAATAATATGCATGTCAATCTCTCATGGCTCAAAGTGGATGATAGATTGACTTCATCACTACTTGTTTTTGTGTTGACAAGCTGAATGCACCGAGCTGTTTGTTTAAACTACTAGCATACAGCTCGGACACCCATGCATACCCCACAAGACATTCCACCAGAGGTCTCTTCACAGTCCCCAAGTCCAGAACAGACATTGTGAGGCGCATAATTCTACATGGAGCCATGAATACATGGAACTCTATTCCACATCAGGCAACACATGCAAGCAGTAGAATCAGATTTAATAAACAGATAAAAAATACACATTATGGAACAGCGGGTAATGTGAAGAGACATACACACCCAGGTACAGACACACGCATACGCACACAAACGCTAACACACGCACTCCACACACACGTACATTGTAATATTATTGTATTGTGGTATTCTACATTTTGTATTGTAGATATGTAGTGGTGTAATAATGTTATATGATGTAGTGTTTTATCCTTTGTTAATATGTTTTGACCCCAGGAAGAGTAGCTGCTGCCTTGACAGCAGCTAATTGGGATCCCCTAATAAATGAACCTTAGAGGGAATGCCAGCTGAAATATGCAATGGTGAAAATCACATGTGATATATGGTTATTTCAATGTAAATGAATATCCCAGTCAAATACTGTTCACTGTTTAAATGTTGAATGCCACATCCAAATGACAAAGTGTTTGTACCAATGATGTATATAAATCCTGAATTGAGGATGCTAAGTATTGGCCATTCAAAGGCTTTGAAGTCTTCCATAGGAATGAAAAGGACAAAATTGCATGTAAATATAATTTTTGTTGTTGTACTGTGGACAGTAACATTAGCAGTCTCAAAACAAAGTAGATTTTAAGGATTTGAAAAAAATATATATATTTTTTTACTATGTTTAGCTCACATAATATAATTTAAAAGTATGTATTAAGGTGTCTAATATAATAAATGTGGCCAAAATTAATGTAGTTATTAATAAAGGCATTTCTATAGCTTCCAAAATATATTTTTTAAATGGTGAGGGAGTGCCAAGATGTAGGCACGGTGGCTTCAACACAGCGCCCCCTACAGTTATCTAATGTACAGTGCATTCGAAAAGTATTCAGAATCCTTGACTTTTTCCACATTTTGTTACGTTACAGCCTTATTCAAAAATGTATTACATTAAAAAAATTCCATATCAATCTACACATAATACTGCTTAAAGACGAAACGGGTCTTTAGACATTTTTACAAATGTATAAAAAATATACACTACCGTTCAAAAGTTTGGGGTCACTTAGAAATGTAGGTCTCTCTTTATGTACTGTTGTGTTGTCTCTCTTGTCGGGATCTGTGTTTTGTCCTATATTTGTATTTATTTTATTTTTAATCCCTGCCCCCGTCCCCGCAGGAGGCCTTTTGCCTTTTTGTAAATAAGAATATGTTTTTAACTGACTTGCCTAGTTAAATAAAGGTTAAATAAAAAAATGGTTGCCCTTAGTATGAAGATTTAATCCGGAGATCTCTTTAGCTATCATACTCTAATTCCACTGATTTCAAAACTCGATCCTCCAGAAAGTGGAGATCAATATTTATGCAGCTCCACTATAAAATACCTAAAAAAAAGACGCGTTCGACAGGATTATCAACACAGACTGACCAGGGGAGCAGGGGAGCAACGGGGTGACCAAGAACCAAATGGTCACTCTGAAAGAGCTCCAGAGTTTCTCTGTGGAGATGGGAGAACCTTCCAGAAGGACAACCATCTCTGCAGCACTCCACCAATCAGGCCTGGTATAGTGGCCAGGTGGAAGCCACTCCTCAGTAAAATGCACATGACAGCCCACTTGGAGTTTGCTAAAAGGCACCTAAATGACTCTCAGACCATGACAAACAAGATTCTCTGGTCTGATGAAACCAAGCATGAACTCTTTAGCCAGAATTCCAATTCCACACCTGGAGGAAACCTGGCACCATCCCTACGGTGAAGCATGGTGGTGGCAGCCTCATGCTGTAAGGATGTTTTCAGTGGCAAGGACTGGGAGACTAGTCAGGATCGAGGGAAAGATGAACGAAGCAAAGTACAGAGAGATCCTTGATGAAAACCTTTCTCCAGAGCGCTTAGGACCTTACACTGGTCTCTGAAGTCTCTGAAGTCTCTGAATGTCCTTGAGTAGCCTAGGCAAGGCCCGGACATGAACCCGATCGAACATCTCCAGAGAGACCTGAAAATAGCTGTGCAGCGACGCTCCCCATCCAACCTGACAGAGCTTGAGAGGATCTGCAGAGAAAAATGGGAGAAACTCTCCAAATACAGGTGTGCCAAGCTTGTAGCGTCATACCCAAGAAGACTCAAGGTTATAATCACTGCCAAAGGTGCTGAATACTTATGTAAATGTGATATTTATCTTTTTTTTATACACTTGGACAATTTCTAAAAACCTGTTTTTGCTTTGTCATTATGGTGTATTGTGTGTAGATTGAAGAGGTAGCTTGCTTGTCTGTCTTAGCTGGCATGCCTGCTGACAGGGTTGATAGACTTTAGAAAAGCAAGCAATTACTAAATGTACTGAATAAGACTCACATTCCTTTAAATCTTCTACCCAGATTTGAGCAGAGATGCAAAGAAGCATATTTAGTTTCTTTAAAAAATACATCAGGAGAATACAGACAGCTCAAGATGTATGCTTAAATATGCTGAATAATAAACATATTTTGTACACAAAATTATGGCTCTATATTGCAGGGAAAAAAAGCTTTTCAGGTGTTTGAAAAATGCTAAATATGGATAGCCTACTTGTTAAATAGTAGACTGTAAAATAACAGTGAAGTAAAGGTTTAGGTAAAAATCCACTTACAACACTGCACCCTAGTGGCTCTTTCAAGTATTTCAGTAGAATTCTGTGCTTAGATCAGTAAGATACTGAATGTTCATGAACTTTGTGTTTATTTAGAAAGCTCTAGGTGAACCCCACTTCCACACCAAGCCTCAGCAGGTTTACCACACGTCAAGGTCAGCGAACACTAGCCAGGTCTGAACACACACACACCCAACCACACGTATGCTGTAGTGGGGGGATGTGAGTCACATGTGGAGGGGGAGGAGTCTGCTTCTTGGCGGATGTTTCTATCTGGCCAAGTTTCTCTAGGTTGCCATGGTCTTCTTTGGTTGCTATGTTCTGATCATTATGGTCTGGACTCGTTTGTACAGCCACTCTATACCATAGTTCATCACTGTGCCATACATATGTTAGGTTCTCATGATCTCTCTTTTCTCCCTCTCTATTTTCTCTTTCTCTCTCTCTCTTCAGCTCTCCAGCCACAGGAAGCCAGCGGAACTCCAGCGTGTCTTTCAGCCTGCCCCCCTCCTCCTGCACCCCTCCTTCCAGCCTGCCCCCTCACCTCTGCAGCCCCCCGGACACCTCGTCCCTCTCCTCGCCCCCCTGCCCCTCTTCTTTAACCCACTCTTCCTCACCCAGCCTTAGCGACCTTTTCGGCCTGCCCACCCTGCCCATGGAGAATGTGAGAGGCTTCGGCAGCATGGGCGGTAGCCTTGGTGAAGGGTCCTCGTGCGGTGGCTCGCGCTCCCCCTCGCCGCTCACCCTAATGCAGGCCATAGCCACCTCGGGCAAGCCCTTTGCCTCCAAGCCCGTGGAGCTGTGGAGCAAGCTGGACGTGGCCGACTGGCTGGACAGCCTGAATCTGTCGGAGCATAAAGACGCCTTCCTGGACAACGAGATCGAAGGCGCCCACCTGCCTTCGCTGCAGAAAGAAGATCTGATTGACCTGGGGGTGACGCGGGTGGGCCACCGCATGAACATCGAGAGGGCCCTCAAAATGCTGCAGGACAGATAAAGCCAGGGGGTGTGGATTTATCTGGAACACTCTCTCTCCTACCTGTTTTCCTTCTCAGTCTTGGAAAGTCTTGGACGATTTAGGAATCGGCCTCTGACTACTCCCTTCCTGCCTCGCCTCTGTGGCGTGTTTGTGTTTGATCACTCCTATTCTGCTTCCCGAGCATCAGGGGATGTCGGAATCCTGGAGGAACTGCTGGGAATAGCCTGGAGAAAGGCGGCGTTCCCGAATACAGAATGGAGAAAGAGTGGAAAAAATCCTGCATCTTTTTAGGGATGCTCACAATACAAAAGACCACACTTTGGAATACTCTTGAAACGTAGCCCTCAAACACTTTGAAATACTGATAAAAATCAGTACTGGAATACTCAATCCTTTTTCAAGCTCCCCCAGCGCGGGTGTTTGAAACCAGCTGAGCTGGTTGGCACTCCTTTTCTATCTTTGCTAGAGTTTCTTCAGATAATATTTCTTCACTAGAGTAAAACCGTGGGTTATGTTTATGGATGCATCTGATGTTGTAGAGACATTTGAAAAACAGACATTTGAAAAACATTAGAAACGAAAACCTTTGCAGAAATGTTTAGCTGAATCCTAAACCATATCATTCGCCACACACACACACACACACACACACACACACACACACACACACACACACACACACACACACACACACACACACACACACACACACACACACACACACACACACACACACACACACACACACACACACACACACACGATGATGTGTTGGTCACTCTAATGCATGGCTGGAGGGGCTCCACTGTAGCAGGCGCCACTGTCCCCTTCACATCCCTGTTCACTGTGGAAGGTGTGTGTATTTGCCTTTTGTCAGAGACATGTTTGTGATGTACGTGTGTGTGTGCACACACTGTGGGAGGTTTGTTAAATGTGTTTTAGAAAGACATGAGTGAGAGTGCAAGGCCTAGATTCTGTCAGCCTATTCAAGGTGTATATTGCATCTCACATTCCAGTGTTCGAACTTGTAAACAGGGCTCCATGGGATTTATCTTAATGCAACTCCGTACAGCCAATGGCAATGTCCGTTTTAGGTATAATGCTGGGAGCCGCTTGTGGATTTGACAGCTCTAACACAGTTCCACCTCCGACACCGCAAAAACAACAGCTACGCGGGTGTTGGAAGGCATGAATCTGATAGAATCTAGCCCTAAGTGTTGGCATCAGGTGTGTTGTCATCGTCTTCCACACACTTGACAGCGACCCCGACAGGAGTGGGATGCAACCTCCCTACACCCTACCGCCCAACCGACCAATCTCCCTTCAGGCCTATAACAGAAATAATCCACCTATCACAACAACCTTGGGAAACTCCATTTTCTGCCACAATATCGCCATCTCTCCTCTTTGTTCATCCATCTTTAATCATTTCTAGTTATTGAGTGATTCCTTTCGCAAATCAAACATTTATTTTTTATTAGTACCAGTGTGTGCTGTTGTGGTATAGGTGAGGGCTGTATTTTCTTTGGTTGACAATGATTCTCGGCGAGAATTTGAAGACGCCCACTTTGAAAGGATGAGAGCAAAACGGACGTTATTTCGTGGTCTCTGTTAACGTAGGACACTGTGGTTGACTGTGTGCTCACCTACAGTATACTGTATAGTGCAGGGGCCAAGAATAATAGGAATAATATGAATTCACTCAAAACACAAAAATGTGGGTTCCTGAGTGGCGCTGCGGTCTAAGGCACTCCATCTGAATCCAGGCTGCATCACATCCGGCCGTGATTGGGAGTCCCATAGGGCGGCGCACAATTGGCCCAGCCTCGTCCGGGTTAGGCTGGGGTAGGCCGTCATTGTAAATAAGAATTTGTTCTTAAATGACTTGCCTAGTTAAATAAGGTTACATTAAAAAATATATATATATATAATAATAATACATATACTACCCAGACATTCACACAATCACCGAAGAGGATTTAAACAAATATTTATAGGAACGTTTACAAAGTTTGTGTATAATCCGTGTTTGCATCGCCAATGAATCACAAAACGTCATTATTGACAAGAAGAGGTGTTAATCCTATCTGGTGTTTCCAGAGGGAAGAAAATAGGTGTGACACAGCAGCACTGACCGAGCAGGCTTTAGATGGTGCATTTGGTCCCTGTTAATTTGAGAATGAGAGGGAGAGTCCTCAGTAACACTTTACTTAAGCATGCAGGTATAACCATTCTGTAAGGCTTGCTTATAAAACGTTATAACGTATTATTACTACAGGCTTCAAGTAAAGTGTTACTGAGTCATTTTCTCAACACCAGTGAAAAGCTCGCACACCAATGAGCAGGTAGAACAAGCTTATCTTCTAATCAGAAATCCCATCTGACAGCCAATCAATCTCCATCCCTTTTCACGAAACACCATTACTTCAATGTTAATATGAGAACTGCTGATAGGTGAGTACCCAGGAAGTGTTTGGTGGCATTGTTTTTTACGTAAATTGAATATATTTATTGCTTTGAATGTGTATAAAGGAATGATTTAAAGAAAAGAGTACATATATAGAATAATGATATGTATAATATTTCTAAAAGGTTTAGAGAGAGAATTTCTATGAAAGAATAGGACCATTGTATCCACCCTCAGAACTTATTTCCTTGTAACTTTATCCCTGTTTTGTGTTTGGATAGTGCCTCGAATAGCTCATTATTCTCTACATAGTGCCCCATTTCTGGCCTTTCTGCCTCTGAACTAGATTATAACTACCCCATAATGCACTGCAAAGAGAAGTGTGGAAGCCATGTATTCTACTGTACCCAGATTACCTATATATTATAACATATCACTAAAACGTGAACAGTATGTGTGATCATTTGAGACATTATCCATGATTCTATCAGTTCACAGGGATGTTCTATGAACATAACCATGATTGTTTGGATTGTCTGCAATTTAGGGGCTCCTGTTAGACAAAAAAAAAAGCTCCCTTGGTGATTATTCCTTTCTCTCGCTCCCTGTCCCTGTGTGCAACTGTATGATGATGAAGGGAAGACAAAGGGATGATTTTTTTTAAATGATTTGAAAAGGGAATATCAGGCCAACAGAAGTAGAGGACCTACAGGAGTTTTAACGCTGCTATAATCCATTCATTATTTTAAAAGAAACAACAAAAGAGTGACAGAAAAAAAGCAGTCTTTTTTATGATTATATAGAATTATATGGAATTTTCTAAAAGACATTTGGAGAAAAATGTTCAACTCTAAAGTGTGGTTTGCCAAAAAGTTTTTTTTTTTTTAAAATATATTACTATATTATATATTATATATAAATATTAATTAATATAAATTCATATTATCAGATTTATGAGGAAACTAAGAAGCAATATTTTTACTGAATGGATCTCCTTGGTTGTGGTTTTTCCCAGTCTTAAGATAAACTATCATGATATATCATCACCTGTTGATGTTATGAACACTGATAGCTGGAGTGGACAGAAGACATTTGTCCAATAAAAATGTATTTTATATACTATCCTCTGGCCATCACCTGCCTATCTTGAATATTGTAATTTTTGACAATTCCAATCACTTAGTCTGTGTATAATGTGTGTATAAATGACTGAAACGCTTTAAATGTATACATAAGCTCACAGTCCACTGGATCGAAAACTGTCCCGATAACACTTTTATGCTCAACTTACGTAGTAGACATGTACAAAAAAAGACTAGTTGTGACTGTTGACTTCATGGGAAAAAAAACAACATATCACTAAGCTAATTTATTTGCAGAATTATAGAACTGAGTAGTCGTATTAAGATGCTAGACAAACCATCACTGTGTGACTATAAGGCTATGCTACATAAGGACTGGCATGGCTCACTATCATCACTATCATCACAACACAGTCCTTCACTTACCCATCGGCAACTATTTTGATACTTTTGTTATTTTCTCTTATGGTTGAATTTTTTTATTTTATTTTTTATTCTACATAATTACAAAGACGTTTCCTGCTCTTTTGTGTATATTTGTGTTCATGTTCCATATGTTGTAATTCTGCATACTTAGAGTCGACTATCTAATTATCAAAATGAAAAAGAAAGAGAAGTTCCTTGTAACTGCACTCTTCCTTCCCGCCCAAATCCTCAATACTTCTTGTATGGCAACCAAACAAAAGTTACTGTAAGAAATAAATATAACATTGCACTATGGTTGTATTAATTTCATTCCTGATGTGCCGATTTTTGTGTTTCAAGCGTCTTGCTTCTTTCGATCCGTCTCGAAGGACCATGAAAAAGAGCGCCACCTCCCAAATCAACAACAAGTTATCCCAGTCATAACACCACTGTAATGGGGGTCACGCTGCCGCTGACAGTATACTGTAGCCTCTTCGCGAGCACTTACTACTACACGTGAACACCCTCTCACTACAAATGAACACCCTGTCAACAACTGCCTTAGCCAGCTAAGCCACCGAAAAACTAGCAATTTGATAGCAAGTGAGGTTAACCAATTCAACTCAGTTGCGCTTGTTGGCAGTTGATGTTACTCTTCAGTAACACAGACCCCAAAGCAAATCGGGGGGAGAAAAATAGGTTTATTCAAAGAGGACAAATCATAGATGTTATGCTGGGAGGTAGATGTTCATTCTCCCCTGTCCTCTGTGATTCTCTCCACAGAACAAAGGGACAGGATGTAGTTTTATAACCCAACCCTAACCTGTGGTTGACTAATTAGAATTCATTGCAATTCAACTTGGCCAATATTCAAATAACAAGTATCCTATTTCATGCTCAATAAACAATTTGGACCAATGAGAACTTGCCTTGTAGCTATGAGTCCCGGACTAAAATTCCTCCCATGTCTCTGAACCATTGATCATTAATCCCCTATCACAGAAAAAAAAACTATTTCCATTGATCGTTAGTACTCTATTGACTTTTAGTCCTCTTGAACTTTAGTACTCTATTGACCTTTAGTCCTCTGCGTGGTGTATTGATCTTCAAATATTCTTACACACTAGCACTGTTTTTCAATAGTTGTTGGCAAACTGGGCGTTCAATAGACTGATACTGTAACGCTCGAAGAGGATGGGTGTGGAGTCAGGCGCAGAGAGCAGAAGTATCTGGGAAAAAACGCTTTAATGTCCAAAACAGGAACACGTACAATGGGTGACGCCGAACACAGGCGTAACATATCAAAACCAAGTGCAACTGGGAAATACCGGACAGTGAAAACCCAACAAAAACAGAGTACACCTCTCACGTAAACAGAAACAAGCCCGCACAAACACAGGCGGGCTAACCAAACTTAAATACCCCAACCCAAAAACCCCAACAAGGAACAGGTGAAAACAATTAGACAAAACCAAATGAAAAGGGAAAAGAGGGATCGGTGGCAGCTAGTAGACCGGCGACGACCGCCGAGCGCCGCCCGAACGGGAAGGGGAGCCACCTTCGGTAGTATTTGTGACAGTACCCCCCCCCCCCCCCCCCCCCCCCCCCACGCGCGGCTCCCGCAGTGCCCCGACACCGGCCTCGGGGACGACCCGGGGGGCGAGGCACAGGGCGATCCGGATGGAGGCGATGGAACTCCCTCAGCATAGATAGATCCAATATGTCCCCCACCGGGACCCAGCACCTCTCCTCCGGCCCATACCCCTCCCAGTCCACAAGGTACTGCAGGCCCCTCACCCGGCGTCTCGAGTCCAGAATGGCCCGTATCATGTACGCCGGGGACCCCTCGATGTCCAGAGGGGGCGGAGGGACCTCCGGAACCTCACCTTCGTGCAGGGGACCAGCTACCACCGGCCTGAGGAGAGACATATGAAACGAGGGGTTAATACAATAATACGAAGGAAGTAATAATCTATAACACACCTCGTTTATTCTCCTCAGAGCTTTAAATGGCCCCACACACTGCGGATCCAGCTTCCAGCAGGGCAAGCGGAGGGGCAGGTTTCGGGTCGAGAGCCAGACCTTGTCCCCCGGTGCGAACACGGTGACGGTCAGCACTCCTCTTCTGCCGTCCACTCGCCTGACGTAATGACTCCTGGACGGCCCTCCAGGTCTCCTTAGAGCGCTGCACCCACTCATCCACCGCAGGATCCTGGGTCTGGCTCTGATGCCATGGTGCCAGGACCGGCTGGTACCCCAACACGCACTGAAATGGTGACATGTTGGTAGAGGAGTGGCTTAGTGAATTCTGGGCCATTTCAGCCCAGGGGATGTATCTCGTCCACTCCCCCGGCCGGGCAATACGACCGCAGAAACCTACCCACCTCCTGGTTCACTCTCTCCACCTGCCCATTACTCTCTGGGTGATACCCCGAGGTCAGGCTGACCTAGACCCGCAGACATTCAATAAAAGTCCTCCACACTCGTGATGTAAACTGGGGACCCCAATCAGAAACGATGTCCTCGGGCACCCCGTAGTGCCGGAAGACATGGATGAACAGAGCCTCCGCCAGCTGTAGGGCCGTAGGGAGACCGGGCAACGGGAAAAGACGGCAGGACTTAGAGAACCGATCTACAACAACCAGGATCGTCGTGTTTCCCCGAGACGGGGGAAGATCCGTGAGAAAGTCCACCGATAGATGAGACCACGGCCGTTGTGGAAAGGGGAGGGGTTGTAACTTCCCTCGTGGCAAGTGCCTAGGAGCCTTACTCTGGGCGCTCACCGAACAGGTTTAGACATATAATCGCACGTCCTTAACTAAGGTGGGCCACCAGTACTTCCCCCTAAGACTTCGCACTGTCCTCGAAATACACGGGTGACCCAACGAGGGTAGACTATGAGCCCACCGAATCAATTGGTCACGGACACTCGATGTCCGCGTCCACCTCCCATACTACCGGTGCCACCAGCCTAGCCACCGGAATGATGGGAGTAGGATCGATGGACCGGTCTTCGGTGTCGTAGAGACGGGACAGCGCGTCGGCCTTAGTGTTGAGGGAACCTGGTCTATACGAGATCGTAAATCGAAATCTGGTGAAATACATGGCCCACCTTGCCTGACGAGGATTCAGTCTCCTAGCTGCTCGGATATACTCCAGATTACGGTGGTCAGTTCAGATGAGGAAAGGGTGCTTAGTCCCTTCGAGCCAGTGTCTCCACACCTTCAGGGCCTTAACCACAGCCAACTCCCTGTCCCCCACGTCATTGTTTTGCTCCGCCGGCCCAAGCTTCTTAAAAAAAAAAGCACAGGGGCGGAGCTTCTGTGGCGTACCCGAGCGCTGTGAGAGCACGGCTCCAACCCGGATGCGTCCACCTCCACTATGAACGCTAAAGAAGGGTCCGGATGCGCCAACACTGGCGTGTCAGTGAACAGCGCCTTCAAACGACTGAAAGCCCCGTCCGCATCTGCCGACCACTGAAAACGCACAGGTGGGGGACCTGAGGTAATGGGAGCCGCTACCTGACCAAAACCCAGGATAAACCTCCGGTAGTAATTGGCAAGCCCTAAGAACCGCTGCACCTCCTTTACCGTGGTCGGAGTCGGCCAATTACGCACGGCCTTGATGCGGTCACACTCCATCACCACCCCCGAGGTGGAAATGTGATAACCCAGGAAGGAAACTGCTCGTTTGGAAAACTCACATTTCACCGCCTTCACGTACAGGTCATGCTCCAGCAGTCGCCCAAGAACCTTGTGCACCAGAGACACATGCACGGCGCGTGTGACGGAGTAGATCAAGATATCGTCAATATACACCACCACACCCTGTCCATGCAGGGCTCTGAGAATCTCGTCGACGAAGGATTGAAAGATGGCCGGAGCATTCTTTAACCCGTACGGCATGACGAGGTACTCATAATGGCCAGATGTGGTACTAAACGCGGTTTTCCACTCATCTCCCTCCCGAATACGCACCAGATTATACGCGCTCCTGAGGTCCAGTTTCGTGAAGAACCGCACCCCGTGAAATGATTCCACCGCCGTAGCGATGAGAGGTAGTGGGTAACTAAAACCCACCGTGATGGAATTGAGACCTCGATAATCAATGCACGGACACAAACCACCCTCCTTTTTCTTCACAAAAAAGAAACTTGAGGAGACGGGTGACATGGAGGGCCGAATATACCCGTCCCAGAGCTTCCGCGACATATGTCTCCATAGTCAACGTCTCCTACTGGGACAAAGGATTCACGTGACTCCTGGGCAGTGCAGCGTTTACCTGGAGGTTTATCACGCAATCCCCCTGTCGATAGGGTGGTAATTGGGTCGCCTTCTTTTTACTGAAGGCGATAGCCAAATCGGCATACTCAGCGGGAATGCGCACAGTGGAAACATGGTCTGGACTCTCCACCGTCGTCGCACCGATGGAAACTCCTACACACCTGCCTGAACACTCATCAGGCCACCCCTGGAGAGCTCCCTGTCTCCACAAAATCCTAGGTCTGTGAATAGCCAGCCAGGGGATTCCCAGCACCACCGGAAACGCAGGTGAATCGATAAGGAACAGACTAATCCGCTCCTTATGACCCCCCTGCATAATCATCTCCAGAGGAAGCGTGGCCTCCCTGACCAGCCCTGACCCTAACGGTCGACTATCTAAGGAGTGCACGGGGAAGGGGGGGTCTACCTGAACTAACGGAATCCTCAACCTCTGGGCGAGTCCGCGATCTATAAAGTTCCCCCCTGCGCCTGAATTGACTAGCGTCTTATGCTGGAGAGAAGGAGAAAACTTAAGGATACAAATTAATAAAAACATGTGACCAACAGGAAACTCTGGGTAAGTGTGGTGCTGACTCACCTGGGGTGACCAAGAAGTGTTCTGCCTGCCCTCTCGACTCCCAGATGGACTCTTCCAGCACCGACCAGAAGTGTGCCCACTCCGGCCACAGCTGGTGCAGGAGGAGCCTCCTCCTCCGGTCTACCTAGATGCACCCCCCCCCCCCCTAGATCCATAGGTATGGGAGCGGGAGGGCCACGGGGTGGAACAGACAGGACCCTTTCAGAACGTCCGCGAGCAGCCAGCAGATGGTCTAGCCAGATCGACAGGTCTATGAGCTCGTCCAGGCTGAGCGTGGTGTCCCGACAAGCCAGCTCCCTGCGGACGTCCTCTCTCAGGCTACACCTGTAATAGTCTATAAGGCCCTGTCGTTCCACCCCGCTGCAGCGGCCAAGGTCTGGAACTCCAGCGCAAAGTCCTGCCTGAGATGGAACAATCTCTCACCTGGCCCTCCGGAGGGTGATCGAATACTGCCCGAAAGCAGCGGGTGAACTCTGGGTAGTGACCCTCGCCGAGTCTGGTCTGTTCCAGGCGGGATTGGCCCACTCCAGGGCTATACCCGTCAAGCAAGAGACGAGGACACTCACGCTCTCCTCGTCCGAGGGAGCTGGCCAAACGGTGGCCAGGTAAAGCTCAAATTAGAGCAGGAATCCCTGGCACCCTGCCACCGCTCCATCGTACTCCCTCAGAGGCGCAATACGCAGGACGCTGGTACCAGATACCGCTAGAGTAGATGGTAGCGTTGTAGGTGGGAGGGTTGGAGGGGAAGTAGGGAGACCACTCCTCTCCCAGCGGTCCATCCTCTCCATCATCGAATCCATCGCTGATCCGATGCGATGAAGGATGGACGTGTGATGAAGGATGCTCTCCTCTATCGTCGGGAGAGGGATGGTTGCTGACTCCATTCTTTGTGGTGCGGGCTTCTATAACGCTCGAAGAGGATGGGTTTGGAGTCAGGCGCAGAGAGCAGAAGTTTTTGGGGAAAAACGCTTTAATGTGCAAAACAGGAACACGTACAATGGGTGACGCCAAACACAGATGTAACATATTAAACCCAAGTGCAACTGGGAAATACCGGACAGCGAAAATCCAACAATAAACAGAGTACACCTTTCACATAAACAGTAACAAGCCCGCACAAACACAGGCGGGCTAACCAAACTTAAATATTCCAACCCCCCCCCCCCAAAAAAAACAATTAGACAAAACCAAAAGAAAAGGGAAAAGAGGGATCGGTGGCAGCTAGTAGACCGGCGACGACGAGCCCCGCCCGAACGGGAAGGGGAGCCACCTTCGGTAATATTCGTGACAGATACACCCAACATGTTGATATAAACTACAATAATGTTTGCACAAACGTTGCCTACAATGCCACAAGGGCCCGATTCCGACCCAAGCTAAGCACGTGTAAATAGAATGTAATTCCTTTTTTTATGTGCTTTTCTCTCTATGCGTATTCTCACCTTGAAATTAAGCATGAGAATCGGGTGCTATACACCTGCTATTCGTTTTGGTTTGGAGATCGAATACATGAAGGTGTTGCGGTGTGTCTGTCAAAAGATATGCCATATACTTTACTTTTTTTTATATACTTTACTTCATTCCCTAATAATTCCACCGCCTTTAAATCAAAATCAAATCAAATGTTATTGGTTGAATAAACATATTTTGAAGATGTTATTGTGGGTGTAGTGAAATGCATGTGTTCCTAGTTCCAACAGTGCAGTAATATCTAACAATACACAACAAAACACACAAAGCAAAAACTAATGGAATTAAGATATATAGAAATATTAGAAAGAGCAATTTCGGAGTCCGTAGTGTGTGCATGTACAGTTGAAGTCGGAAGTTTGCATACACTTAGGTTGGAGTCATTAAACTAGTTTTTCAACCACTCCACAAATTTCTTGTTAACAAACTATAGTTTTGGCAAGTCAGTTAGGACATTTACTTTGTGCATGACACAAGTAATTTTTCTTACAATTGTTTACAGACAGATTATTTAACTTATAAGTCACTGTATCACAATTCCAGTGGGTCAGAAGTTTACCTGCACTAAGTTGACTGTGCCTTTAAACAGCTTGGAAAATTCCTGAAAATTATGTCATGGCTTTAGAAGCTTCTGATAGGCTAATTGACATCATTCAAATCAATTGGAGGTGTACCTGTGGAAGTATTTCAAGGCCTTCCTTCAAACTCAGTGTCTCTTTACTTGACATCATGGGAAAATCAAAAAGACATAAGCCAAGACCTCAGGAAAAAAATTGTAGACCTCCACAAGTCTGATTCATCCTTGGGAGCAATTTCCAAACGCCTGAAGGTACCACGTTCATCTGTACAAACAATAGTACGCAAGTATAAACACCATGGGACCACGCAGCCGTCACACCGCTCAGGAAGGAGATGCATTCTGTCTCCTAGAGATGAACGTACTTTGGTGCGAAAAGTGCAAATCAATCACAGAACAACAGCAAAGGACCTTGTGAAGATGCTAGAGGAAACCAGTACAAAAGTATCTATATCCACAGTAAAACGAGTCCAATATCGACATGACCTGAAAGGCAGCTCAGCAAGGAAGAAGCCACTGCTCCAAAACCGCCATAAAAAAGCCAGACTATGGTTTGCAAATGCACATGGGAACAAAGATCGTACTTTTTAGAGAAATGTCCTCTGATCTGACGAAACAAAAATAAAACTGTTTGGCCATAATGACCATCGTTATGTTTGGTGTAAAAAGGGGATGGCTTGCAAGCCGAAGAACACCATCCCAACCGTGAAGCACGGGGGTCGCAGCATCATGTTGTGGGGGTGCTTTGCAGCAGGAGGGACTGGTGCACTTCATAAAATAGATGCCATCATGAGGAAAGGAAATTATGTGGATACATTGGAGCAACATCTCAAGACATCAGTCAGGAAGTTAAAGCTTGGTCGCAAATGGGTCTTCCAGATGGACAATGATCCCAAGCGTACTTCCAAAGTTGTGGCAAAATGGCTTAAGGACAACAAAGTCAAGGTATTGGAGTGGCCATCGCAAAGCCCTGACCTCAATCCCATAGACAATGTGTGGGCAGAACTGAAAAAGCATGTGCGAGCAAGGAGTTCTATAAACCTGACTCAGTTACACCAGCTTTGTCAGGAGGAATGGGCCAAAATTCACCCAACTTTTTGTGGGAAGCTTGTTGTAGGCTACCCAAAACGTTTGACCCAAGTTAAACAATTTAAAGGCAATGCTACCAATACTAATTGAGTGTATGTAAACTTCTGACCCACTGGGAATGCGATGAAAGAAATAAAAGCTGAAAGAAGTAATTCTCTACTATTATTCTGACATTTCACATTCTTAAAATAAAGTGGTGATCCTAACTGTCCTAAAACAGGGAATTTTTACTAAGATTAAATGTCAGGAATTGTGAAAACCTGAGTTTAAATGTATTTGGCTAAGGTGTATGTAAACTTCCGACTTCAACTGTACATATTAGTTCAGAAGCTAGCTATGAACCTCAGCTATCATAGCCAGTTATATCAATTTAAAAACAGTCAATGACATTAATGAAGCCTATGGATTGAGTAGAATATAATATAACTTTGTGCCAAGGATGCAAGTCATATATACATGTAGTTATTACCATGCATGAGATTCTCACATTGTAGCCTGTATACTTAATATATTCACTAATCATATATTCTACCTTGGCAAATAAAGGTGCAGTTCAGGTATGAATGTCTAAGATAATTTTTCACTCATACCCAATACTATGAGTATCAAATTTCAGTCTTTGAATGATGGTATGTCTGCATGTATGTATTAGAATTTTACACTTCAACAGTGTTTACCAATTTTGGTCCTGGGACATCAATGATTACACATTGTAACTAATAGACTAGAAACAGGATTTAACTAGTTAAAGGCGGATTTGTAATTCATACATACAGAAATATAGATATTTTTTTAAGTACACTCCACTTCCTATGCATCATGTAAATACTCTAAAACTGGTTCATCTCAATGTCTTAATGCCCTTCACCTGCATTGATCTGATAAACGTTTTTGCACTATTGGTTAGAGCCTTCACTGTAAGATCTACACCTGTTGTATTCGGCGCACGTGACAAATAAACTTTGATTTGATTTGAAACACAGGATAGGTGTAGTATTTAATCAAATCGAGACTTAATTTCAACCAGTAGAGAATGTGAAACGCTTCATTGAAAGAAGTTATGTGTTATGAATACATTTGTTAATATTATAATTGTCGTACAAATAAAAGTTACACCTGTACTTCAATGCACATCTGTTGTGCATTATAAAAACAGAGGAAGAAAGAGGCGGTGGAGAGAAAGGTGTAAAAGACAAAGGGAAAGAGGTAAGAACATAGGAGCAGGGATATGATTCATGAATCAGTGCTACCCAAATATTCTCTGTTCATCACAATTACATAATAGTGTCTCTAGTCGGCCCGAAGGTTATCTTAAAAGCGGGTGAGGTGGCGATGATGGGACTGGGGGTTGGCATCCTCTCTCACATCAAAACATATCTGCAGACGAGAGACAGATGGAGATAAGAGATAGCATTTTTAAGCCTTGTTTTTATTTTTTATTCTAACAGTGTTACTCATCATAATAATCAGGAGGTGCAATGCAAACTGATCTTGGATCATTAACTCTGGGACTACTGCATCCCTACCTGTAGTTCAATGTAAAGCATCTCTTTAATAATACTTCCTGTTGACCAGACCAAGTGACATCTCACCTCTGATCATGCTGTGCCCTCTATATAGCCAGTTCAGATGCGGGAGGGGTTCAGCTGATATAGCTGATATCAGCTGATATAACATAGACAATCTAGGGAGAAGAGGAGAGAGACTTATTGAGAAAATAAGGTAGATAAAGGGACAGCGTTCAACAGGAATCTGTGTGTGTGGCCTCCACACCACACTAAGTGGCTGCAGAGTACTTTATGCTGAAAAACATGAACGGACACACGAGGACAAATAATATCGCTTAGTTATAGAAATAATGAAGTGTCTTACTATTCTCCATGGTTGGCCCTATTGCCTATTCTTTGAAGGTGGAAGGAGGCACAGTTATACACCTGAGCCTGCTTACTGCACAACACAATCCATCAATCAGATTGATACATGAGTGTGTAGGTGTGGGTTATAGGGTGTCTATGAGGTAGGAGGTGAAGATATCCCGCACATGGATTGCCTCTCTTGCTGTGTTGCTGGACCCCATCCTTGAAACATCCTGCAGAGCAGCAGACTTCTCCTCTGGCACACGGCGGCGAGCTGCAGATCCCCTCCTGTTCCTCATGTCCATCCTCATTAAGTTATGCAGAACACAGGTAGCCTTAAAACACCTGAATTTCTCCAGGAGGCAGTCCCAGATTGCCCTGGTCACCCAACCTTGCAGTGTCCGTCACGTTAACTGTAGGCAATCGTTTTGAAGGAATAGTTACAAGGTATCTGTATGAATATGGAAGACAATTTAAGTATTAGACTTTTACATCACAAGGTCATTGTGGATTACTAAAGTATAATAACCGTGATAACAAATCATGATAACATTGGATTGATAGATGCATGGGCACACATGTGCATGTGTAAGATGTGACAATAACAGGATCATATCAAGGTTAGCGTCATAAATGAATACACAAATACCACTTGAAGCTTGATGATGAGTTGATCATTTGAAGCGGCTGTGCAGTGCTAAGGCAAAAACAAAATGTGCACCCCTTTGAGTGCCCAGGACCAGGACTGAGAACCACTGCTCTTCGTATGTAGACAGGCTTTCATA